>NC_068356.1:147935058-148262558 GCF_020536995.1 Dreissena polymorpha | reverse complement strand
AGTCCATTAATTTTTGGTACATATGTCTAGTAATTGAATTAAGCATTTTGATGTAGTATCTCATGTATATAGACATGTTTATTACGACCGATAGAAAAATAATATAAATATTTATTTTATGCTTTCCGGTGGTTTATAGAGAAATATCAGTGAAATAAAAGTGGTATTTCACTGTTTCAAACAGTGAAACATAACAGTGAAAAATATCGTTATTTTTCACTGTTTCAGTTAGATACTGGAACTACTTCCCCAATAACCCCATGGTGAGCCTCAATTGCAATTTTCATTCAAGGGAGACTAGTCTACTTGAACCTGAAACACACATTTACCTCCCTTAAACATAATTATTTCGTCTGCTGCTTAACTCTTTAACAACAATGGATGAATTGGAAAACAATGAAATAAATCTTCTTTTCTCAAATATCTTTGACTTTGATGACTTTTTTAATGAAATGAATGAACAAGATGATGACAGCGCTTCAAAATCACAAGAAATAACATCAGCAGCACCAACAGCAGGAGCAGCAACATCAGCCCCACATCCACTGGTAACAGCATCAACACAGGAAGAAAAAGAACAAAACCCAACATCAACACCAACAAGGAATTTCAGATCTGTAAGTGTGGATAGCTTTCTGCTTGAAAACGAAAATTTAAATACAAAAAAGAAAACCGACAATGACATCAGACTTTTCAAAACTTTCCTAAAAAGTCACAAAAATGAGGCAAGAAATATTGAAAATATACCTCCTCATGAATTGAACCCTCTGGTCTGCGAGTTTTTGTTGGGTGTGACTAAAAAAGATGGATCAGAGTATGAACCCACATCTTTGAGGGCATTTTTAAGCTCAATCGACAGGCATTTAAGGCACATGAACTACAAGCACTCTTTGATAAATGACCCTGAATTTGCCAAAGTGAGGGAAGTATTAAAAAGTAAACAAAAAGCTCTGAAAAAAGAAGGTTATGGAAATAAACCGCATCAAGCCCAGGCATTAACAAATGAACATATTGAAGCTATGTACGCAGCTAAAACTCTGGGAGAATCAAGCCCAAGAGCTCTATTACACTCACTGTGGCTTATATGTACAACCCATTTTGGGATGAGAACCGGCAAGGAAATTCACACCCTATGCTGGGGTGATGTCAGCCTTGGAATCGATTTTGAAACTGGTGAAGAATTCATCACCTTCGACACTGAGCGTCAGACAAAAACCCGTACTGGTGAAAATCCTAGGGATATAAGGTGATTTTCCTACTTTAATATATTTGTACACAAATCTGAATTGATAATTTTTTATTTATATAAAAACTGGTACTGTTTATAAAATATTTAAATGGAATTTTTCTTTAGTAAAAATAATACAAACATGGAGGATATGTGTTGGTTAAGGTAGAATATCGATTTTATTTCACGAGTGATCATAGAAATTATTATTTTTACGAGTGGCGAAGCCACAATTGAAAATATATATTTTCTATTATCACAAGTGAATTTATAGACCTTTTTTTACAATATAATTCTTATTTGTATTATTAATATACAGTAGACTTCACTTTTGTTGGAATAGTATTTAATTTAAACAAAACATTTAATGCAACACACATTTTAACTATTCATAGGAAAGTCAAGCCACTGGCATATGCAGTTCCCGAACAACCTGACAGAGATCCGGTGCATCTCTACAAGCTATATGCCGACAAACGCCCTGTTGACATGATGACAGAAGACAGCCCCTTCTTCTTAACTCCTGGCAACAAGACACAGCAATGCTGGTTCAGGAAGTCTGCCATGGGAATAAACAAGCTATACAGCATAATGACCGAGATGAAAACAGATGCTGGTATTCAAGAGCCAAGAATCACCCCATACAGGTCAAAACCCCATATTATATACACTACTTTCATAACAAGACTAAAATATATAATAAAAATCACTTACCTCCCATTTATTAAGTAGGTGTTGTTTGTCCAATTTACATGCTACAACACTCAAAATTTTAATTCATAAAATCTCCTGTACTCGACTAGTACTATTCCTCTACTTTCCGGTTCCATTACATCCAGTACTTGACAGACCACCATGTATTTATTGAAGTGTTTCAAGAGCACACAAAACAATTACAACTTATATCTTATGTAATATGTCATGTGTACCGTTGAATATCGATTTTATTTTTACCATAGAAATAAACTTTTTTCAGTGCAAGAAAGCACTTGATTCAGAAGCTGAATGACGAGAATGTTCCTGCTCATCAAATAATACAGATTTCAGGGCACAGAAATATTAACAGCTTAAATAATTACAGCAGTTTGAACAAGGAACAGTCAAAAAATATTTCAAAAATACTTTCTCATTCAAACCAGTCAGTTGAAAAGCACAACCGCACAGCCACTGCCACTGCGTCAGCCACACCTGCATCAAGTGATTTTCCGATGGCCCGAGGATTTTTTGTCAACTCACATTTCCAGGGCAATGTAACATTTAATTTTCACAACTCTGAATCTTACATGGGCCTTTCCCAGACACAGAACGTAGTCAATCACCAGAGGCAATCTCCATCCCGTACACCGGCGGTAACCGCAGATTCCCCTGTACAGCGACACTACAAGCGAATCCGTCTTATTGCAGAGAGTGACAGTGATTGATATCGAAACCATTTAGCACAAAAACACTGTTGAAATATGTTTGCGTTCCTAGTTTAATCCAGTTATGTGTTATTAATCCAGCAAGTCGTAAAAGTGTTGTTCAACATGGCGAGCACTTTCGTAACTTTGAGATCAGTTGAATACACAAATTACTACGCCAGTATATGCAACACTATTAATTTCATAATAATTTAAATTAAACTATTGTTTGTAATAATATTGAATGTATAAAGTATGAAAAAGATATATGTTGAATAAAACATTGATTTTAATAGTAATACACTTTTTACAGATGTGAACTATTTTCTTGTGTAGTAAGTTCTTTGTGCGTTCTAAAAATTGAGGCACCCCACGGGGAAACTTAATGAGGCAAATTCGGAAAATTAACAAAACTACAAAAATAAGCATAAAATAAAAAGAAAATTTGTTGGTTTCGGTAGCATATCGAATTTAATTCACTCGTGATCATAGAAAAAAATATTTTCACTCGTGGCTACGCCACTCGTGAAAATATAAATTTCTATGATCACTCGTGAATTAAATTCGATATGCTACCGAAACCAACAAATATCCTCTATGTATGCTTGTAGGGGTATGATGCTTATAGATCATAAGCACAATTCATATCAAAATGAAAGCGTCTTCAGATCTACTTTTCCTTTATGTTGTACATCCCATCACTTGATTACAAACGGATATGGATCTTCGCGATAGTGTGAACGTAAAATAGGATGAAATAACCTGGATTCTTCTTGATGGAAGCAAATTATTAATTGTTAAAAAAAGTTTTTGTAAATTATTCAATAAATTAAATATTTAAATATATTAAACACATATGTGCGCCTTATTTGCATGTGTAAGTGCTGAAAAGAATATAGTTGACTTACCTTGTGTTCAATATAATAATTAAGTTTAACAGTACATGAACATTATGAGGATATATACTTTTTTCACTTGTCTTTTATATAAGGCAAATGACCAATTGCCTAAATAGTACAAGGAAACACAACATTGAACCTGAAATCTCGATAACCGTAATCACTCTAAGTTTTCGGACACTCTAAGTTTTCGAACACCCTTTTTTTTAGTCAAAATAATAATTGTTTGCTATTCCAATTTTTCGGACACAATTGCCTAAACAGTACAAGGAAACACAACATTGAACCTGAAATCTCGATAACCGTAATCACTCTAAGTTGTCGGACGCTCTAAGTTTTCGAACACCCTCTTTTTTAGTCAAAATAATAATTGTTTGCTATTCCAATTTTTCGGACACAATTGCCTAAACAGTACAAGGAAACACAACATTGAACCTGAAATCTCGATAACCGTAATCACTCTAAGTTTTCGGACGCTCTAAGTTTTTGAACACCCTCTTTTTTAGTGAAAATAATAATTGTTTGTTATTCCAATTTTTCGGACACCGATATATTCACCAATTATCAATTACTCTTAATTTTCGATCACTTTTTTCCAGAAATCAACACCTTTGCCGTCGACACCTCAAGCATGTGATTTACAACCTGCTAACGGTCATAAAACCTGGCAGATAAATGTTAGAAGTCACTGGACCGTTACATTTGCATAATTGGTGAAAAAGGTATGTATACCAAAAATAGGCGACGGCTTTACGCGATAATTAATGAGCTGGATACCGATTTACTAAGCTAGTTACGCAATTCGTAGATTTACGCACATATTTTAAATTCAGTATAATTCCTTAAAATACTCGCTTCGTTGACATATGGTATGTTTTAATGAAATTCATAATAAAATGTTTCATTGCAATTAAAAATAAATTTGCGTCAATCTTAAACAAATGAAATTCAATTATTTTAAAACATGTGCGTAAGTCTAAGACTTGCGTAAGTTGCTTAGTAAAATTGTACCCTAATCATAGTAAGGAAACTCATTTTGTATTCGCGTTTTTTTGGTGTAAATCACTACGTGAACATGTATGGTGCCAATAAGTACCAAATATGTTAATGTGCTCTATTATGAAAATTAGTGGTTCATTTATTAGGGAACATTCACAATAAACATATCTACACCTTAATGCCCTGCTTGTGTGTTAAAAATTGGCACGGATGTTACTGCACACAATTTGTTGTTAAAAGACAACGAAATCAACATCAAAAGACTAAATACGCCATCTTAAAAAAATTAATTAAAATGCGGCATGTAGATTTAAAGTGTATTTTCCAGGGGCAGTATGGTTTCAAAAAGTGTTTTGAAAATTAAGTAGGTATGAACTTACTTTCGTATATAATTTCTTATTTTACTAACATTGAAAATAACAAATGTTTGCTCGCTATTTATTATTAAAATCGCTTTAGCCTACTTTTTATAATAAGAAATGTACATGCGAGTTGGCTGCTTTGAGAATTAAATTGTGTCTTGTAACGTCTTTCAAAGTTTAGAAATATAATGTGTTATTTGTTGAAGATTAATCGTTTCGCTAGTTGAGAATGATAATATTTATAATACATCGGACATTTATCCATAAGGAGCACGTACATAAATTTTATGTTCTAATAGGTTAAATGCTGAATAATATAGGAAAATGAAACAATGGAGACATTATTCCGCCGAAACGAAATTATTGTTATTTCCTGTATTCTTCTTTTTTAAGTTGCGTGAGCTATTGCTTATACTATTCTGGACGAAATCTTTAACAAAAATATTCAGCGTGCAAAAATAATTAAAAATGGGATCCCCGCCGTGGACGGCAAATGCGATGTATCGGTGGTTTAAACTGGTTTTAAATATAGCAGAATTAACACTAAGCCAAGTTATGTTTTATGTTCAATTACATTTAATGATTAACATAAGTTATATATCATCTAACCATTTAGAATAAAAACAAACACGTTTGTTAAGTTGTCATGACAAGCAGGGTATTTTTATTTCTTGAAACACACACGCAAACACTGATTCCAAAAATGCCATAAAATATGAATGACAAATAAGTGCCTTCATACACAGAACTGAGAAAAATAGAGTATAACACGTTTAGTCGTAATGTCCGGAACCAATACACATTTCTATCACAAGCCCTCCGTCTGCTCTCATTAACCTTACAAAAACACATAAAACATAGTATAAACATTTAAACCTTTAAACCAACAGAGCATACATAAATAAAACGTTTTCAATTTCGTCTCCGCTGTTCACGCATGCCTGTCAAATGACCAAATATACAAATCTATGCACGATGAATCTTGATTTCCGCACCATTGGACATGTTCCCCATCCAAAACCTGTATAACCAGTTTGTTCATTCACACAACTATAATAAATACATTTATAATCACTTTAAACAATCGTAAAAAATAGATCATCAACATTATATATAACACAACATACAGAAAATGAACCCTACAAATGATTTTTCCTAGGGTCACCTCATGGAAATGCTTCATGTAAAAACGCCATGATCCTTTAAACCTGTTGATTGCTATACCAAGCTCATGCTACTTACACATAACGTGTTTTGTTTTGTAGAAATATACACGTATATTGATTAATCCTTATTAATTCAGTACAAACAAACACACCTTATTTGTTGCCTTTTTAAAATTGCATTTATAAATTTATGTGGAACATATTTATGTTATTAATTTTTTTTAGAACCATCTGAAATAAAGTTATTAAATTGGGATTTGAAAACTAATAGGATTGTTTTTTCCTGGAAAAGTATACTTTGATTTGCTTAAGGTAGCGCACCCGTAATGGGAACCTATCCAAATATAATCGAATCTATTATTTTCTTAATCAGCATCATTTCACTGAACTACATGCAATTTTTAGGTAGTCTTTCCATCCTTAAAAAAAAATATACTGATTTTTTCCAAACCACCCCCACACTCGGCTTTTGTCCAGTTTATGTGCACCCTTTGGGTATATGAAAGTTCCATAATTCATTCAGATTTCCAAATATATGCATGCAGTTGGTGTGTACAGATGCAGTAAAGGTGTTAACAGTTTAAACAAGATGATTTTTTTTTCTTTTACATACATTTATTTTTTATAACGTGTTATCTATGGAAGAGCACCATGAAAGTGGTTTCAGGCAAGTAGAACTTGGGTTGGTTAAAAACAAAGTGTCATTAAATTCAAAAGAGTATCATTAAAGTAATTTTTGAACTTAGTTTTTATAGATACACTATATACAGCAAAAATACCAAGAAGTAGACAGATTAACCGTTTACTTTTTGAAATAAAAATAAAAATTCAACATGCATGGTTCGTATTTTCAGCAGTAAATTACCCATTACGTTGCTTTAATTTTAAAAATTAAAGAATGTGAATAAAAATTGCAACATATTTAACAATAAACATAGCTTATATGCCATATTAAATAAAATTACGTTAGAAAAAAAATTAAAACGCGTCGCAAAAATTGTACGTCGTCGGCAGGATTCGAACCAGCGCGGGAATATCCTAAAATATTTCTAGTCTATCGCCTTAACCACTAGGCTACGGCACCTAATATTAAGCACTTCAAACTTCGAAGAATTCAAAGAAATCGCGGGAAATCAATAGGGTTGCTCTACCTTAAATGGAAGATTAGATGTAACTGATACTTAATTTGGTTTCATTTCATAGTGCCAAAGAAGTTACAATTCGGGTGTTCTTGCAGTTGCATTTGAGTTGCAATGATAACAAAGATGCAACTGGAGTTTCAGTTTGTCTAAAGTATACTCGATAAATGTAGATAGAAATTAACAGATGCCATTACTTGAGGTTGATGATTTTGTGATAAAATCTTTATCAAAACCTGTTTTGCACCGTGTCCTTTTGATTGTTACGACCCAAACTCGTGACTGAACATATAGACACGTATTGTATATGCTTATGTTATATTTCAGTAAACGAATGTAGTGAAACGGTATGGGATGGTTATTAGAACTTGAAAAATGTCTGCGAACATAAATAATGTGTTCACCGACAAGGAGACGTCTAACTGGTTTAAAGCGTCCATCGCTCTGATTGTCACCAAACAAGGACTAGAAAAGTTTGTTGACACAGAAGTACAAAAGGTACACGCTGCGGTCGTGGCTAGTTGTGGACAATGTTATACAGAAAACTTACTCCCTTGTCCTCAAGGGAAATGGAAATGTCAAAATACTAAACCGTGTAAGTTTCACAAACTCCCAGCTTTTAAACATCGACCTTGTCCTGTTGGCGTATGTGACAAAGTTAAAAAAAACATCGAATCGTATCACAGATATTCGCTTCCATCATGGAAGAATACAAGAGCAAAATTATGGGGGACCAGTCACTGGGAAGTCGCCAAATGCTTTCTGCCTCCAGATGGTTACATTGATGTTTCGTCTGTTCAGGACACTGACTTCAATGGAGTTATAAGTGTCCTACTCAATTGCAAGCACTTCGACATGTTCTTCTCCTTCCCCATAGCAGCATCGCCGCAATGCATTTTGACCCAGGTGCTCATAAATTACTTGTTTTGATCAAAGGAATTTTAATCTTTACTTACACAAATTAATTGCTGTGTTATTTGATAATATTGTATCTAGCTTACTTATTCATTAATTAAACTGAGCATGATTTGTACCAAGTATATTGTAGGATTTAAGTGCTAAATAAAAACATGTGTACGTTTATATCGAATGATTTCTTTTACATCTAATTCTCATTGTAGTCCTACCTTCATTTCTAGGCTCGTCAGATCAGTAAAGCAGTACGTCACACAACCAGTTGTCAGGTTACAGACACAGATCTAAATGATTATATCCAGACACTCACGTCACTGCTCTCCGACCCAGCGTACCTTGCAATTGACCCAGACGCGACAACAGCTAGAAATAAACTCATAGATGTGAGTACAAAATTTACGAGATAAGACCGTTCGGATACATACAGCTTACACATACATAACGTGTTAACGACTAGCGGTCCGATGGTGTCGATGTTATTATATGTTCAATGAATAATGCAAGTATCTTTAACATTCCAAAGATAATTGCTTATTTGGATTTTTTTCACTGTATTGACTCTTATTGTATTTAAAATTCAGTTATTTAGAAAAATGTCTCGTATATGAACAGTTACAGAATAATCAGCCATTCATAACCCCGGAACAACTGATTGAACATCTCAAAGACGCACAACAAACGCTACTTAAACTGCAGAGATCAGGAGAAACACTTACACAAGAACAACAAGGACTCTCAGAAAAAATAGATAAGAGTCTAGAAGATATTACAGCCCATTTAAAAACGTGTCTTAAAAGTTTAGACCAAAATGCGAAAGAAGCTGCGGAACGTGTTTTACAAGAAAGACAAAACGCACTTCAAGCGATAGAGACTAAGCAGCAAGCCAGTCTTCAAAATATAGATGAAAAGGCAAAAGAAGCAGAGAAGCGCATTTCCCAACAAGGCGAGCAAACAATTCAAGAGATGCAGACTACGAAGCATGCCAGTCTTCAAAATATAGATGAAAAGGGAAAAGAAGCTGAAAAGAGCGTTTCACAAAAAGGCGAAGAAACGCTTCAAGAGATAGAGACTAAGCAGCAAGCCAGTCTTCAAAATATAGACGAAAAGGGGAGAGAAGTAGAAAAGAGCGTTTCAAAAGAAGGCGAAAAAACCCTTCAAGAGATAGAGACTACGAAGCAGATCAGTCTTCAAAATATACATAAGAAGCGAAAAGAAGCTGAAAAGAGCGTTTCAAAAAAAGGGGAAAAAACTATTGAAGTTATGGAAAATAAAGAGCAGGCCAGTCTTCAAAAAATAGATGACAAAGGAAAAGAAACTGAAAAGCGCATTTTACGAGAAGGCAAAAACGTGGTAGGGATAATTGAGTCCAAGAAGCAGAAAACCCTTGAAATTCTAGATGAGAAGTATAAAGAAATCAAGGAAGACACAAATCAATATAATCAAGAAGTGAAAGGTAAATTTCTCTTCGAAGTAATGTTGTGTGTTTGTTTCATTATTTATATTAAATACCATTGACAATTGCTCAAGGCCGTTAACTAAGTTGATGTTTTGAATAACATGAACTGTTAATCGAAATCGGACCTCCTGAGGTTAATTATTTCAAGATAACCTCCAATACCTATTAATGATAATGACTATGTAAATGTCCATTCGAATTTGATTACTTTGATGTCTATACCTACGTTTCTGTGGTCAAAGAACACATTACGATCCTCGGACAACATTCCGTCCAAAATGGCGACCGATGCAATACGATGGACCACAAGTTCATAACTTTAGGCAAATACATGATGATTGTTATTATACGTAATGATTGTTATGTCAAACGCCAGCTTTGGAGAAAATGAACACTTTATTGTTGATATCACTTAGCAGTTGAATAATCATGAAATCCAATTTATGGCATTCAGCTGTCTACTATCACCTAATAAACAATCATCTTTTTCCATAACATTTTTTTGAGAACATTACATTGTAACTGAACTCCTCATCAGTACCGACATCTTGTGAATTGTTTGTATTATCACAGTTTTCGGTTTAACAAGAAAAACATACAGCAGTGCAGGGCTGATGCTACATCGAGAGGATTTACATCCTACAAAACAGTTACAATGCCAATGGATGAGTTTCAATAGTTCTGTAGGAATTGTTTAGTTCATGGTTTTTAATGTATTTGGTCGTTGTGCTGTTTCATTTCCTATTCAGTCGTTTTATATAACTATACAATGATCTGATAGTAAACGCGCTGGTTATGGAATGATGTTGTATTTGGTGTTGGGGGACGTTGCACAAGAGTGATCAATGTTTCGTAAGAAGCTTTCTTTGTGAAAATGCAATTGCGCATGATTTAAAGGAATCATTGGACTTGCCTCCAAATAGATTCATCGTCAAGCATTTGCCAATTTGGGAAGGGTGAATGAATTAGCAAATGACTTCAAGTTAGGAACAGGTTTTACGTATATCCGAAAGACTGATCTCTTTCGATGCCGAAAATCTTTGAAGTTGAATCACACTCTAAGTAAGCATAGACAAGGGCAGCTTATTGCAAACTTCGTCTCCTAAACGTTCTTTCAAATGGTAAATATTATAAACGTGGTGTTCCTTTGAAAGTTTGTCTTCGAATTGATTTTATGATGGGATCGTTCCACTTTCGATTTTACAAAATCAACCTCTACATCCACTGGTTACAGAACAAAATAACATCTTATTTTAGTCAGAGCTGTGCTGATCAGAGCAATCACGCATGCCTTGTTTTGTCACGAGACAAGATGTACTCATTTTTGCATGAGCAATCTGTTTTTGGTGAAGCTCACAATAGGATTCAAAGCTTTTCTCGTCTCTGGTGTGTGTTGTTTTTTATGGAATGACATTGAATACCACTGTCGCTTTTCCTTACGTAATGCCTTAGTATAATCTGCATAAATCTCGGCTATTGCGTCATATGAGTCGCCCTTTTTTCCATTGTAAACGATGGAGCAAAGAGCAACCATCAAGCAATCTGCTTCGGCAATACTGTTCATCACTGCCTCACTTGATGCGTCTGCAGCATGATCTCTTTACGAAGTATGCTCTTGGTTTCAAAAAGGGCAGAAGGATGGGTCTCAGTTTATACGACAATATGGCTTCAAGATTTTGACCCCACCAGAAAACGCCAGAAAGACAGCGGAGCTCTTCCATTTGTCTTGAATTGAGCAGCAGCCGAGATCGGGCATGTTCATGTTTCTTTTTCTCTGTATCCGTCTCTTTTGTGAACAAAATCTAAGACCATGTAGCATCCGCTAGCGTCGCCCCTAAGAAGGGAATAAAACAACTCTTCGGCATGATCCAGCAGTATCTGTATCACGGGATCTCCTGTGTCATTTTAGCTATAAGCTGTCTTTGTAGCAGTTTCCAGCAAACTTATTGCACCTGCAAAGCCTTCTGAACAGCGTTCCCTGCCATAATATTTTTACAAAGAAGTGGCTTCTGCCGAAACACTTGTCTCTCCTGAGCGACTTCCTCCAGTATCGCATGCAATAGTATTCCATATCCAGTGCTTTAACTATCAAAAAATATATAACCGACTGAATGAGAATGGAGACAGAGCAACGACCAATCAATTCCAATCACGACCCAAAATATGCTGCACCAAAAGAACAGGTGAAAAGCATCCATTGTAATTGTTCTGTAGAATGTTAATCCTCTTAAACGCTATGGACTCCCCTGCACTGTATGTGGCCCTGTGACAATCCAAACGATTAACAAGAGGTCGATACTGGAAGCGAAATGTAGGGGGACGACACCGACAATTTAACGCCATGAGACAAATTTTATGGACAAAGGTGTTTATGATGTTCTAGTGTACAGCTGAATGTCATACATAGGATTCTATGATAATTAAACGGTTTAGTGATATTAACAATTCAATCAAAGTGTTCCTTGTCTCCGTTTGTAATACAAATCATCGTGTATTAGTCAAAAGTTATGGGCTTGTGGTTCGTCATATTGTGTCGTTGGCTATTTTGGACGCAATTTTTTATGTCTGTGTAACATAATCAATTTACACTATGTATGATGATCTGAATGTGTTCTTTGCCCCCCAAAACCCGGTATCGACATCCAAATCATCAAATTCGAGCAGATATTTACACAGTCGTTATCATTAATAGGTATTGGCGGCCGTCTTTGTGGCTCTCTTGAAAAATATTAAATAAAAAAGGTCCAATTTCGGTACATTTTTTTATACGTTTTAAAGGACCTTCAACACTACCAAGATCAGTTTAGATACCTTTTATAGCAGTTTTAATGGTTGATTTTTGTTTCCATATATTGACCCGGCTATAAGTCAATATTTTTATCAACACTGGCTTTGTTTAAGTAAAAAACACGGTGCCGCAGGAAAAGTAACATATCATTTTTTACAACCAAGATTTAGCTAATCCGCGAAACAAACCATTCCCCATGGTACTGTACATTTTCTTAAAATAGGTAATATTGGACTAATGTTATTTTTGTTTTAGCGTTTACCTAATTTTCAGAAAAATAAAATGTAAATCACAAGCACGATGTTTGCATCGGGAGAAATCCCGTTATTAATGTCAATAAACTGTTTCCAATTTCGGGGTCGTTTAATAAACCCCGCCTTGAATAAAATACAGGGTTTAAAAGATTGGTTGAACAAAATGAGCAATCTTTTATAATTTTAATAAATTTGACATATTTCTTTTTCTAAACGAACTCACG
Organism: Dreissena polymorpha; assembly: GCF_020536995.1. Lineage (NCBI taxonomy): Eukaryota > Metazoa > Mollusca > Bivalvia > Myida > Dreissenidae > Dreissena > Dreissena polymorpha. Next base: position 148,249,728 of record NC_068356.1, on the reverse strand, counting down.
TATTAATTTGCGTATTAATTTGTATAACTTATCACGTAAATGTTACTTCATTGAAATTTAAATAAATGATTATTCTCAAAGTCCAAATGCTTAATAAACTTAATTATTAACAACTATTCTAATAGTGCTAAAAAGAAGCACTTTTCATCAAAGTCTTGGGACTTCTAAAAAACACACTAGTTTATAAATAAAGCCAGTGTTTATTAACTGTTTGAATCGGGGGTCAATGTTTACATTAAAATGGTGTTACTACACTTCATAAGGTTCATCTGGCATAGCATAAATGATGATTAAACCTTAAATATATCATTTCAGACGCCATTTAAACATATAAAATTAAAACGAAGGTTTATTAGAAGACCTTAATATCGAACCGTTTTATTAACAATAAAAACAGGACTTTCAATGCAAACATCATGCAAATGTTTAAAAGGGACATTTTCACAGATTCTTGCATGTATTTAAGTTTGTCATTAAATGCTTTATATAGATGAATGCAAACATTGAATCGTAAAAGCTACAATAAAGGACAAGAGTAAAATTAAAGAAAGAAAGCAAGTAACCCTCAACTGGGCTCGAACCACCTAACGTGGAGTCAAAGTCTAACGCTTAGACCACAAGGCCATCCGTGCTCATAAAATGAGTGATGTAACTACAACGAAAATAAGCGAATCTGTATCATTTTTGTTTAATTTTGTCAATTAACCAAACAGCTTTCTCTGGAAACTGGGACATATGATGCAAATGATAACATACAAATAACACTTGTCTTATGCCAATTATTGTAAGAAGTTTTAAGTATTATATAGCTGAACTGCTTTATTCGCGTGTTTGTTTGATCTCGGTTTAACGAATGGGTGCACTATTTTTCTTGTGGCACCGTGTGTGTGATTATCAACGCGAATAATTCATATTATATGTAGGTTTAGTCCCTTACATATGTGCTCGATTGCATTATAAACCTAAAGCTTTTAATAACTTTCGGGTCCGTTTTCTAGGTATAACCAGTTTTTGGTGTGAGAAATCTTGAGACCGCTCTTCCGTTTGTTAGGAGTAAGCAATATATATTGAACCAAGGCGATCTTGGTGGTAAATAAAAAATATTAGCACTTTAAATAAGTTGAAAGGCATGCCACACCTTACATAAATCACAAAACACATCAAAAAAAAAAAATTCTTTCCGAGATGCGAACGCAGAAGCGTTTGAAGACCAACCTCGTGCACTACTATTAGACATTACAGGCTTTTGAAGATGACAGCGTACTAAACACAATTTTTTGTATAGACGTCTGTCCCCAATTATTGACAGAAAGTAACTATAACGCGTTTGTATAACGTTTTACGTTTACGTTTATAACGTTTAAAAACATTTATTAATGCTTTTCCAAACATATTATTAAAGTCATTTTAATCTTTTAGCTCTTGTTAGAACAGTGTGCTCATGTTAGCTCTTGTTATACTAATATGTTCGTCGTCCGTTTACGTGCGTCGTTAGTTGGTAGATGTTCGTGTCAATATTCTACATACATTGAATACCACTCTTTAGGGAAAAGTTAAACTTTAGTCTTGGACAGAATGTTTGCCATGTGATTTCAAAAACGTACACAGATCAATCCTTAGAAAAACCTCCCCATCCCGCGGCCACATTTATGACACATTTTGTTTATTAGTTTGAATTTAATGATTAAATATAAGGTCAGCTGGTTTACTATATTATAAAAACGAACCTTCTTCAATTCAAATTTAGAATACGCAATAAGTAATCATTATTTATGAAACTTATAAAGTTTAAATTTTGGTTAAAATAAATCAAAAGTTAGCTCGACACGTAAAATCCGTGTACAATGTCTTAACCTGGAACGCATACGAGCGCGTTTGAGGTAATAATGGATCCCATGTATCATTGATTATTGTAGGAATTACAAAATGTTCGTACATTTTGGCTACTTTTCTATGAACAACATAATTTATATATTATATATTGTATGAGTACTTTTTGAAATAATACTGTTATCATACAACGTGATAGTATATACATACAAATAAAACTGTAATTCTAAAATCTATAATATCGAACACCAGACCGCAAATATGCAATTGTAGCAAAACATATTTGTCAGTGACTGTTACAAAACGAGTTTCTTTCTTTCATAGTTTAGTCAAACGTTGATTAAGTATTACACTTAGTAAACTTAAGCACATGTCAGTATCTCGTAAGAACATTTACCAACCTCAAGAACAAAATGAAAAAGAACGAAGAACCACGTATATTGTAATATGTAGTGTACGCATATTCTTACCATGTGAAGCAGGTTCTGTCAAAACAACGTTTGTTGCGAAATTAGTGTTAGACTGATTCAAAGTGTTTCAATCAACTCTGCAAACTGATGAAGCGAAATCCGAGTTGGTTGACCCTGAAACGTTACAGATGTTCCAATTTGTCTTTCTTGTCATGTGAAATACCTAAGATGATTAATTAAAAAAAAACCTACATTGTCTAATTATCGTAGTGCATGAGGCTTCTCTTCTAGAAGACAATTGATTCAGGAATGTTATTTTGATTGTTTAAATATTTGATAAAATGAATTAACTTTTTTAACTGGTATTGATAGAAAATATATATTCTATGATAAAAATATACGCCCGAGACTGTTTAATTAAAACGCGTATCTGTATGATTTCAGAATTTCGTCAAAAGTTGATTCAACATTATAACATAAAACTCAAGAGCATGCCATTATCTCGATTAAACCCTAGTAATGACAGCACGACTTTAGAAGAGATGTATGCTACACCTATACTCTACAGAACAGACAAGAATAAGTGGCGGTCTCAAGGACAATATGAACAAGAAGGAAGAACCATAATTCATTCTTACAAAGACATGTTTGGTGCAACTTGCAAAAATGGTGTACGTATATTCGTACAAGGCGAAGCAGGTTCTGGTAAAACAACGTTTGTAGCAAAGTTAGTGTTAGACTGGTGCAAAGGGTTTCAATCAACAATTAAAACTAATGAAGCGGAAACTGATTTGGAGGACCTTGAAACGTTACAGATGTTTCCATTTGTCTTTCTTGTCACGTTGAGAGATTCTATTGGTGAACGTGAAATACCTAAGATGATTAAGCAACAAGTTACAGACATAATATATTCTGACTTTAAGCGGGAAAAAGCCTACGCACTCGTACAACAAATCATGGAAAAGGAAATATGCCTTGTGGTGCAAGACGGTCTTGATGAGTGGAATGATGTGCAAATCAAACTAGGACAACCGTTGATGCTTAGTAGTCATACTAGCTGTTTCGTATTAACTACAACGCGACCGTGGAAAATGGCTGACGAAAGCATCAAAGATTCAGACGTCGGTGATTTGATCATGTTGGAAGGCGTACAGGATCCATACAAGCTGTGCGCAAAGGTGATTGGGAAATACAAAGATGGTGATATAACCTCTCATCTTTGTGATTTCGAAAGTTACTTGCGATCTTCCAATGTCAACAATGATATGATGTTGAAGCCAATGTTGCTAAACCTCTTTGTGCTTGCATGGATCGAAGACAATCCTTTAAAAGGATCATCATGTGAAATATATAGCGTATTGCTCGACACCCTTCTTATAAAGACTGGAAAAGTTGGGACCGGAAAACAAGATAACGGTTACCAGTGGCCACCGGTCAAATGTTTCGCACGTACACGCTACTTAAAACCAAATATCGAAATTATTAATACACTTTCACTTCTCGCATTTCGGCAGTTATTTTCTCTCGTAAAAGAGTTTCGTATTGTATTTGTGGACAAAGACATGAAAAAGTATAAGATTTCCAAAGACATAAAGAAATTTGCTCTTCGTTGCGGTATTCTTGTAGAAAGAAAATGTCCAACGTTAACGTATGCATCATCCACGTTTTCATTCGTACATAAAAGCGTGCAAGAATTTCTAGCTGCATATTTCATAGCATGCAGTCAACATGCCATTGATGTCTTCATCCCTTGGTTGATAGAAAAAGGACATTATAACATAGACGATATGTTTAATATTTTTAAGTTTCTGTGTGGGCTTAATATCGAAGCAGCAAATAAACTATCGTGCTTACTGGACGGACTAGAAGGAACATGGTATCTAATGAAATTCCAGAAAACTCTAATGGACGGATGTAGAGAAGCTCTGGCTAACGACGTTGATGAAACTAAGATTAAATTGAAACTCAGTTCGATAAACTACTGGCATCAGTTTTATTATGTAGATTATATACCATTCAACTGCGTTGTAAAAGTGAACCTATCAAACATTCGGTCATTGACAATAATAGACAGTTGTTTGAAATCTGGTGAATTATATTTGCATTCACAATACATAAAAGACGTACTGATATCGTCAGCTCATTGTCTTGAGAATCTGAAGTTAACCTTCACCGTTGACTGCGCGGCCACCCGACTTATTGATTGGTACAAAAACAGTGCTAACTTTAGAATTACAGATAACTTCAAGACATTGAAAACCATACGGATAGATTGCGTAATCGTTTCTTTTTCGAAATTGTTGTTTCCCGATGATGCAACAATAGAGATGCAAAACGATATAGAAATGATATTTCCTGGAAGCAATTCACATGCAACAGGAATTAAAGACATCATAGTTCCTTGCACTATCGAAGAAATTACATTACAAAATGTCACAATATCATCTACATGGCTGCGACACTTGTTGATGAAACTTGCCTCATTTGATCATGCAGTAACTTGCAGGCTTAGAGGCTGCATAATAGCAACGTCAAGTGCCTTTAGTGATAAACCGTGCAACGATAATCACACTTCTGATGGGGACAGTTGCGAGTCGAACTCAATCCAACGTGATCGAAACAATTTAACGTTTGTATGCAGTCCAGACTGTGAGGGATTGTACGAGGCATTAACTGGGCTGAAAATTAAAAATCTTGAATTGTTCCGTATTTCAAGGTACGATCTTTTTGCCAATATACTGCATACGATCGCGGAACTAGAATCGTTGAAGATAGCATTCTTCACGTTTATAAATGATAGCGAACCGTTGGATTTCAATTTTAATGCATGCAATAAAAAGACAATTGAGTTCATTGCTTTGTCACCGGTTGAGTTGCGGAATCTACTGGGAAAATTTTCCGAGTGTGATCACCCGCTTGAGTGCAGGCTGCATTGTGGTGTTGATGAGGATAGGCTTAGAGAGTATGACGACATTATGCGGGATCTCCATTTACTTCAATTCCCAGGAGTGACTTTGATTTCTTGCTCCTTATGCGAAGAGTGTTTTTATTGTGAATATGATGATTATGGCGATCGTGATAACTCAATCCATGATAGTCAGTTTAAGTTTCACAATGCATTTTACATTAGAATAGAACTTCAGTGCAAAGGTAATTAATACATTTTATTAACACAATGAAAACACATACAGTGTCTATACATTTTCTGAATAAGATTTTAACATATAGTTACCATAATGTCGTATACAAAATAAAATAAAAAATATATTTTTACGATGACATATTTTTCTTTAAGGCATGCCGAAGGACTAGCACTTTAAGAATCTAAAACGCTACACTTATACTTATCAAATCGCTGTCTGGGCATACATACTGTACTGCTTTTATTTGTATGCTCTCCGAAAACAGGACGCACATAGTCTCTGCTTTTTCCGTCTAACAGAATTTGTATTTGGATGGAGTTGATTTTGCATGAGTCCCGATAACCGTCTCCATCCAACTCAATGTCCGATCTTTCGTCTTTACGTACGTCGCACGTTTCCGCGCGAAATCTCAGTAAATCATTATTTGAATTTGACGAAACATAGCATTGGATTTATTCGATGAACAGGCGGATATTGTCAGGTTTCTTAGCTTCAAACAATTCGCAAATAGCTATTGCCATTTTATTAATAATTTGGCATGTTAATGCATATTACGTTTTTTGTATCAGGTAACAGGAACTAACGATCCGATTGTGGTGAAATGTTATACGCAATATCCCTTCAGGGATAATATAACGGTTGTCATGTCGTTCAGTTTATTCCTCTTGAGAAATAAATCGTTTCCACAAAATAAACACATACGTTTATACAGCGCATCATCGGGGAGCATCTATAAGTTTCACTAATAGTCGTGTTTGTCTTTGCTAGTGTGTGCTTTATTATCATGATGTTTTTATACCATGTACATGCCATATGGTGATGTATTTTTAATGAATGACAAACTATAATGTTTATAAATGTTATTCATTATTGTTGGTCATGTAAAAGTTGTTTCTTTTGCGCTACAAAGTGTGTTGTTATATGTCTATATATAAATCATGCCGTATGATTTTCCGGCTTTATTGTCGTGCAAAATTATATCGCCTAATTGTATTTCCGCTTAGAGCAAGTATAACTGTATGTACGTTTTTGTGTTGATAATTATGTTAATATGTAAACCAATTGTAAAACAATTAATGCATTAATGCGCTAAATATAAGAACATAACCACCATTTTGATCCAATACAAATCTAGATTGCACACGCCATTTATTACAATTTGGAAATGAAAAGGTTTTGTACAAATGCGCAATTATGGCATGCCATATCATGCAACCGTCCCTTCATCAACCGAATAATCACTATTAAGTATTAAGTTATACAGTATTACTAAAGTTAGCGTGCAATCTTAATGCGTTATGTGTTAGATATTTAAAAATTAGTTTCAACGTTACTTAAATGAAACATGATCGTTGATTTGTGCGAAGATTTTTTAAATAATAATATAAATATATCGTTTTAAAGTTCACCTGCCACGGTTTTAAAAACCCGTAAAACACCTTTATTTATCGAATTAAGTGCATATCTAAACTATTTCGCACCTCACTTCATTTCAAATACGGTGTTATTAGCGAGAACGAATAGAACAAAATCGCGATTTTTCACACATTCCGATGTTCTCGCCATTTTCATTCAAACCGGAAGTGACGTCATAGGCACTCAATAACGACTCAAATACGAGCCGGCATTATAAATGGCTTCAGATGTATTATATCTTGCAACTTTAGTTAAAAAATTGTTGAAAAATGGAAGATGATAGCGATTACGATGAGTTTTCCGTTCAACCGTATATGTATAAGCCAGAATTTAGTGACAGTCAATCAGATTTTTCTGACTCGGACAGCGAGGAAAATTTTGCCGATGCCCAAGACGACCATCGTGTTGGGAATACGGATTGGTAAATATATAATTTTGTTACAAGCAGGTGTCGGCAAAAAACAAAATAAAATTATTCTTTGATTGTTATTCTACAGTACAAGCTTGTTGAATATGACTAGGTTGTATGGTTTAATTATTATAAATTAGAACGGATACTTGAACCTGTTCTGATTAGGAAGGAATGTTTGTATTGCAATTCGACGTATTTCTTTTATTTTCAGGTGTGCATGTTCATGTTGCACACCATATCGTGTGCAGATTGAGTGAAAATGCTGCACAGAATACCCAGAGCCCTGCCGATTTTAGCGAAGGGGGTTTGTTCCGGAGGGGGTTTCTTCCGTACACCACCCAGAGCTGATGGAAAGGATGGACGAGGCAGGGGTAAAGTGCATAACTGAGCATACTGGCTTCAAAGCTAACTGTCTCCATCCAGATGTCATTGAAGTTTCGTTTTATGAGTTCCTTGATGTAAATGGTCCCATCGGTGATGAAGAACCAATACATGAGTAAGTTGTCATTAATTATTAAAAATGTTTATGAAACCAGGACAGATTGTTTGTAAAGAAAATACACTGTAGACATTAAATAACACAATGTTTTGTGTGAACTTGTCATTTGTATTTCATACTGTAAATATGTTTTCATACAAATAATAAAAATAACATAAAAAAGACAACAATTTTAATCAACATTAAAATATGCGTGTATACAAGATGACTGGGTTATCTAATTGTAAAATGAAGTATCAATTTGCTACACAATGATTTTTGGTAACTTACAAATGCCAGTTCATTATTATTTTTCAACATTTGAAATAAAAATATAAATACAAGCTGTTTATTTTTTTCAAAAGTACACTACAATAACAACCTGCTACAACATGATGTGAAGTTGCTTACAAAATCTGATTTCTGACATATTTTCAGTAAAATATATATTATATAATATTATATTCAAGCTGAATAAGTTTAATAAACTGTAAACTTAAGTAAGAATCTGCTACAGCATGGCTTGTGTAATTGTCAAGTTGAAAAGTACCTTTGTTTTACTAAACATACTAATATTTATCATAATGGTATACTTATACATTTATAACTTCAGAGTATACAGATACATTGCATATAGAAGACAGGCTCGTTGGATTTGGCACCGTCTGAGCAAGAAGGACCGACGACCTCTTCCTTCATGCGCTGTGGCAGCCATTCGCCAGAAATTTCCGTCCATTGGATTTTGCTTCGCCATGGATGGAAACTAACATTTTACAGTTGGTTGCCCACATGGACAACCATCTATAGTTTTTTGGTTTCCCATCGTAAGCCTTAACGCGCCCAATACTATGTACATGTAGTGTCATGTGTAATCAATACTTTCTTTAAAAGTAATAGATAACTATACAACAAAACGGGCAACCACTAATTTCCATCCCTGTTCGCTAATTAAATCGCGAACGATGGTTCTGCAGCCTCTGACATCAGGATTCTGTTTGCAGATGAAGACAGGGTGAAAACAGAATGTTGCCAGAGGCAGCCCTTGCATTGGCATCGCTCTTGTACTCCTCTTTCATCCTAAGCAGCTCTGCCATTAGTTCATCAACATAGTCGGAAAGTTATATTAAAATAAATTATAATTATTGATAAATTGTTCCTTTTTATTAGAAAATAATAAACAATGAATGTTTTTTGTATTGTTGTCTTCAACCATGTATTACAGAAATCTATTGCTTTAAGAAACCAAACATTTTGATAAAAGATTGCATGTAAACTCATGTATTTATTTTGATATCTTAGATAATTTCACTATCTGTTCAGAAAAAGAGACTTGTATCAAGATTATTCTAAAAACTCAACAAGTTCAAAATGCAAATACATTTAATGTTGTTTTACATTCAGAATAATCACCAGATTTTAGAATCATAATTTCTAAATTTTGTTTCAACATATTGGACAAGTTCAGGTGATTTCTGTAAGCGGTAATGTATTTTTTATGTGCAAAAACAAAATTCTTCAACAAGATAATTCAATATTGCTATCTGTGGTTATTATTTACTGTATACAATAAAATTCATTATAAATACATTACCATAAGTGCAATTCTCTTTAACTGCTTTAACCACATGGTGTCCAGCCTTGTTCTTAGGATAGGAGAGTCTGTATCTTTTTTCCCCCTGTCTGGTCTCAGCCTGCTTGCGGTCCGCACAGACTAATCAGGGACGACACTTTCTGCTGGAATGGTATTTTTTGGACTGCACAGGCTAATATGGGACGACACTTTACGCACAGGCATTATGCCTAGTTTTCTCAGAACGCGACAGATATATTTTAATCATTTGCCTTTTAGTGGTAGTGGGGATAGTCTGATCAGTTTCCTTTTTCGGATTTTGAAATTGAAGGGTGCTGATTCTTAAAAGAGCTCTTCAGTGCACAAAGCCATAGTATCTCATTTGCATAATTTTAATATAAAAGCATGTGTTTCATTATAATTACTAAGTAAATATTTCTAATAACATGATTGTTAATTGAAAACACAATTTCTTTTATAAATAAAACTAGTTTCAGTTTGAACATTTATATTAATTTATTGATAATTACAACTTCCTTTATAATCATATGATAAAATCCACACAAGAGCATGGTGTAGGGCATAGTGAGACCTTGGGTGGGACTTGGAACGGCACCCCTTGGTTAGCTAAGCTAGGGCACTGGTCTGATAGTAATACATTTTATGATTGTTTGTTTATTTAATTGGGCTAGGAATAATCTTTTATCTTGAAACCATACTGTGTTCTACCATTATCTTGTGATATATCCAAAGATAAGGCGCTATTCAACAACCAAATAGCCATAAACTCCAAGACACTGATGGCAGTTCTGTATGGATTAATACACAACACTGGTAACTGGTGTCAATTTGACTGGTAACCATGGACATTCTTGAAACTTAAAAAAAAACTAAGAAGCAATCATGTGCTTTGTTATATTTAATTGAATAGAGAGAATATTATTTCAGAGAAATGCCAAGCTGTTCATTGTTTAAGAAATAATAAATTGTACAAATAATTACAGTCCATGCACAAAAACCTTCTCAATTTACATTTTTATCTGAATAATTCAATACAGCATGCTAAATGGTGTTAGTAAATACCATTAATATTTTTATTAATACTATTCTAATTTACTTTTTAATAAAGTTTTTAACTAAAGTAATAAACAGTACTTTTTTTTATTTTGTTCAATATATCAGTATAAGAAAGTTTACATAATTATTGTTTTACCAGCACTTTGATTCTCTCATACTTTCTTATCTTATGGAAATGTAATTGAAATAAGCCCAATATTATTTTTATACTTTGAATATTTTTGGTGAGTTAGCTAGTCTTATTTATTTATCAAATGGAATGTTTTTGTCAGTTTTAAAGCTGTTCCACTGATTAACCTATTTTTCCTTATTAATAAGAGAAGTGTTTTAATTAATTGTTTGTCACTAAGCCATTAATTCATACATGCATACAAAATATGAGAAAATTTTGAAAAATATATATTAAAAGGTAAAATAATTAGGCATATCCATACTGGGCATAAGGCTGTACATGATCGAACCCATGTGTGCCCCAGCATTCCTTATAAACTGACTAGACTTTTAAAGTGTGGATGAAATTGGAATTATCATATAAGCAGCATTTTCCAGCTACTTGGTACAGAAAGATTTCCATTTTTTGCGGATGTGTTCTGAGTGGAAGGCTCATTATCCAGAAAAACCTAATCCATCCTGTATGTTGACCATCAACAGCTCTGACATTACTCAACAATATACAGGAAATGGCCTTGAGCTCTGGTCACCTAGCTGAGAAAGACACATATCAACCACTGCGCTTATAAGACCACCTTGATGTTATTGATAAAATATCATTTATTTAATAATAATGCATGGTTAATACTGTGAAGAAATACTTATAAGTTGTTTGCGGATTCAAATGTTTGACAAAACAATGTGTGAGAATACTATAGTCTATAGGTCAAACAATATTTCTACAGTACAGCTTCCTCTCCTTTGTAGAATCTATTAGCCTGACCAGTATTTGAAATAAACTTGCATCGGAGACCATTGTGCATTATTTTCTAACCAGATGTCAACGCATTTTTTAATACAAGTGTCTTGAAATCATTTGTAATAATATGCTGACTAATCAGACTAAAATTATTTAGCACTGTGAATATCAAAATAAACAAGCACAGATTAGTCATTAGAAACATAATTACCGGTTTCTGGTTCCTTTTAGAATAGGCGCCATACTTCGCTCGGTTGTGCTTCCCTGGTCCAAGGTCGTTGGGATTTAGTGGAGCTTTCTTTGAAGCTTTGTATGCCTCTGTTTCCGGAAATAGCGTTGGAATTGCACCAGCTTTGAGCTTGAGCTTTAACTCCATTCCAACACTAGCCATAACACTTGGAGGATGAAAAAAAAACAACTGTCGTCAAAATGTTTCAAGCACAATCTAAATGCCTTACTCGGTTTGAAATCAACCAGTCTCCCATCGATTACTCTCCTGGAATTGACTGCCTTTATCCATTTCTTACAAGTAACATCATCCTTCGGAAAACGGAAAAAAACCTTCTTTCCCTTTTCCTCATGTTCTTTGTACCCGAAAGCAACACACTGAACCATATCGAATAACGATTGTCTTGCAAAAAATACAAAAAAAGCACACGATTTCAATAAAACTTGTGTAAAAGAATTGTATTATGCTAACGTGATAGATCTATTGAGTGTCAAATTTGACATTAAGCGCGGAGTGTTCACGCTTCGATTCGCAATAACATTGGACGAGTTTCCAATTCATGCGCGTTGAGTGCCTGTGACGTCACAACCAAACTAGGTGGCGGAAATACCCGGGCGGTTTACGGAAAACAAAAACATCGTTTTTTAGTATCGTAACATTTTTTGCCATAGCTCTTGATGATTCCACTCGTTTTAGAATATACATATTTATAAAACTGCATTTTTCGTTATAAAATCGACAGTTCACCTTTAACTAACGTATATACAATTAAACATAGTGTTATTTATTATTATTTTATGTTTCCCGGTGGTTTATAGAGAAATATCAGTGAATTAAAACTGATAATTTCACTGTTGTACTCTTTAACAATGTATATAAACTGTAAAAAAAAGCATTAAATAAAAAGAAAATTTGTTGGATTCGGTGGATTATCAATTTTAATTCACTCGTGATCATAGAAAATATATATTTTCTATGATCACTCGTGATATTTATTCATAGTTATCATTACATATATTTTTTGTGAATAATAATATTTTTTCAACTATTTCTCTGATGAAATGAAATTAAATATATACATTTTTGATGTAACATGGATATACATAAACGATGCAAATACATCTATGCTACGTGTTGGGTTATTGTACACTTTATCTATGCATGACGATGATCTGGAATTTGTACTATACATGTATGATCCTGTGTTGTGAATTGTTATCAAGAAGGGATTAAGTTGATTATTGTACTGATAGCATGTCGTCGGGCCTAAAAAAGTTGTGAATCTGTTGCTGTTGTGATTTGTGTATTGGTTTAGTATTTAAGTGTAGTTGATCAAATTATTTCCCCTTGTATTGTCGCGTTTTTTTTTCATTTGAATGATAATGCGGTGACTTTATGTGTATTCACACTTTCGTTTTTTGTTATTAACTCTGGCCTAAGAGTGAGGTAAGGCTATCCATCAACCGGTTTAAACTAGTCCCCCCAATTGGCCGTTCTAAGATTATGAGCCCTTGTTTAATCAACATTTTTTATTTATGTCAAATTGAATGTATTGAATAGATTTTAAGGCCATTGGTAATAAATATTGCTTTATGGTGAAAGCCTTAGGGCCAATTATTATGACATGATAATGTTTCCAGAGTTTCACAGTTCCTATTTGTATAATGAATCTTTCCATTCAAAGTACAATAGAAGGTCCTATTGAAATGTGTAAAGTTATTTTTTAATTGTAGGATTGATTATAATGCCAGCAGAATTTACCTATGGAGTAAAAAGATATGCTCATTGTTTATCCATTCTTTGGTTCAATATATATATGATCAAAGAAAACTTAATTAAGGCTGAAATTGTCGAAATTAACGTGTCTTAACGTATGTCCTTTTGAATTACATTAATTTTTATTCTAAGACTGGAATTTAGCATTTATTCTGTCACTTTTAGATAAGATTATTTAAAGTCGCTTTAAAATGAAAGATATACATTGTGTGTTTGTAATGTAATTTGGAAATAAGTTTCGCATGTTGGATGAAAACGTTCTTTATATTATTTATTGTATTCAAATGTTTATCATTATTAAATTCTTATTATAAATTGAAATCATTTTCATTAATTTACCGGGGAGTTATGGATATGGTTCACGGTTTCGATCCCCACTGTTCTTGTGATCTCTACTAAAGACACCAATTATACAAGATCCGCCCAGAAAACGGACGCCGTAGGCTTTCGATGCAATCGAGCTGTAATTAAAAGGTTTCTAGACAAAACTCTTAATTTAAATTATGCTTTATTGTGCCTTAATAGTTATTATGGATATGTCTGAATTTAAATAATAATGTCATAATTCAGACTTACTATATTTTCGAAACCTAAATTTAAGGATGGGATATAACATATAATATTAACATAAATTTTAAATTTTAAATAAAGGGGTCGACTTTACGTTATAATTATAAAATCCTTGGAACTGTACATCTTTCTCTGGTTTAGATATTTAAAAATTAGTTTCAACGTTACTTAAATGAAATATGATCGTTGATTTGTGCGAAGATTTTTTTAAATAATAATAAAAATATATCGTTTTAACTAACGTATATACAATTAAACATAGTGTTATTTATTATTATTTTATGTTTCCCGGTGGTTTATAGAGAAATATCAGTGAATTAAAACTGATAATTTCACTGTTGTACTCTTTAACAATGTATATAAACTGTAAAAAAAGCATAAAATAAAAAGAAAATTTGTTGGATTCGGTGGATTATCAATTTTAATTCACTCGAGATCATGGAAAATATATATTTTCTATGATCACTCGTGATATTTATTCATAGATATCATTACATATATTTTTTGTGAATAATAATATTTTTTCAACTATTTCTCTGATGAAATGAAATTAAATATATACATTTTTGATGTAACATGGATATACATAAACGATGCAAATACATCTATGCTACGTGTTGGGTTATTGTACACTTTATCTATGCATGACGATGATCTGGAATTTGTACTATACATGTATGATCCTGTGTTGTGAATTGTTATCAAGAAGGGATTAAGTTGATTATTGTACTGATAGCATGTCGTCGGGCCTAAAAAAGTTGTGAATCTGTTGCTGTTGTGATTTGTGTATTGGTTTAGTATTTAAGTGTAGTTGATCAAATTATTTCCCCTTGTATTGTCGCGTTTTTTTTTCATTTGAATGATAATGCGGTGACTTTATGTGTATTCACACTTTCGTTTTTTGTTATTAACTCTGGCCTTAGAGTGAGGTAAGGCTATCCATCAACCTGTTTAAACTAGTCCCCCCCAATTGGCCGTTCTAAGATTTTGAGCCCTTGTTTAATCAACATTTTCTATTTATGTCAAATTGAATGTATTGAATAGATTTTAAGGCCATTGGTAATAAATATTGCTTTATGGTGAAAGCCTTTGGGCCAATTATTATGACATGATAATGTTTCCAGAGTTTCACAGTTCCTATTTGTATAATGAATCTTTCCATTCAAAGTACAATAGAAGGTCCTATTGAAATGTGTAAAGTTATTTTTAATTGTAGGATTGATTATAATGCCAGCAGAATTTACCTATGGAGTAAAAAGATATGCTCATTGTTTATCCATTCTTTGGTTCAATATATATATGATCAAAGAAAACTTAATTAAGGCTGAAATTGTCGAAATTAACGTGTCTTAACGTATGTCCTTTTGAATTACATTAATTTTTATTCTAAGACTGGAATTTAGCATTTATTCTGTCACTTTTAGATAAGATTATTTAAAGTCGCTTTATCATGAAAGATATACATTGTGTGTTTGTAATGTAATTTGGGAATAAGTTTCTTTTTTTTTTTTTATTCAATATAATACATACAATGTATACATGAATATATACAACATAGTGATTGTACAAAGCAATAAAGTTCAGACATGTTATACAAGATATGCTAATATGTATTTTTTTTTTAAAGAGAAAAGAAAAAAATAATAGAAGAATTGTTATGAAAAATGATGAGTTGTATAAAGTCGGAAGAAAGCATACTGGACTTGTGTGTTTCGTTGTATATTCAAAATGATCTTATAAGATTGAAAAAAAAAACATACAAAAATATTTTAGAAAGATAACTTACATTAGAGTGAAATGTATATAAGTGGACAAGCATCATGAGAATTTAATCCGATTCCATTTTTGTTCAAAGTTTTGTAATGTGTCATTACTGAGGGCTATTTCTTTCTCAATCTGGACTTTAAGTTTAAGACTATGGATAAAACAATTAAAATTTGGTACTTGTTTTTTGAACTTCATGTTAAAGATGAACAATTTCATCATTATAAGAATAAAATTCACAATATTATTACAATCTTTTGATTTCAATGAGTAAATTCCGAAACTTACATTTAAGAAAGATAATTTAACGTTTAGTTGCTGTTGTTCAAGAAAAGATGTTAAATGATTCCAAATAGGCTGGATGTGTTTGCACTCCCAAAACAGGTGTTCTATAGTTTCGATGTTTTCACTGCAGAAGTCACACAGATTTGAGTTAGATAATTTGCATTTAAAGAGGTATTTATTTGTAGCTATAATTCTATGTATGTATTTATATTGAAAATTTCTCAGAGTGCTTTCAATAGTTGCTTTATATGGCATGGTAAATATGTGTTTCCATTTAAGTTCATGTACTCCGAAAAGGACTTGCCATTTATTTTGGGTTTTTGAGTTTTCTGTTGGGTTTTTAATTTGTAGTGTGTAAAATATTTTATTTGTTTTGTTTTTTCTTCCAAGTATATTTTCTACGAATGTTGTTTGAGTACATGGTGTATTATTTGTATTGATTTCAGATTTAATATGTATGGGTATGCTTTTGATTAATGTGTAGTACTTCAGAAAATTATTTGAAGGTATTCCGTATATGTAGCATATATCATTAAAAGAGTAGAAATCCTTAATTCTGTAGTCATATAATTGGTCGACATATTTAATGCTTCGTTCAAACCAATCTTTATAGAAAAACGTCTTATTGTTTGAAGTTATGTCTTTATTGTTCCATAGAATAGTTTTACTGCTTGTTTGGGTTTCTAGGTTATGCGTGACATCACACCATGCTGATAGAACATCAGACAGAAATATGTTTTCGTTTGCAATTTCATGTAAGATAGATTTGCTGATGTTACATTCAAAGAGTAAGGAGTCACCATATTTTTTTAGGATTTTCTGATAGAATAATTTCCATTTACTTGTATTGGCATTGTCTAGGTATCTTTTAACCCAGCTGCATTTGATTGCATTCAAGAATGAGTCAATGTTCGTTAATTGGATACCTCCATTTTCTACAGATTGAATTAACTGAGTTCGTTTTATTTTATCAGGCTTACCGTCCCATATGAAATTAAATATTGCTGATTTTATATCGTTAATAATATCATATGGTGGATTTGGGAGGACTGTTAATACATAAATTAATTTAGGAAGTGCAAACGTTTTCAATACTGTGTTTTTTCCGATAAGTGTAAGTTTACGGTGATGCCATGATTTTAAGCAGTTTTTAAAATTCTGTAATTTAGGTAGTATGTTTTTAAGAACTGTATCTTTTTCATTATTTGTGAAAGTAATTCCTAACGTTGTGGCTTCATCGGATGTCCAATTAAATTTCATTTCTTTTTTATATAGGACATTACTTTGTTTTAATTTACCTGCTCGTAGCACAGTACATTTACTTTTGTTTAGTTTCAGACCCGATGTCATTCCGTAAAGGGTTAGCGATTCTATTAGGTTATGGAAAGAATCGTAATTGTCGTTTAAAAAATAAGTTGCATTTCTTCGTCAGGTTCTAGTGATATGCCTTTTATGTGTTTATTTGATTGGATGTGATGTGATAGATACTCGATGCAGATAATAAATAGCGATGATGAGAGTGGACATCCTTGTCGAACCCCTCGTTCGATGTTAAAACTGTTTGAAAAGAAGCCATTGTTAATGATTAAACTGTTAATATCGGTATAGAATAGTTTGACCCATTGAATGAGACTTTCACCAAAGTTCATATTTTCTAAGCAAGAGAACATAAATGAATGATCAAGCGAATCGAATGCCTTTTCGAAGTCTGCAAAGAATATTAGACCAGGATTATTTGAATTGTTGAAATAGTTTATGCATTCTTGGATAAGACGAACGTTTTCACCAATGTAACGTCCCTTTATGAAACCAGATTGAGATCTTGAAATGATTGCTGGTAATACTTTTTTTATTCTGTTTGCTATACTTTTAGTTGCAATTTTATAATCATTGTTTAGTAAACTAATCGGACGCCAGTTTGATAAGGATTCTAAGTTTTTTCCAGGTTTTGGAATAAGTGATATAATACCTTGTTTTTGTAGCGTAGTTAAGTTTTCGTTGTTAAATGAATAGTTTAGTGAATTAATAAGATGTGTTTTTATATCATTCCAGAATATTTTATAAAATTCTATTGTGATGCCATCAGATCCTGGGCTTTTGTTATTTTGCATATCTTTTAGGGCTAATCCACATTCATATTCATTAAGCAATCCGTCGCACAGTTGTTTTTCCTCTTCGTTTAAAGCATGATGTGTATTTTTAAAAAGGGTGTTATTTTCAACATGTTTTCGTTTATAGAGGGTTTCGAAAAATAAACGTTGTTCTTCTAGTATTTGAGTCATGTTTGTTATATCTTTGCCATTGACTACTAATTTGTGTATAGTTTTTTGTTCACTTCTACGTTTTTCAATGTTTGCGAAGTATTTTGTATTTTTTTCATTGTGTTCAACATGCTGTGCACGCGCTCTTAGTATTATTCCATTGAGACGTGTATGATAGATTCCATCTAATATTTGTTTTTTAAATGTTATTTCATTTTCAATGTCGGTGGTATCATTTGTGTTTGTTTGATGCAATTGTTTTTCAAGTGTTTCAATGGTTTTGATGGTTTCAGTTTCAAGTTTGTGTGTTTCTTTTTGTTTAAATGATGTGTATCTAATTGTTGTGTTACGTATATTTCCTTTAATTACTTCCCATAAGGTGTTTGGGTTTGCATCTTTATTATTTTAAACTGTATATAATATTTCCTGTTTTATTTGTG
This sequence comes from Dreissena polymorpha, assembly GCF_020536995.1. Classification (NCBI taxonomy): domain Eukaryota; kingdom Metazoa; phylum Mollusca; class Bivalvia; order Myida; family Dreissenidae; genus Dreissena; species Dreissena polymorpha. The sequence goes on along the minus strand of NC_068356.1, from coordinate 148,231,157 downwards.
TTTGATATTGTGTATCCAATAAGATGCTGTTGTTAATTTTAAAGTATCCTGGGCCTCTTTCAGGTTGTATATTATGCAGTTTAAGTTCAACTAGAGAGTGATCAGTCATAAATCCTGGTTTTATGTTACATGTGTCAATAATGTTGCAAAGAGATTCAGATATTAAAAAATAGTCTAGTCTACAAAATATTGTTGGTTTTGTGTTTGAGTGCCAGGTGAATTTGCTTTCGTTTGGGTGTACTGTACGCCAGATATCTATCATATTGTAGTTTTCAATTATGTTATTTAAACTATTTCTATTTTTAGGATGAGTATAAAGGTTTCCATTCTTTTTATCTAATACTGGGTTCAGGACAGTATTGAAATCACCACCGACTTATAATATTTTTATCTTGGTTATTAATTATAATGGATTGTAATGTTTCGTAAAATGTGGAGTCATCTATGTTAGGACCGTAAACGTTGATTATTGTTAGTTGTGTTTCATGTATTTTTATATCTATACTTGCTAGTCTGCCAATTATTATTTCGTTAAGGTTATCAACTGTGATCCCTATGTTACTTTTTATCAGAAAGGCAATGCCTTGTTTATTAGTATGTTGTCCACTGAGATAGATTTCTCCGTCCCATTCATCTTTTAAGGTTTGTGCTAAAGTATGTGTCAAGTGACTTTCCTGTATTAGGCATATACTATATTTTTTTTCGTCTAACCATTTGAAGATTTTTATGCGTTTATCTTTATTGTTTAGCCCTTTTACATTTAAAGTACATAATTTAATCATTTAAAATGGTGAAGGGTGTTGTAAATGATAATGTGTGTGTGCTTGTCCGGTTGATCTTTATTTTTTTTTTAAAGTCCAGTTGCTTTCTATTATAAACGATAAGATATCCATACATACAAACAACGAAAAAAAGAAAACACAAATTATGGAAACAAAAAGATGAATATTCCATAGAAATGAAGAAATAAAAAAAATAATCACAAGAGTAAGAAAAAAATAATAAACGACTATATTCACTAAAGTGAACATTTTAGGGTATCCTTTCGACATCTAAAATGAACTGAATAAAAATAAAAATAGCATATACAAGTCAGTAAATATAATCATAAATCACTATTTCAAGATAATATTTAATGCAAACAACTGAAAGAAACAAAATACTTAATTATTTCCTTTAAGTCATATGTGGAGTTTTAATAATTGAATTAATCATAGTGTATTTATTATGTTCGTGTGTGTATGCATGTGTTCATAATTTTATTTCATTCATAAAAAGTTCCCGTACATTGTGGCAACCTAGTGCACGCTAAATTGCCGCTACGGTTTACCAAGCAAAACTATAATATAATTTTAAACTGTTTAGTATGTATTAAGAGACGCCACTCTATGGCAGTCTAAAACACGAAAATCGAAAGTTTAGACAGCCGTAATGGCCTTTTTTTAATGAAGTGTCTATGTATGTAACAATAATATTTTCAGTGGATGTGTGTATGTATTTAACAAAAATAGCAGTGTATAGCGTGTATGTGTCTGCGCGCGTGTGTGTGCTCTTAATTGTGTATGACTGTGTTTATTATAGCATGAAACGACCAATAGCATATTGTCAGCTCATGAAAAACTTATATATCTAATAGCACTGCATTACACAGTATACTATTAAATTTGACGTGACTACTGTAGACCTACATAAGTTCGTGTGTGTATGCATGTGTTCATAATTTTATTTCATTCATAAAAAGTTCCCGTACATTGTGGCAATCTAGTGAACGCTAAATTGCCGCTACGGTTTACCAAGCAGCACTAGAATATAATTTTAAACTGTTTAGTATGTATTAAGAGACGCCACTCTATGGCAGTCTAAAACACGAAAATCGAAAGTTTAGACAGCCGTAATGGCCTTTTTTTTAATGAAGTGTCTATGTATGTAACAAAAATATTTTCAGTGGATGTGTGTATGTATTTAACAAAAATAGCAGTGTATAGCGTGTATGTGTCTGCGCGCGCGTGTGTGTGCTCTTAATTGTGTATGACTGTGTTTATTATAGCGTGAAAACGACCAATAGCATATTGTCAGCTCATGAAAAACTTATATATCTAATAGCATTGCATTACACAGTATACTATTAAATTTGACGTGACTACTGTAGACCTACATAAAACATAATCTTCAAACGCAAAAAAAAATGTGTTCTTACACAGTAATAATACGTACAAGGCGTAACAACAACAATGTGTGCACATATACAGTACTCATGTATACAATCGCAGCATTAAAGGGGCCTTTTCACAGATTTTGGCATTTTTTAACTTATTCATTAAATGCTTTATATCGATAAATGTAAACATTGGATCGTAAAAGCTCCAGTAAAAAATCAAGAATAAAATTTAAAAAAGGAAAAGAACATTGCCCGGACCAGGTTTCGAACCAGTGACCCCAGGAGTCCTGCCAGAGTCCTGAAGTAAAAACGCTTTAGCCTACTGAGCTATTCCGCCGAGTACATATAATTTAAGTATTTTATACCTTATATAAACAATCTTCGTAGTTTCAAAAAATTTAACGATAAAAACAGAACTCTCCAAATTATTCAATCGTTTCGCGTTGCAACGCTTTATAATTTTTAGGTTTTAAAATCGTCAAAAGATGCATATTATGGCTATATTAGACCATGGTAAATGTTCAGTATTACTGTTTCCTCACAAATATCATAACTAAAACGAAAATTTGCGAATCTGAAACAACTTTTTTCAATTTTGTCAATTTACCAAAGCGTGAAAAGATCCCTTTAAAGTAAGAACATGTACAAGGTGTAACAGCATTAAAGTAAGAACACGTACAAGGTGTAACAGCAACAATGTGTACATATATTCAGTACACATGTATACAATCACGGCAGTTAAAGTAAGAACACGTACAAGGCGTAACAACAACTATGTGTGCATATATACAGTTCTCATGTATTCATAAAGCCTGAGTAGTGCATTCGCTTAAGATACAATTAAGGTATTTATTAGTAACAATTAAATACCAATTAAATACATTTGTTCATGTAACGATTGTTCGAACTTTATGTAGTACACATATAATTTATTTAATATTTAATTTATTTATAATTTATAATATATTTATTATTCAATTTATAATGTTTTCGTTATTTATATGTTAACATGGTTTGTACTGACACTTGTACCATACGCATGTGTTCATAATTTTATTTCATTTATAAAAAGAAAATCCAGTACATTGTGGCAACCTAGTACACCCAATAATAATAAATGGTAATATAAAAAAACACAAAAAAACTTCAATACAAATATATTGTATTTTCTAAAAAGTCGCACAATAAAGAAGAGTATAAAAATACAGAAATTGTTTGCACAACTTAAATATGACTATTTCAACAACACAAAAGCAAAACATAACAGCTGTCAAAGTGTTTTCATAAGCAGACGTACAATGCATTCATCCAACGGATCAATACAAATAACCCATTATATTATCAACCGTTAGCAATCAACCTCACATAAAAAAATGCATATTCCCTGCCTACCACTTGTTTTAACCGTTAGCTGTGAACGGGTTATTACTCTAGATATTAGAACGAGTATATAATTTGTGGTTGATGTACCGTGCGTTTAAAAACTGTCAGTACAGCTTTAAATAGTACTTGTACTTTTTTTAGCGTAGCTTGTGTATACGTTTACTTTTTATTAAAGTTGAGGTATCTTAAAAAATCAAAAAATTTGTTTTGACATCTATCCCAAAATAATTCTGACACGTTGTAATGGCATTAATGAAGTAAATAATCCAATATGTTTTTACAAACATGTATGTTATTTAATTTATCGTTTATTGGGTGTTCTATTAATTAACTACTGATATAGGAAAACATTAATGTTTTTTATGTATGAGCTGTTTACATACAGTTTTTAAATGCCTGCATACCAAAATAGTTAAAACAAGAGCTGCGTTTGTGAACCACAACGCCCCCTATTGTACCGCTTGGATTGTGTATTTTTTTTTTGTTTCAAACATATTTAACCAGGATGTATGTGTTATGCATTTCATACTTAATAGGATCAGAATTCTTTCTTGCTTACTTGGAACTGCATACACATGAGACAAAAAGAAGCAGTATCGTGGCAAATGGTATTAAATGCTGTATTTTAAATATCTTAAATTTGATATCATTACATATAAAAAAATACAATTTTACACGGGAATTTGCATGATAAATCTATATACATGTAATATAATACATATTAAATAGAAAGGTACTTATTTTTTCCGCCTCATGTTTTAACAGTGAGAGGGGAAACAAAAAGGCAGCGAATCCTGTATATTTTCCAGTAAATTAACACCTAAATCAATACTCAATACATACAGGGTTGTGATAAGTATTTATAAAAAAAATAATTCCAATATGTACATATTTACAAGTATATTTTTGTGTTTTGACCATGTTTACTTTATATATCAGGATAGAGAAAAAAAGGTAGATTGTAAACAACGCTTTATTTGTTTATTACAGAAACAGAATTGCGTTTATCATAAATTTTATTATACTGAATTACTTGATGATGATTAACTGACACGCCTGATTACAAGGGGAGTAACTGCGTTGATAAGTAGTGCACGGAAAACTAGGACGTAGCTACAACATATGTGCAATTGATAAAAGATGGAAGAAAATATATTATTATTATTTAACAAAAAGACGACCGCAATATGTATAGTAGAAAAGCTTAAAAACTACACTTGATTTTCGTTCAATATTAACGTAAAATCTGTTCGAGAAAAAGAGTGCAAAAAGAGTAATTTTTCATAAATTCAGTGTAATTATACATTCATTAGATATCAATATATAATACAAATCGGTTTAACTGTCAATTTTTTCTTCTTGTTAACCGTCTAGAGTTCGCCTGGGAGGAGGTATTGAGTGATTCGGAGTAAGACTTTCGTGGCCAAGGTTTTGATAACCAGTTTTTGTAATCCGCGAAAGCTATTTGTGTGGCGTGTTGATTTCCTTTGAAAAGCGCGTAGATTTTCCCCTCAAAGGACCAGCATTTTTCGACGTTGACACTATCTTTAAGTCGCACTGATGCCAGGATTTCAGCGTTAAGTTTTGTAAGGTCTTCGTTGACGAAGATGCCGGTGCCTCTGAATTGCTTAGCTTTTCGTAAGATATCGACTTTCGTTTGTCGTCTCACAAATTTTATAATAATAGGCCTGTTTTCGGTTGGTTTAAATTTTCCTAATCGGTGGGCGATGTCTATGTCACTCGGTGTTATCGGTATACCTAGGTGCTCGTTTACGAGCGATACTATTTTCTGTGTTACGGTGCTTGATGACTGCCGCTCTTGATCGTCTAGAACGCCAGTCATTCTGATGTTGTTTCGTCTACTATATTGTTCCGTATTGTTTTCGAATTCATTATGAATGGCGGAAGTGCTTTTTTCAGTGTGTAACATTTCATTTTTGCTTTTAAGTTCCTCAATTTGTTTGTTCTTTTCTAAGACGTCATTTTGTAATCCTTCTAGGATTTCGAGTCTTCGTAGAACGGTCCCAAGAAGTTTCTCCTTTATTTGCTCGACAGTTTCCTTAACAATTTCTCTAATGAAGGAAGAATCTTCTTTTGTAAGAACTTTGGACAGTTTATTATTTATTTCCTCTAATTTTTTTTCGATACATTGCTCAGATGTCATATTAGTTTCGTTTGATGCACTTTTAACAAAGGTTGACATTGTTTTTTGTTTCTTGGAATCCGGTTTCGATTTTTTCTGTTTGTTACTATTTAGGGGAGTGTTTTTTGCAGCATTATCTTCATTTTCAAATACCGTACTGTCCAGTATACTTGCTTCTGCATTTGTCGTTTCGCTTGCAGTAGATGAGTGTTGCCGTTTTTTCATTTTGTTTATAGAGCTGCTACGGAGCGATTGTTATAAGCCGATAAAACACGTATTAACGGTTAATATGTCTCTTTAATAAATCGCTATAGCGAGTCCTTCAAGCGTGACGATTCGATCCGATATGTCAAGCGTGACGAGTGACCAATAATGGTGACTGCTTTGTAATACACCTGTCAAACACCTGTTACGCTATTCCCCGCCCATAACTCTGATTGTGGAAAAATCTGTAAATGTCATTAAATTGTCAAAACCTGTGCGATTGATACATACGATGTAGAGTCCTATATATCCAACACATATGCACTTTCTACACTTTTCACACTTATAGTATTTTGACACTTCTGTAATACACTTGTAAAAACATCTGTAACGCTATTCCCCGCCCATTTTTCTTACTGTGGAAAAACTGTAAATGCCATTAAATGTCTAAAACTGAAGATTGATACATACGACGTAGTCCAATATATCCAGCACATATGCACTTTTCACATTTTTCACACTTTTTGCATACGACCACTGACTGTATATGCTATTCTAATTTAAATAAGAATTACATATTTTTCTTTACCACTTGTTTTGACCGGAACCGGAAGCATTGCATGGGAATAAGTTTCGCATGTTGGATGAAAACGTTCTTTATATTATTTATTGTATTCAAATGTTTATCAATATTAAATTCTTATTATAAATTGAAATCATTTTCATTAATTTACCGGGGAGTTATGGATATGGTTCACGGTTTCGATCCCCACTGTTCTTGTGATCTCTACTAAAGACACCAATTATACAAGATCCGCCCAGAAAACGGACGCCGTAGGCTTTCGATGCAATCGAGCTGTAATAAAAAGGTTTCTAGACAAAACTCTTAATTTAAATTATGCTTTATTGTGCCTTAATAGTAATTATGGATATGTCTGAATTTAAATAATAATGTCATAATTCAGACTAACTATATTTTCAAAACCTAAATTTAAGGATGAGATATAACATATAATATTAACATAAATTTTAAATTTTAAATAAAGGGGTCGACTTTACGTTATAATTATAAAATCCTTGGAACTGTGCATCTTTCTCTGGTTTACTCGTTTAGTTAAATGTTGATAAAGAATCGCTTCAGATACATCATGTTTTATGTTACCTGTTTCATAACCACGATGTAGCAATACGATTAGACTAATGTTCTCCCAAAAATTTACTCGCACATTGTAATTCACCGTGCGTTGTTGGTGTTATTTTACAGTTTTAATTATCTAGATTATGTTGCAATTAAGAAGCATGTAGAACATAATTTATACTATCATTGTTAAACTAGGGTTATGTATTATGTATAACTTGGATGAATTCCTTAAAGGGGCCTTTTCCCGTTTTAGTAAATTAACGAAATTTTAAAAAGTTTCAGATTCACAAATTTTCGTTTTAGTTTAGATACTTGTGAGGATACAGTAATACTGCACATTTACCATGCTCTTCAATAGCCATAATATGCAACGTTTGACTATTTAAATACCTGAACATTATAAAGCGTTGCAACGCGAAACGGTTGAATAATTTGGAGTGTTCAGTTGTTGTCGTTATATTTTTTGAAACAACGAGGATTGCGTATATAAAGTATAAAATACATGTATCTGCATTGTATCAGCACGGATGGCCGAGTGGTCTAACTGGTAGACTTTTACTCCAGGACTCAAGGGGTCAGTGGTTCGAGCCCTGTCGATGGTTACTTTTTTTATTCTTGATTTTTTACTGGAGCATTTTAGATCAAATGTTTACATATATCAATATAAAGCATTTAATGACAAACTATATAAAGCATTTAATGACAAACTTCAATACATGCCATAATCTGTGAAAAGGCCCCTTTAAACAGTGATTTAACCAACTTCATTGCATTTTTTTTATGTTATAAACCTGCATGTTCTGTGCAAATATACCGATGTTTACTTATCGATAAGTAAATACTACTTATCGATAATATATATTTACTTATACTTTACTTTGCTTTCCTTAGTGAAATACTGTATAAAGATAGTAACATTTTATTGCTTTCCTAGAAAGCACATCGCTTGAAGCTCTTAGCACTACAAAGTCTATGAACTTTACGTTTATAAAAAGAAAACATGTTGTTGCTTTTATAAGACTGTTATTTATGTAAGTTTTCCACCATTCAAACAAAATAAAAATCAGCTATCAAAAAAGTGTTTATTATATATTTTATTAACAATGTTTACAGCAAGAAACGAATCTAAAAAAATATTATTTTTTTTAAATTCACGGACGTTCAAAGTTGGAAAATATATAATATGTTCAACTGTGAAGTATGGTTTACTAGCAGCAATTCTGAAGGAAAATAATTTCACATTTAATATTGCATTTATATTTTATTTAATGAACATGTATATTTTGTAAGGAAAGGAATGAATATGTTATTAAATTAGAACATTCGTTTTTCCTTAGTCGAATATATTCGAATATTCGCTTTATACGCCCCTAGATCTTATTGCCCTTACCTTTGACCGTCCGGTTATGTTCTTTATATAAAAAAATCACATTCGAATGTTTGTTCAATGCATCGTTGCTGAAGTGCGATACAGCATTCAGCATTGATTATTTCCTAACAAAACGTTTCTTATTTGATATATTTTTCTGGTTAATCAACATTTAAAGTAGTGCATGCATGACATATTTGTAAAGCCATATCGGGACACAATCTCCACGCAGAGTTGTCAACCCATGATCTCACATACAATCTCCATCACAAGAAAATCCTTCCAGATATGGAATGTTTATATTTTTTGTAGATGTATTATAATATGAAAAGAATTATCAGTTTCTTTTTATATTTTGAAGATAGTGTATGGGTTTAGATTCATAATAAACAAATTACCTAAATAAAACAAAATTACAATCGGAACATCATTGTACCACGCGGGTCTGCTATCATCCCGTGGTTGGGAGTTTGATAAAGCTATGCTCAGGGCGTTGAATCAACGGGGTTTGCAGGGGTTACTCACGAACTGGGCAGAATGTAAACACACATCGTTAAGAAATTTATTTTAGCAAATATCTCAAGTTATTGCAATTCATTTGCAAACATCTTTAGTGCATAAAAGACAGTTTTTCTTGCAGTTTGTGTCGATATCATAAGGTATTAGTATAAATCCTTGAATACGTCTGAAATCGGTGACAAAATTTCTCGTTCCGTGAAGCAAAACCGTATAAATGAATGCAGTACACAAATATTTTTTAACAAGAACACATGTTTAAAAAGTAATTCTGATTTATTTCGCATTGCCATAAGCCGCATAAAAATCTGCTTTTTATGCACTTGTTGACATTTCAAAACAATTATGTTAAAACGTTATTCGAAAAAAGGAACCCCTTACCGGTTCCCACAAAGTCATGTGATCCTGCACCCTGTGCAGGTTCATGTCAAGTAAATCTTTGCGCGGAGGTTGATCGAGACATTGTCATTTGCCACTTTATCATTCATGTTTATACTCTAATTGACCACCAAATCAAGTTTTGATTGCGACATGAACTGCACATCTTCTTTGTTTAAATTATCTGTTCTGCAAAAATGCACGCGAATTATATTCGTACACTTAATAATGGCACATAATCCGCGAGGAAGGCATAGAAAGCGTTGGCGTATTGATTAACCAATGAATACTTTGTAGCGAATAGAACTATGAGATATCCGGATAGGACCAAGTTGATTGTCGCGTGTCGACCTTCGAGGCCAACGCACGACATTCAAGCGACGCACGATATGACACTCGACATTTGAAGTCGACGTGCGACAATCAAGATTTGAGTGTCGCATAACGTTCTGGGTTTTAGAAAAATATATATTGCAAAAAATATTGACTGTCGACTGTCATATCGTGCGTCGCGAAGAATGTCGCGTGTCGCTTCGCATGTCGACTTCAATTGTCGCATGTCGACTTCAATTGTGGTGTGTCGACCTTCGAGCGCAACACTAAACATTTGAGCAACGTACGATGTGACGCGCGACATGTGATCTGACACTCGACACTATATCGAGCAAATGTCGCGCAAATGTCGCCTGTCGACCTTAAATTCCCTTGGTCGACACGCGACATTTGCTTGACGCACGATACGACGCGCGACTCACGATATGACACTCGACACTATATCGAGCAAATATCGCGCACGTGTCGCATGTCGACCGGTGTGGTAGCAATGTTTTCAACTGTTATTACCACGGTGCCTATACCACGTGACTTTTTAAGATCTGTGTGGGGAGTAAAATATCAACAAAAGCGCGACGAAGATAAGATTTTTAAGGAAAACTTTTTTAATATGTCACCATTTTTAATGGGATTAAGTGGAGAGCCCGCTTATTCATGAGAGTTTTCTATATGTATCATGATTTTATAAAACAAATAAGTATTTTTTCAGTAAAGTGCAACCGCGCGTTTGAACGGTTAGAAAAGGGTAGGATCAGTGTGGGGACATTATTTTTTTTTACACAAAAACATCACCTCTGGTGAAACTAAGAAATAAATTTTAGGGGCGGGGCTTACACTATATCATTTTGCATCCATTTTCAGGTTTCTTTTATTTATTTACGAAACAAAATTCAAGAAAACTATTCTTACCGTAATATGATCTGTGTGGTATACGTTTTTCAACGGATCTGTGTGGTATACTGTTTTTAAGTTTTTTAGTTCTATTTAGTTGTTTAAGAAAATGCTTGTCAACAATGTATTTGAAACGGGATTTTTAAATGCGCTAGCATGTAAAACACATAATGGCTATACACTACGCTTGCACCGCTTGTTGAACTAATACATAATTATGATTTACAGGCATTCTGTACAATCCCCATTATAATATTAAAATCTTACGCTGGAGCATCTTAAATCGATGACAAGTCCATGCTTACCTTAAATAAGTGTATACTTTATGTTATTGTATCAAATTCCATTTTTATTTTGGCGCCAAACACTACTGTCAGGTGAAGTAATGTATTGTATATTATTTTTGATATTATATTTGCTTTAAGGTATGGCTCAATGCTCTGAATGCGGAAAAATGTCGAAGACCAGAGCTGGATTATTGCGCCACATTAGGGGACACGCTAACTCTGGAAACTATAACTGCTGTGGGAAAGCATTTCAGGTAAGATTAAATACCTTAAAAATAGTTACATTTTTATACAGTTATGCTAACAAACAGATGAACGGATTTTCTTGAAACAACACAAATATACAATATATCTCATCTCTCAGGTTATCATATATTTTGAAATAACTCAATAATCGTCAAATCGTTTGTAATTTAAAACTAACGAACGCGTGTCCTCAGATACTAACATTTTTAAATAGCGTGTTTACGCATTGAAATGTCACGTGAATAAAATATGTTGTTTTTTCTCAGGATGCCTACAATCTTAGAAGGCTTCAACGAACAAAGGACCCCAATGTCATGTGTGTGTACAGTGCGGCAGGAGCTTTGCGGACAAGTACCTACTCGTGGCTAGAGAGAAAAGTGCAAAAAAGAGGGATTGGTGAAATGTTACCAGTGTGGGTTGGCAGTTACGAGTGAGAATGACCTCAGAGAGCACGTCAATACCCACATGCATGACAAGTGTTACAGTAGTGAGGAGTGTTTCAAAACGTACAAACGCAAAGCAAACCTTTCTCGATACGTGAGGACTTTACATAAATCCGTGAATACTGATTAAAAATCATTATAGTTTACAGTTTTTCTGTGTAACTTCATTATCGTTTTACGTTATTTTATTCGTTGTTTTACGTTTACTTTACTTTTCAAAATGATTCTAAAGTTATCCGAATTTGATTAATTTTTAGGTTTCGTTTAGTTCGTTTGTGTGTTTGAAATCATCTCAAATAATTGTGCAATAATTTGGATTTACGTTATTCATTAATATATCGCATCTGTGATGTGTATTATCGAATCTGTGATTCTTTTTTAATTATAACTTGATTAAAGTTTTGCGATGTTTTTTCGTTGGTTTCAATTTTAAATACCGCTGTCACGAGCTAGTTCGATAATCATAAGCAGCCATGGTTTCTAATACTAGGGATTTTCACGATTGCTTTACATAATTAACTGCCTGCTTATAATTACTCTAGGTCGTGGTAATTGACAGTAAACAATGTATGCAATGTGGTTGTGTATACAATACAATACTCCTTAATTCGAAATGCGTCTTGACATTCTTCAGAGCTGCAACCATCCACAACACAAGAGGAGAATCGTACATATATAATAATATAATATAATATTTATTCATTTACTTTTTATATTCCCATATAAATAATTAACGCTAAAGATAAACATACATTTGTTGCACTGAATACAACGACATAATTTATAACATGACATTATCACCAACACATGGCGAAGGATTGTCAATATCTATACTATGTAATAAACTAATGCAACAATATGAATTCCATATATGAAATAAAACACACAAACACACACATATATATATGTTTCTACTATGACCAGTATTTTGTTTTTAATAAACATACCGTTTACCTTAAACTTTAAATAACAACAAAATGACAAGCCAATACGTCTGGTGGATTCTGTTTTATCAGTTTGTATTCCAAATTTGATTTTAAAACATACGTATTACTCCGTAAAGAACATGCCTTTGCTTTTTGTCAACCTGTGTAATATTTGACACAATTTCTATTGCAGATTTTGTGTCAGAATTAAAATGTCCATTGTGTTCGTCTATCCGCATTCTTATTGTTGGCAACAGTTTGCTATCGTTTCGTCTCGCCCGCTCCCACCTTACTCCTAGTGTCCCCTTCTGTATAGCATTCCTGTCTCGTGAAACTGTTTCCTCTGTTTTTTCTTCCCTTAACCCTTGTCCGCTCACTAGTGCCAAATACTAGTAGGTGATTACTGAAATGAATGAATTTTTAAATAATAATAATAGATCTACTACTACTACTATTAGTTGTAGTAGTAGTAGTAGTAGTAGTAGTAGTAGTAGTAGTAGTAGTAGTAGTAGTAGTAGTAGTAGTAGTAGTAGTAGTAGTAGTAGTAGTAGTCGTAGTAGTAGTAGTAGTAGTAGTAGTAGTAGCAGTAGTTTTAGTAGTAGTAGTAGCAGAAGTAGTAGTAATAGTAGTAGTAGTATTAGTAGTAGTAGTATTTGTTGTATTGAATTTGAAATAATTGAAATTAATCAAAAAATATATACTAGACAAGAGTGGAATTTGTTCTGTGCAAAAAATATATATATTGTCGTTATTATCTCAATTTATCCGTAAATTGTAGAAACACGGATACCACACAGATCCTTCTAAACACGTATACCACACAGATCATATTACTGTTAGAATATTTTTCTTGATTTTGTTTCCATAAATATATGAAAGAAACCTAAAAAAAGAATGCAAAATGATATAGTGTAAGCTCCGCCCATAAAGTTTATTGCTTTATTTCACGAGAGGTGATGTTTCTGTGTCATAATAAAATAATGTCCCCACACTGATCCTACCTTTTTCTAACCGTTCAAACGCGCGGTTGCACTTTACTGAAAAAAGATTAATTTGTTTTACAAAATCATGATACCTATAGAAAACTCTCATGAATGAGCGGGCTCTTCACTTTATCCCATTGAAAATGATGACATATTAAAAAAGTTATCCTTAAAAATCTTACCTTTGTCGTGCTTTTGTTGACATTTAACTCCCCACACAGATCTTAAAAAGTCACGTGGTATAGGCACCGTGATTACGGTGTTATATAGTTACTTTTTCAGCTACAAGTAAATTCCTCAATATAAATAAATTAAGGGACAATAATGTTTGAGTAACCTAATCGCTCCCAACAAAACTTTAACATGTACTACCACAGTATGATATTAGACATGTATTTATTAGTTTCATACATAATTATCATTTGTATTATTATAGTAACTGAGTAACAGCTACAGACACACACAATTTCTCAATTTCAGTAAATTTAGGGGGCATAACTCTAGAGCTACCGAGTTGATCCCGACTGAATAAAAGCGTGCTCCATCGAAACAATGACTACAGCTTTATCATTAAATTGACTAATACACTTAAGTCGCCGGCACAAAAGTTGAATGCGACTTTGTATTTGCCCACTTCTGTTGTATCAGAATATCAATAATTTTAATAAAAATCGAATAAAAAATCGAATATTTGAATCGGAATATCGGATTCGAATAATATATATATATATATACACATAGTGTCAGTTACGCGGTCTCGGTAGTTTTCAGACCTAGAACTATGCTAAAATAATTTAGATGTTATCCCTTTTATTTTTTCAAAGTTGTTTATGTCTTGTTTTATTGTATCAAACTTAGTCTATTGTTTATTAATTTCATTTTTAAACGTTTGACTCATTCAAACAACGAAGTTAACTGTCATTGCAAACATCGTTTAATTCCGTTCTGAAATACACGAGACTTATATGTACCTGAAGCTTGTAAGTCGACTTCAACAGATTTTCATAGAAAAGCTGTCACGACTTGTATATGCTCACCACGTTATACTCTTTAAATAGCTTAAATAAAATTATACAATCTAAAAATATATATATATGAGAAGTTTTCTTTTGCCTCCTATGTGTTCATATATCAGTTATCTAACAGAAACGTGTTATGTGCTAATACAGTGTCTTTCATGCTTTATAACTTATCGATTATATAAAGGCGATGTTACTTATAGACTTGTGTGCGAAAAAAAAGTTCACAAAAACGTTACACGTGTTTAATAAAATCTTAATAGTAATAATAATAGTCTGAACATATTTTCATGTCATTAAATGATATTTTTGTAATGTATTTAGAACATTTACATCGCAAGACCATCGCTGCAATCGCTGATGATTTACCCTTCATTACCATTGTTCGATGCATAACAGTTAGAAGCTTTTGCAATCGAGCAATAGCAGAACAGAACATAACAGATGGTTTACTTGTGACTTACGCATATACAGCTCATCGTACAATAAAACACACACACAATCAATCATAAATATACATACGGCAAATTTAACAACATTTTTATGCATTTTGAAAAAACAAAAGATTTTTGTAAGGGTAATATGTTAGAAAAGGCTCTTAATTTTTTAACAAAATTAAGTGTATGTCCAAATCCTTTATTGATTGAGAAACAAAAGTGTCCTGTTAGAAATTATATACTGATTATTCATTACATAATATATCAATTCTGGGAAAAGATAATCTCTCATAAAGCTTAACATGTTCAGCTCTAAGTTTAAATACTTTAATACATAAATTAGCTAAACGAAGCAATATAGATTTTCTTGCCTCATTCAGTAAATTGTTTTTTTAGCACAACACTGATTAAAAGTAGAACAAATATACTCAATTCAAAGGCAGTGAGGGTAAGCGGGAAAGGAAATGCTCGCTTCAGGCAATTAAAAAAAATCAAAATTATGCTGATTGTGAGGACAATATCGTATTACGCGTTAAAACGTTTGCACGACTACCGGTAGTAGGTCACCATTTTCAAAATGGAGGTCATATTTTCTAGGACGCGGGATTTTCACAAACATACGATTTGGAGCAATAGTTTTCACAATATACTATGAAAGTTCACTCGCGCATCACTAGTTTGGGGTCATTACATTGTAAGGCAAAATTGTCTTAACCATGCTGGAAATGTATTTATATTATATAACAAATTCAAATTAGGATTTCACTGTGCGACTGCGTGATATTGAATAATCATGAATACATTTACATATGTGTTATTTGAAGTTATAGTATCATTACAGATTGTTTTTGGATAATTTCGGATCGGATTAACTTAGAAATTTAAGGTGCGCAAGAAGCAGGCAACACAAGCGACCGAAAGGAGATGATCAACTTATCATTACCTGCCATTAACAGACCTCATTACCTAAAGCTGTTTAGTTTGTTATTGGATATGGATTTTGGAACAATTGTTATACTCACAATTCTAGTGTGAGTAAGCTAATTTTTTCACAGTCATGCGTTAAAATGTACTGTTTTCTAGGCATACACTTCTAAATTAAAATGTCAACGTCGAAACTTATAAACATTCCATTTTGTTACATTTCTCACGTCTGTTGAGCTCATTCTGACGAACAAATAAGAGAATAGTTGCTAAATGTATTGCACTAAAAGAAAAAAATATTGACGTTGAAAAAAAAGTTGAAAAAAAACGTTGAAAAAGCACAATGATATGTAATAATGCGATACGAACTATGGTGCTTAAGCTACCGGGTGTACCACGGTAACACCGGGAAAGCAATCTGGTATACTATATGTTAATAACTTACAGATATAAATGGAGCATATACATGCTTTTATTACGTAGGTTTACATTAAACTCAACGTAACAGTTTAATACTACACTGTCACATTCAAGTACTACTGAATGTTTTGAGGTACAAAATTAGCATATTAAGATATTAATATATTTAAATATTATGAATATTTATATAATTATATATAATATTTCAATAAAACGCATGCATGTTTTGACAATCTCTTGATTATGCTTATTTAAATGCATTTCTTTTTGCATTAATCATTTATGTATGGAACGATAAACTGTTGAACTTATTTGACCATATTTGTATCGGTAATGCATTTTATGCCAAAACTGATATAAAGAATTAACACAAACTGAAACTGAACCGATATAAAGGCAAAGTAATGTTTAGTTCTTAAGATGCATGCTCGATCAATCTGGTGATGTTAAATTAACTGGTGTACAGTTCAGTCAAAAAGATTCCGTTCATTCCAATGTGCAAGCAAGTGTTCATTCGTGAGAATATTAAAATGAGATGATTTTTCCAATTCCACATCAAGGAAAGTATTGAAGACTTGATAAGGTGATCAATGACGAACATTCGGCAAAAGGTCGGTCAATTTAAACATGATATAAAATGTGATGTTTCAAATAAAATGAGATTTATATTATACTTATCTGTCTTCGTCCTAGGAATTTCTTTTACATTGTATATTGGGCTGTTTAAAAATAATAGAGAAAAGTATATATTTGCGGTTATAATGTTTAATTCCTCAATGATGGTTGAAAATAATGTCTAAACAAATGATATGGGTATATAATGGTTCGCATATTTAGAAAACAGACCACATGAAACATTGTGTTTGTAATTGTATAAATAAATTATATATCAAGGGAGTTTCAGTTGAAGGAGCGGCTTCCTTTGCGATCGGTTTACATCGTTTATCGTTTGTAAAGTCGCCATGAATAGAGGAATTGCGCAGTCAGTAATATAGATTACCGGTAAAAATACCCAATCGTGTAAATTGTAATAATTCTAACTGTTGTCGAATTGTGCGTTTCTTTAGAATGTTAAAATATTAAGCATCTGTCCTTCATACGGAAAAAGTAACTCGGCTTGTTTTAAAATGTGGAAATAAAGTATTTTGTGAATAATGAAATAAACATTACGTCTATTATAAAAAACAATATGCACAATCAGAAAAATAAATATATGGACATACGCACGATATCAATTTCTCATGCTTCACTGTATATAGCTGTTTTTAAAACGATAAACCCTACACTGCCTCTCTAAAAAGGGTTAAGAGAAGGGACGACCCGAGCCTGTCTTTGACGGACCCGGACAGCAAGACGTTACGTCTGACTAAGACGTGGCGTATTGCTAAATAACAAACATTACACATTATAAACGTGTACAAAAGAAAATATGTCCACGGTCCTACTGACATTCATGTTCTTTTGTATGACAAATGCCATAAATCTACGTCATGTATTAAAAAACACACACAAACACACACTATACTAGCAGTACTTATTTCATATGTATTTTTCTCTTCCTGAGTATTACAAGTGTGTTTCTTTTGACGACTTTGCAAAATAAAAAAAACAGTATCCTCTTCATCGTGGATGAACATCAACCTCAAAGGTTAGTTTGGTCTATGCTGAGTAATGCCTCAATTCAACACAGTTTATTAATAATTATAAGCTAATCATCTGTTAAAACATAAAACATTAAGTAAACACATTAAATACCAGTAGCGTTCGCACCATGATACAATAAATATATTTATTTTAAAACGTATTACTCCACTCATGGCATTTTGGGCAATGATTAATTCAATGATTAATTTTCAAAAATGTTTTTGTTCATGTTTAGTCACCGCAATGTCTTTTCAGTGCGACTGTTTTCTGGGCTATTAACACGTTCACATGTATAGAAATAAATCTAGAAAACATTTGTAGTGAAAACATTTCGCACAAATCAAATTGTTACAAAAGTTAACCGCTGTATGTTGTGCACTAAACGCAAATAAGAAGTCAATCGAATAATTTATGTCCTTGTAACCACGGAGGTATCAAAGGGCTAGGATGATAAATTATGAACACGTACAATACAAAATTCTGCTTTCTGAAACGTAAGTGTCAGCATGATTTATCAAAATTGCATATCATGATGCTACGTACAATATCATAAATCCTTAAAAAATATACATACATAGTTAGTATATATGTGAATATGACAATAATGTACAATTATTGAAATAAATTGTAGCTCCATATTTAAACTATATATCTTTGCAAAAACATTTTACTTCTTCTGCTGCAAGAAAAAAACTTATCGAAACAAACATGTTTTATTGTTTAACATGCAGTTTTTGTAGTAACAATAGAACAAGCAACACGATTTTTTTTCTCGTGAATCGTGTTTTAACAATTTGTGAAAAGGAGAATACATGTACATCTTTAAAAGTTAGTAACCAAACCGAAGGCAGTCGCTCGTAATTCTCGTAAACGTTAAAATGTTGATCAGATTGAGTTAGCTAAATTTATTGATTTTATTACAACTGATGAATTAGGTTTAATTAATATTTGATATGTTTCAACTGCTCATACCTTTATAACTTTTATCATAGAAAATGTTAATCAACTGCGACGTGCATTATAATATTGATTTATAGGGAGTTCTCAACCTTGTGTCAGATTAAAATTAAATGTATAATGAAACACTGTGCACCATATAGCAAAAAAAACACTGAATGGTTAGACACATTGTGGAGATATATCTCCGTTTAAAAGTAATTGGGTGCAATTAATAAAATTATGAATCGTTACAAATGCGAAACAATTGAATAAATCTGAATGTTTTTGTAGTGTTCGTTTCATTTTATGACTATAGTTGGATTGCTTATACAAGGTTTAATATGATTGAAGTATTACATTTGGACCTAATATTTCAGTCAGGATGCTCGACGTTGAATGGTAAGCCTTTTGATCCGGAATACCCAGGTTCAATTCTTGCTTTGTTGTTTTTTTCAATACAGTTCGTGTTATAATACTTGTGTTCTGAACGGTGTTGACGCAATCGTGAACCGAACGTAAATTTTAAGTAACCAGCAAACCCATAGAACGCCCCGCTTTTCTGTGTTTCAAAGGTTGTTAGATAATGAATTATTTCTAATTAAGTATCCATGTGCTTATTTGTTTCGTTGAAATATAAAATCATAACTTAGTAAGCTTATTGATTGACTGCCAAGTCTATACTAGTAAAATCTTTTTTAAAGATTGTTTTTGCCGTGTAGTTATCGCGTGTATCTGTACGTAGTGTCTATCTGAAATGTCCGTCTGTAAATTTCATACTAGGTTTAGGAAAGGCTCTTTCTGTAAACATAGTCCCAAAGTATTTTAAATGACATTAAACGAACACCCATTAAATTATATCGTTCTTAATTTATGATGGATACAATACTGAATACATATACTACTATACTTCCAAGATGTTCTTCACGGAGACCACCGAACCAACATTTCATTTTTAACTGAAAAAAATACTTGAAAGAATGCAGACAGCTTTATGCGTTTTTCCAGGTTGGTTACAGGTATATGTATTTTTTAAAGCTATTTTTAAATATCGTCAATACAAATAACACATCATACAAATATAAAATACCAATGAAAATGTGTAATCTATATACATTTCAAAATTTGTTGTAAAATATTTTAACATTCCTAATCGATGAAAGATTGTTCCAAATCGTGTTCATGTATTCAGATATTATTCGAGGCGTAAGAAACAGTCATGATTTAGAACTATATTAAAAATATTGGCAATTTTAATGAATACGGCCATCTACAGCTTTGGAATAAGAGATAACCTAAGGTCTTTGGTATTGGACAAATATGGGGTAGGCCGGTAATACTTTCTACGGTTAAAATACAAAGGTCAGCACTTACATGTTCCAGAGTTATGAAGTCTAAGAATAAGTATAAGAAAGCACAGATTGATATAGCCCATAACCATACAAGAAAAACTGAAAAAATACCATTAAAACGATTGAACTAACAAAACTGACGGTAAAAGTAAGATTACACCTATTCCAATCACATAATGTGTGCCATTAAAACTCCTACTTTCTTGCCTTTCCTATCAAGTGTGGCAAGCCTGGTATCAATTCAAAAATGGATCCGTCCTCTTAAAATATTTTCAGCCAAAAAAATAACTTCTCGTAAATGCTACGAATGTAAAATTCGTCAAAATGCAAGCGGACTCAAAAAACGGGGTTCGGCACCGAAGAATATCCCTTCAATAAACGCACCGCAAACGTCCATCTTTCAATTTAGTCCCGGATGAAATGCACCATACACAGAATACGCAAAATTACCATTAAAACATGGTAGCAATCGTTTAATTTCGTTAAAACCAGAATAGAAAAGTAATTCATAAGAAATAGACAATACCCTCGAATGGACCATGGAGGGTGCAAAATTATTTAGTAGAATGTAACCTTAATTACATCGAACTTTTCTAAAAATACAACTTGTTATTTTCACGACACCCAAATATTCGCGCATGCGTAGATTAATAAAAACACCCAAGTGTACATTTTCCAACATTTATCGTATTTTTAACCCTTTTCAATAGACTGATACATATTTTTTACATAAAATGTAAGCATAATTACTACATATGATGACATACAATTTCGCCAGTTAATTCCGCTTGGGTTTGCGTCGAGCAAGAGAAATGGCAACCGCGAACGACATGGAATTGTCAGGTAGAAAATTTGCTCAAATTTAGTGACATTTCATAATCCAGATAAACCAGGACTGGTATTTTAAAAAGAAATATTTGTTTTTGAAAAATAAAGCTTCGAAACATATACCGCATCTGTTGGATTGATTAGGAATGTCATTGTAGTGATAGTTCATCATAACATTAACATTTCTCAGGTGTTAGGGTAGTCAATATAAATTGCCGCCTTAGAGTCTTTTGATGATTTTTGCTTTGGCAGACTCTTGGCGTCAATAGCTACGTTAGCGTTACCGATTGCCAAAATCGCCATTGGCGATTACAATTCCTGGCTGGCGATTAAAAATAAGATTTTCATGAAATTGGCGATTGAAAAAAAGACCCTATGCTTTACAAATGCACACTCTAAATGCCTGTTTTCAGACCGTATAAAACGCCAAAAACATCGCTAAGATTACACAATCATTACCCTTACCGGAAAGGCCCCAGGGGATAATGACGACGGCCTAGGTCAATAATCCACATGGCTAATGTCTTAAGTGGTCATGCTTTACACTGCGACCAGACTTTTCGAGTATTTGGGTTACTTGGAGATTTACATGATAATCACTGAAGCGTGCCGTGTAATGGCCTATGCTCTAGATGTTACGATTCAACGTCATCGAATCGACCAGTACGGAATTGTCATTTAATCAGATGGGCAGAGTTATGGCATTGACATAGCCACTTAAAACTAATTTCCAAAGAAACAACGATTTTGATTGGCTAAAAAAGTAGATATGAGTAACTTCCCTTTACGGTAGCTATGCGACATGAAAGACCGATTTCGAAAGCGAGTTGCAGATTCTGGGAAAAATGGATGCTGTGAACGAAAATGGAAAGTCAAAGCAACAGAAATTAACACAATTCTTTAGAAAAGAAAGCGGACAGAATAAGCTAAGGAAATTACCAAATGTTAGGTTCGCGATCCGAAGACGTCTAAAATAGTGCAGACCTGAATGCAGAATCGGAAACATCTACCTGTCAAGTCTCACGGTTTCGCCGTGAGTCTCACGGTTTTTGACATGGAATGACGGTCTCATGCTGACTAAGTAATTTCTCACGCATTTCTTCAAAAACAAAAAAAAAATGAAAAAAAGTAGTGTTTGGATTACATAAAATGTTGTATAATTACTACCGAGACGGGAGGGCTGTGGTTTCTAACCTAAATACCACATGTACCGAAAACTGTTTTACGGTGGTAACAGGGATCATATTTTCCCGCAACATCAATCGGTCCGGATATAAAAGTATCCGAAAATGTGTGTCCGAAATCATGACAAATTACGTTAAAATATATTAAATAAGGTGGTAAAATACATGTACAAGTACAATTCCCTTAGGCATTTTTTTAAACGGAACGAGTTTTCTCAAATGGTTTTATCATTTGGTATTTCATTGTTGTTTCGTGTGCTGTTTTATAAGACTTTTTTCATCGTTGTCAATATTATTAATCTGTGAAAGTCTATACCCATGTTTTAAATTGTTGTCGACACAATAATATCTTACAAACATGCACTGAACCAAACAAATGTATGTTTGTAGGTTGGCTACTGACAACAACAAACCAAATAATTAAGAAATAATTTGTTGTCAAATAACCCACGTCCGATAGTTTAGATGCGCAGGGATTTAATCACCAGAGCGAAGCATTTGAAACCACGAATCTAATTTTCCGGCCGTGAGTTATTCAACAATGAAGTACACGAATTATTTCGATTCTAACACGGTTTTACTAAAGATTTATTCAATGTATTTTATTTTTCTTGTGCACTATTTTATGTGAAGTTCCGCCCATAAAAATAACTTTCGGCTGTTCTGTCGATCAGATCCGCGACTTTCATTCATAATTTTATTACCGGATTATTACGCTGGTGGAAAATGTATCGGCATGTTTTGTTTAGTTACAGCGCGTGCATTCAGACGCGTCTTTTCGGGTGCGTCTTTAATCCGCTGTTCACAAGTTTTTGATTCTTGGTCTAACGTGCAATAAACGGGTCCTGACCAGTTTAGAGACTGCAGTGAATGGTTTATCACACATAATCGAGATAAGAATGTCATTAGGGTGTGTTAGCATGTCCACTGTGTAATCGATTTCATGACATGGGAATTTTAATAGCAAACAGAATCGGACCGACTGTTTGGGATTTTCAATCGGTCTTTCATAACCCCAATCGGTCTAGGACCGACAAAACCGAAAAAAATATGATCCCTGGGTGGTAATGTATCATTATCACTACGCCACCGGTGTCTGTGTAAACAAAAAAATCTCCTGCAAAATGTCAGCAAGTGGCTCACCAGCGAAGAAAATTTTTCAAGCAAAAAAAGGGCTAATTTCAGACAAAAATAGTCTTAATTTTGCTCAGGACATTTTCAGGTGGGGCATGCCCCCGGACCCCCCTAGGTTTGGCGACTAAGTTTTTTTTCCTTAGCGCCAACCTAGAATAGTCCACTCTATCTTTTTAATAGCGAGAGTTCCGACACGAATTTCGGTCACATCACTCCTGAATTTAAATACACACATATTTGTGACTATTGTGAAAGAACGTTGCCTAAATAGTATTAATTGAGCAAAATATATCGAAATTTACCTGTTAATAAACTATATTTCGAGTTTGTTTCATCCAATATAAATCCTTGTATAGTAAAGGGTTCATGTTATCTCCCTTGAACTGGAGGTTAAATTCAACTATGTTTGTAACTGAGTTCAAACACAAAAATTAAGTGTGCAATATGCGCAAAACAGTAAGAAATGAAATTGGAAATAGTAAGAAGATGAAGCAAAAAAAGAATTATAACTATTATAACTCAAAATATTAGAATCGACAGTAACAAAATACCTCAAAAGTAAAAGGTACGAAATAGCTATGGTACGAAATAACAACAACAACAACAATGCCAAAATGGCTGCCTTTGAGAAAATGATCGCTCCATGTCTATGATTTTAAATGTTATACAGGTAATTTTTGTGATTTAAGTTCATATTTTTCAAACAAAAGGTAGATTGCAGATACATACACTTGTAAATACTGTAATTCTCATAATAATATTGTATTTATTTTTCGTTATGGTTTTTACAGACCGGAGTTTCAGCGTTCAGATTTATTCTGAACGCGAATTATTTCAGCTAGGTGTTAGGGCTGTGGCACTTTGGATTTGATTAAGTGGCTCACATGCGGTGTTTACCCTTTCCAAGATCGATGCGTATAATCCCGAGTCTATCGCTTCCCCGATACATGCGTTTAGTACTGTCTCTATCGATTACCGCATACATAAGAATTTTTCCGTGTCTACAGGCTTTTTCCGCCCTATGCCACGGGTCCGAAATTCGGCCCCATTCCCAATGCAAATCTGGTTGTTTTTTTCCCAATTGAAAAAAAAATTCCCAATTCAAAAAAAAAAATTTTTTTTTTTTTTTTTTTACCCTTTAAATATATAAGTTGACCTGATCTGGTGTAGAAAATAGAAAGTATTGCATAATTAAATTATCTGTTGCCTTGAATTTGTTTTAAGAACTGTAAAATATGTTAATGATTATTTAAGACTTTCCTTTTTTTCCTCAAAATCCGGCGCTTCCCGCGATTTTTTTCACCTCAAAAAGGCCAAGCCTTTCCCCCAAATTCAGATAAAAAAAACCTGCACTAATCACACATGTTCATAATATTTTGTAAAATTTTAATAATAAGTTATCAAAATAGTCGTTATTTACCAGTTAACGGCTTCTTTGAAATATAAGAAACACTGTTTTAAATAATTTACATGCGATAATTTTTCCCAATTGAGCCAATTTTGCGATTAATTTTTTTCCCAAAATGGGGGTTTTCACGACGCGAAATTCCCAAAATTCCAGTGTGGCGTTTTCCCAAAATGGAGCGGAAAAAGCCTGGTCTATCCATTACCCGATAATCCCGTATATTCCCAATATCCATTTTCAACTGCAAATTCTGATTTATATTGACGACAAAAGTGCTCAAGAAAACTCATTAACACAGACATCCAACATTTTTCTAAAGTATCAAATGAATTTCGGCATATGTTTCTATTTAAAGATTTGATGAAATAGGTGTCCAATCGGGACAAGGATAGTCCAACACGCGTAAATAACTTAATGTGGTGTGCGCGCATCGTGTACAGTTCATGTCCTTTTACAAATTGTAGCAGCAAATAAATACATGTATATGCCCATGATATTTTCGTGTCCAGTGTTGGTCTTGACAAAAAGCGCGCGAAAATTGGCGTGGGTGTATTTATTTATACACAAAAACTGCGTAGCGCCGACAACATTGTAAAAGCTTAGTAGTAAATTTCCATTTGAGTATCGGGGTATCTCGCAAATGATTTTGACATTTTCCTGAATAAAATAAAAGTAATAAACACTGTATCATTTTCATAATTTAGTTCCTTCAATATTGCAACAATTAATGTGCTGTATCTGATTGCACGCAAAGTGCCGTGTAAAGTTCACAGGCTTTTTCCGCTCCATTTTGGGAAAACGCCAGACTGGAATTTTGGGAATTTCGCGTCGTGAAAACCCCCATTTTGGGAAAAAAATTAATCGCAAAATTGGCTCAATTGGGAAAAATTATCGCATGTAAAAAGTGTTTCTTATATTTCAAAGAAGCCGTTAACTGGTAAATAACGACTATTTTGATAACTTATTATTAAAATTTTACAAAATATTATGAACATGTGTAATAAGTGCAGGTTTTTTAATCTGAATTTGGGGAAAAGGCCTGACCTTTTTTGAGGTGAAAAAAATCACGCAAAGCGCCTGATTTTGAGGAAAATAAGGAAAGTCTTAAATAATCATTAACATATTTTACAGTTTTTAAAACAAATTCAAGGCAACAAATAATTTAATTATGCAATACTTTCTATTTTCTACACTGGATCAGGTTAACTCATATATTTTAAGGTTAAAAAAAAAAAAAACATTTTTTTTTTTTGGAATTGGTAATTTTTTTTTTAATTGGGAAAAAAACAACCAGATTTGCATTGGGAATGGGGCCGAATTTCGGACCCGTGGCATAGGGCGGAAAAAGCCTGGTTCATATTCTTTTACAACAACCAATTAACAGTGTCATCTATATTTAGATTTTATGCAACATGTACAAGTCATTTTCTGGAAATTGGGAGAAAGTAAAATTGATTTTTCGAAAATAAACCAACGTTTTTTTCCATTTAATTTGTCATAATTATTAATATTTTGTGTTGTCTGTGTATGTTTGTTTGGTTCTCATTTGTTTTTAGCAAATCTTATGAAAATTAATATCATAATGGTTAATGTTTAAAGCAAGTCCCGTTTCCGAGATCATATACGAGAATTACTTCGACATGTTAACTGACGTAAGCAATTATTGTTTTGACAGACGACACGTGTTTATCTAAAGTTTGTGTTTTTGTAATACGCAGGATATTGGATTATCGCTGCTTGATTGAGCAATAAAACAAAGACACAGTCGGCGGTTTTCAGTAGGCCTTTTGTACTGACCAACATAATAATTAATAGTGCACATGCTTATATAATATTTAGGGATAAAACACACGGGATACTAGACACTTTGTGTTTGTTTGGGCCATAAAACGCAATCCCGGTGGCTTTTTTCAGTAGCACACGTGTCCAGAAACTAACGAGTTCGGGTAATAAAGCACAGAGATTATGATCTGAAAACTGCATGGAGCCTGAAATGAAACAAAATGCCGACAAATCAAAATATTAACCGCCTAATGTTTCAGTATTTATTGTCAATAACACACTGAATAAAATTATGTTTTACTTGAAAAAAGTGTGGCTTTGTTGTTCATTCAACATCATGCATTGTTTAGAATACAAACTTAAAATTTATATGGTTAGAAGGAGAATTTATTTCTCTACAAGATTTACATTGACACAAATGATGTGAAATGCAAGGAACTAAGTGAAAATTAAGCCTAAACAAGACAGGTGTAACAGTTGAGAAATTTTCCAATATTTTCCAAATAACCCTATTGAGATGGTGTACCGGTAGTCAGGCTTATCAGCTGTATATGGAGTCACTTATATCAGAACAGCAGGACTGGTATTGGTCTGGGGTGGCAAATCAGATAAGGGGTCTATCAGGGAAAGGGTTAAGAAAGATGTGGGTGGTTGCTGACTTTATTGCAGTGTTTGTTTATTCATTCAACTTAATGCTGTGGGATATAAAAACAAACGCGTGTGAACTACAAGGATGTGTCTCTCCCATGCCACATTACATGATAGTGCTGCAACAATACGCCTAAAACCGTATTGCAATATATTGTCAGTTCAAAAATCCGTATTGCAATTTATTACAATATATTGTAAACCAACTTAATTACATGAACATAATCTTTGTATTGTATGTTTATGTTCTAGTTATATCCTATTGGCATTTCTAGCCTTTTTTACAAAATGCATTATAAACAATTTACCCTTTTTTTTGCTTTACTAAGCATTACGTCCATAAAGTCAAACTCAACTTCGTTTCATTTGCCATTTTGAGAACTATTATAAAAGCCAACAAGAATAATAATAACCAGAAAGAGAACTGTGGATGTTAAAAAGGTGGTTGTGTAACTTACCAGAATGCTGTAACATAATTTTTTTTTATTATCTTATTATTTATTATCGCAAAACATTATGCGGATTGCGTATTGCGATATATACTGATATACCGGTATATTGTTGCAGCACTATTACATGATACATCTTGAATCCTCACTAGTCATGCTAGTTCATATAAATGGACTCCCAGAGCCTTGGATAATTTTTGCTGTGACAGCTCTGGGAGTCCCTTCATAAATACAACCGCAGTTCTGCACAGCTTATCAGTGCGCATCATTAACCAGAAGTCGTTCCTGACCAATTAAGAAAAGCTATGAATAAACTTCAAGAACACATTAAATTGACCTCAATGGCAACCTACAGACGTTATCCTTTGCATGAATCCTTAAAATATTTCAACACACTATTCTTGTTAACATTTTTATGTTTAAATGTTGGACCAGTATGAATATTCGAAAATCGTTATTGACTTAGGCTATATCACAAATGACGATGTACAAATGATTAGTGTACTGCAACAATACCGAAAGCGACACTTGAAGTCTGCAACATTGCAACAGTTGTTCAATATAGTGAAGCGTTTGAAAGAATAACAAAGTAAATAAAAAAGCAATATTTCTTGCATTTATGGTACAATTTGCATAAGTTTGTGCTTTAGACAGGTAAATGTTGATAAGTTTTTGCAGTATCAGTGTTCCTTAGCCCTTGCAGTGGTGATCAAATTTTGCACATTTTGACAATAGACGCCGCATTGCAACTCGCAGCAACTCTTGTGGTTATAAAGCAGAGAGTTGAATTATTGCAACTAGAATCCTCACTTGAACTTATCAAGAGTTTGTTGAAAATATTATTGTGCTTTTTTAACATTTGTCACTACTTTCACCTCTACATATAGGACTGGTGGACTTCAAAAATGATATTACTTTAATAGCCGTAAACAGTATGGCTGAAAAATCTTATCAATGGTGGGGGAGAGTTCTTTCGTTTAGAATAGAAAAACTAAGATTATTAATATACAATTGGTTTATGAAATTTAATATCTGATGGTCTTAACCTGGGTAAATTATGGGGGCTTTTTCAAAAACGTAATCGATTCATCAGAAGTTTAAATTGGTTTTTCATGCATTTTCTGAATAAATATGCACACATGTAGCACACTCAAGGTTTTGATTTAAGCAAGTTATTTTAATATACCGGTATAGTGTTCATATAAAAAAAATAGTGAACATTTGGGAAAATTTAAAATTTCTGGTTTCCTCACCTTAATGTTTCACATCCAATCAGATGTTCCTGTAAAAATGTCTCACTTAGCTTATTTTTTCAATACACAATGCATGATACATGTATATATTTTTTACCAATGAATAAGGAATCTAAATATGTGTATAAAAATTATCATTCAATGTTATGCTCTTCATTATGATATTCACAGCAATCATGTTTGGAGATGAATTTCATCATGGGGTGGGAGCGGTGGTGGAATAGTTGTGATTTTTTGCATGGAAGCCGTTGAAAACCCAATTCATTAAAAGTTGATGATTTTAGTGTTTATTTTCACAAATCATTCAGTTTAACAACAGCAATAAGAACACTAATCCTCAGCTTTGATTTATTTGTACACACATGATCAGTGATTCGTTTTGAAATCTACATCAATGAGTCCCCGTGACTCGCATGTTTGAAACAATGGGTCCAAACTGAAAACAATGGGTCCCAGATTGTTACAAATAATCTACTGAGTACTAAACATGATACACCATAGCTAGGGGCTCTTTTATGCAATTTTACAGCTAAAAACAGAAATAGGTTTATAGCAAGTAAAATCTTTATTATCCCCACGCTTTTTGAAAAAAAGGTGGGGATATTGTGGTTATCTCCGCCGTCCGTCCGTCTGTCCGTCCGTCCTGGCCACTATCTCCTCCTACACTAAAAGCACTAGAACCTTGAAACTTACACACATGGTAGCTATGAGCATATGTGCGACCCTGCACTATTTGGAATTTTGATCTGACCCCTGGGTCAAAAGTTATAGTGGTTGGGGTGGGGCCGCGTCAGAAATTATCACTCATTTTTTTAGGTTATTTTACATTTACTTCTTTATTTCTACACCGATTCACTTCAAATTGATACTGGACCTCTCTTATGACAATACGGTCAATCTCAACCATGCATGGCCCCATTCCCAACCCTGGGGCGCCCCGCCCACATAGGCCACACCCACCAAAAATTTCCATTTACTATAATTTTTTCATTTCTACACGGATTCACTTCAAATTGATACTGAACTTTTGTTATGACATTAGGGTCAATCTCAACTATGCATGGCCCCAATCCCAACCCTGGGGCGCCCGCCCACATAGGCCACACCCACCAAAAAATTCCATTTACTATAATTTTTTCATTTCTACACGGATTCACTTCAAATTGATACTGAACTTCTCTTATGACATTAGGGTCAATCTCAACTATGCATGGCCCCATAACCAACCCTGGGGCCCCGCCCACATAGACCACACCCACCCAAAATTGCCTTTACTATAATTTCTTCATTTCTACACCGATTCACTTCAAATTGATATTGAACTTCTCTTATGACAATACAGTCAATCTCAACTATGCATGGCCCCATTACCAACCCTGGGGCGCCCCGCCCACATAGACCACACCCACCCAAAATTGCCTTTTACTATAATTTCTTCATTTCTACACCAATTCACTTCAAATTGATACTGAACCTCTCTTATGACAATACGGTCAATCTCAACTATGCATGGCCCCATTACCAACCCTGGGGCCCCGCCCACATAGACCACACCCGCCCAAAATTGCCTTTTACTATAATTTCTTCATTTCTACACCGATTCACTTCAAATTGATACTGAACTTCTCTTATGACAATACGGTCAATCTCAACTATGCATGGCACAATTACCAACCCTGGGGCGCCCTGCCAACATATGTCACACCCACCCAAAATTGCCTTTCACTATAACTTCTTCATTTCTACACCAATTCACTTCTAATTGATGATGAACTTCTCTTATGACAATACGGTCAATCTCAGCTATGCATGGCCCCATTACCAACCCTGGGGCACACCTAGGTCAAACATTCGGCGTGGGGATACGCGTCGGCCTCTGCCGCGCCATTTCTAGTTTGTTTTACTTTTAATAACAAACAGTGAAACATATGACATCTTAAACAGAGAACTTTTAACATCTTTAACAGTTTCGACTGACTAGTGTTTTAATAAATTGGATGACTAGTGTTTATAATTTTTTTGTCAAAATAAGCCCTTTCAAACAGTGTGACAAAAGACAATTTCTGCTTTGGTCAAAAGGTTTACACCTTCAATACAGATTTAGTGTAACAACACTCATACATGTACTGTATTTAAGGTGTGTAGGCTTCTCGCCTTGATTTTTCTCAAAACAAATAAATAAAAGATACTTCGTATTTCAGAACTTGCAAATTTTAAATTGTCACTTTAGAAAAAACAACAATGAACAATTAATCCAGAGAAGTATAATAGCATTGCTTTACTATATAACTGTCTGCCCTCACAACAGACGAACGCAAAATGTGTTTTCCGCCGTTTATTCTTCACATTTAAACCACATGGTTTACATTGAGGCTGCGTTATTGATAAATACCTACACAACGAATTTAAATTGTTGATGGTCAATTTTTAAAACCTTTTTGGGTGGCATTTTCTTTGTTTACCATCCGGGACAGCCAATTAAACGTCCAACAAACTTTTATTAAAACGCCGTACTGATTGGATAATTGATATATTTCAACCAATCCAAATACGCGTATTACATTCCGAATGTAGTAATGTTACTTCCGTTCTACATTTGTTTTTCAAAACGGTGTTTACATGTGTTTCACTTATCTCCATGAATCAAACTCTGTATCATGTACAACTTTGACGATGTTGAAAATCAGAGTTTTTAAACAATGCGTTTCAAGTACGCACATGTTTGAGAATGATGAGTCCCCAGAAAAAAACGTGCGTCTGGCACGCGGGACGCACAGCAAAATAAATCACTGCATGATTGTGTGTAAAAAAATAATATATCATTTTTTTGGGGGGGGGAAACCTTAATTCCATTGGGAATTTTTAGTTTCCATTGAGGAAAAATACATACTTTGTTCCATTGGGAATAGGGCTGATTACCAGACCCAATTTTGAATGGAAAACCCCCCACTGTGTTTCATATATGAGTCACAAAAACAATTAGGTAGATCTCCGTAAAATGGCAAAATATCTGTCCCTTCTATGTCAGGTATATGTCTATAATATCAAAATTTCAACTTTTGTACAAGGTTTTAGTTATTTAGGATTCGGTTTATAAGCAAGTTTCATGATTACAACAATCACAAGATTATTTTAAATGGGACCAAATAGTCCCTAGTGTGACTCTAATATACATCACATACATGTGTAAGCACATGCAAGACAATGTTTAAGAAGGATTATCCAAAATGAATGATAAGCAATCTCACACATACAAGCTATCAATAATAGTTGTTACAGCAAATGCATGCCATAACTTAGGGATTTATCATAACTAAAAGAATGGCAGGGGCCTAAAAAGGGGCATGGTGACCTCTTCAATAAAAAATCCTTTGATGGTAAACTTTGCATATTGTAAGTTACCTAATGTGCTGTTTAAAATCATTACTTATGATCAGTCGTCTGTTCAGCATTTTTTCCATGAAATATGGTCTTAATTTTCATCTCGCTGCCTGTTATTCAGATTCTTATCTAAATATGGATCTAACAATCAACGACAGATAAAACGGGCGCCATTATTCCAGACAAGCTTAATGTCTTGCTTCACATTTTTTCAACGAGTTTTGTTTATTGTATTTCAAAAAATTAAATGAAATTTGTTTTGACAGTATCAATGGGGTTTATGTAACTCAAACTGTCAGTATCCAAAATGTATAGTTCAAAGCTTTGATTTTATCACATTTCCAAAGTCAAAACATGATCAACTGCGTATGGCAGCTTTATTATGTTAAGTCAACGAAATCCAATTGTAGAAAATTAATTATTATAAATTATTATAATTAATAATTATAATTGTTATAAATTACCAAACTTACCTTTTGTAGCATTTTCCATTATAATAATAAATATTGATACATTTTATATAAGCAATGTTAATTGTGTATTATATCTCATGTAATTCCATTGACATGGGACATTGTGGTGCCTACTCTGGGGAACTGACAGAAATCCATGTTATAAAAATGGCTATATTTCGTCAGCAACAATTGAAAACAATGTTGCAGTTAATAATTTTCATAAATGGCATCAATAAATGATATTGTAGAAGTGTTATGTATTACTTATGCAACCATTAAAAAAAAAAAAGTAGTAATTGAGATGTCTGTACCCACGCAAGCGTCTGCAAGTGGAAGCATTACTACGGAAATCCCAATTGTAGAATGTGTTTTTTTTTCAGAAAATGACCAAATGGATTTGTAAACTTGTGTTGCACTTTTCATGATAATGATTGCCTAATGTTGAGCAGCCAGTATATGGCAGTTAATTACTGAAGCAGATTAGACCAGTGCAAACATGACCCAAGGGCAGTATTTGTTATCAGTTAATTAATTAGCCCATTATTGCAAATGAGAGCAGGTGTGAGAATGAAAGCTTATCTGTGATGGCTAAGATCAGTAACCACTTGTTAAGACAATCAATCATTAGGAATGTTGTTTTGTAATCATGGTAATTGTTGTTATGTTGTAATAATTTGTCAGCAAGAGATAAAGATTATTATGCCCCCCTTCAAAGAAGAGGGGGTATATTGTTTTGCATATGTCGGTCGGTCGATCGGTCCACCAGATGGTTTCCGGATGATAACTCAAGAACGCTTAGGCCTAGGATCATGAAACTTCATAGGTACATTGATCATGACTGGTAGATGACCCCTATCAATTTTCAGGTCACTAGGTCAAAGGTCAAGGTCACAGTGACTCGAAATAGTAAAATTGTTTCCGGATGATAACTCAAGAGTGCTTAGACCTAGGATCATGAAACTTCATAGGTACATTGATCATGACTGGCAGATGACCCCTATTGATTTTCAGGTCACTAGGTCAAAGGTCAAGGTCACAGTGACTCGAAATAGTACAATGGTTTCCGGATGATAACTTACATTAGGTCAAAGGTCAAGGTCACAGTGACAAAAAACGTATTCACACAATGGCTGCCACTACAACTGACAGCCCCTATGGGGGGCATGCATGTTTTACAAACAGCCC
This sequence comes from Dreissena polymorpha, assembly GCF_020536995.1. Lineage (NCBI taxonomy): Eukaryota > Metazoa > Mollusca > Bivalvia > Myida > Dreissenidae > Dreissena > Dreissena polymorpha. The sequence goes on along the minus strand of NC_068356.1, from coordinate 148,197,320 downwards.
TTGTTTTTCAAAGCGGCGCAATAGGGGGCATTGTGTTTCTGACAAGCACATCTCTTTTTTTAATTTAACTTTGTTCTCTTGTTATTATAATTACTTAAAACTATGCTACATGTAAATGTTGCAATGTTGTAAGTAAATTAATTAAAAGTTTTTTTTCAAAAATACGAAAATCTGTGAGTAAGTTCTCTTAACCATAGTTGAAAGCTTGTGAATGATATTCTCAGCAATGTTTCATGTTTGTCTGTTACAGTGTCAAGGCAGTACAAGTCCCAAGTGTCAGAGGTAAGTGACTCATATTTTTTGTTCAATGGCTGTATTTAGTTAAAATGGTTTGTCACCCTGTTCTGCACATCTTGTTGTCCAAAACCATTTGACAGAGTTGTGCTCCCCTCTGACTTCTCTTGAATCACATCCAGATCACGCATATACAAAAGTAACATGAATTGTCATAGCCAGCTGGTCCGCCATCTGCGTCGTGCCAAAACCTTAACTTTGGCTCTAAAATCAAAGTGTTTCCACCTCCAACTTTGAAACTTCATATGTAGCTGCACCTTGATGAGTTCTACACGCCATACCCATTTTTGGGTCACTAGCCCAAAGGTCAAGGTCACTGTGACCTCTTAAAATTAAAAGAAATAAATTAAAACTGCACCTGTAGCCGAGCGTTGGCAGCCCCTGTGCGGTGCTCTTGTTTAAACATTACAATAATAAACTTACCGGTTCATATTCCTGAAATTAGGCTTCCTGAAAAGGCTGGACTGCCGGTCTTGTCCAGCAAAATTCTTTACGGTCCCACGAAGTTTCTAATATTGCACGTCCTTGTGACAGGCCAAAAAAATTATGACTAAATACCGAAAAGTTTAATACTTGCCAAAAGAACTAAAACACCCCATTAGAATCACTTTTTTCGTGAATTTCGAGCCTTTTAAGCCCATTTGAGGCTGAGCTTTTGTGACCGGTCTTTGTCCGTCGTCCGTCCGTCTGTCTGTCGTCCGTCCACATTTGTTCGAAACACTCTAGAGGCCACATTTATTGTCCGATCTTCATGAAACTTGGTCAGAAGCTTTGTCCCAATGAAATTCTGGTCGAGTTTGAAACTGGGTCGTGCCGGGTCAAAAACTAGGTCACTAGGTAAAAAAAGGAAAAAACTTGTAAACACTGTAGAAGTCACATTTCATGCCCAATCTTCATGTAACTTTGTCAAAATGCTTGTCTTAATGATTGGTTGAGTTCAAAAGTGGTTCCGGTTCGTTGAAAAACATGGCTGCCAGTGGGTGGGGCAGTTTTCCTTATTTGGCTATAGAGAAACCTTGTAAACACTCTTAGAAGTCACAATTTTTGCCCAATCATCATTCATCATGAATGTTGGTCAAAACATTGGTTTTATTGATATCTCGGATGAGTTTGAAAATGGTCCAGATCGGTGGGCGGGGCATTTTGCTGTATATGTATTTAGTGAAAACATGTGAACTCTCTAGAATTCACATTTTTGGCCCAATTTTCATGAAATTTGGTTAGAACATTTGTTTCCTTGATATGAGAGTTGAGTTCGAAAATGGTTCCGGTCAGTTGAATAATATGGCTTCCGGGAGGGGGGGGGGCAGTTTTCCTTATTTGGCTATAGAGAAACCTTGTAAACACTCTAGAAGTCACAATTTTTGCCCAATCATCATGAAAGTTGGTCAAAACATTGGTTTTATTGATATCTCGGACGAGTTTGAAAATGGTCCAGATCAATAAACATGGCTGCCAGTTGTCCGGGCATTTTTCTCTATATGTATATACATGTAGTGAAAACATGTGAACACTCTAGAAGTCACATTTTTGGCCCAATTTTCATGAAATTTGGTCAGAACATTTGTTTCCTTGATATGAGAGTTGAGTTTAAAAATGGTTCCGGTCAGTTGAATAACATGGCTGCGGGGGGGGGGGGGGGGGGGCAGTTTTCTCATATTAATATAGTAAAAAAAAGCTTGTGAACACTCTAGAAGTCACATTTTTTGCCCAATCACCATGAAACTTGGTGAAAAGATTGGTTTTATATATATCACATAATTAATGCCATAATTATTGCCTTTAGATTGTCCAAATTTTCATTATATTATACAAAAAATCCTTGTAAACACTCTAGAGGTCACAATTTTGTTTCAGATTTTATGAATCTTGGCCATAATATTTATTTTTGTAAGCAAAGTTTGATGTTTGGTAAGGGGGGTCAACTCAAAATATAGGTCACCTGGTCAGATCTTATAAAAACAAAATCACCCCATATGCCAGAGTTTTGGTTCAATAATGATAAAACTTGACCAGGATGTTTGTCTGGACAATATCTAGGTCAAGTTTGACATTTGGTAAATATTGAATGAACCAACTCCTCTCAGGTGAGCGAACTAGGGCCATCTTGGCCCGCTTGTTTGTCATAAAGAACACTTTAGAACGTGTCACTAGTTCTTAAAAGTGCTCTCCCTTTGTGTTTTTTTCGAAAACATCAATTTTATTGATTTGACATATTGCCATCTATCCAATTACAAAGGTTGTAACAAAAAACTACACATGAAAACTGATTGTGATTCTGATGATGGTATTGACTTTCAGGATAAAGAAGGCAACACCAACTGGTTATGATATTTTGTTATGAGTCTGACTAGAATTTAAAGCTGTTGTCCATCATACACTGTCCATCATACACTAGAACACTTTACTTTATCGAGTGTACTTATTCACAGCCTGCACATTGCAATAAATATGAGTTAAACTTTACTTAAACCTTCAGTTATAACTTCACACTGTTGGGTCAGGTGATAGAGAATACATGGTTGGTGCCGAGATGGAGAAAGTTTATCCGGTGAGGCTTAGAAAAAGAAAATAGGGCGAGCTTTAGCGAGCCCAATTTTTCTTTTTCGGGCCCAACCGGATAAACTTTCTCCATCTCGGCACCAACCATGTATTCTATTTATCCTGTTTCATGTCGTTGACACATTTTATCAAATACAAATAATAAATTGACATAACAATATAATTATTCTTGTCGAGCCTCCTACATGTACACAACATTCCAGACGAACGAATAACTACCGATTGTGTCACGTAAAAAATAGTTTCACTTTAAAATGTTCTTTTTAATACTTTCCGATTGAAAATATGAGAAGAAATAAAAAACGAATTGAGAATGTGATAATTTTCTTGTTAAAAAAAATGCAGCAGCAAAACAAAAACTAAATTGTATTTATCTTAATGACATTTTTAATCCATTGCCATAGAAATTGTTATCCTGCCGTAGGCCTAGCAAATAATTTTATTCCTATCGAAGTAAGCAATTATGAATGACAAACACACAATCCGAAATACAATTATGATTCGTTCGATGCTTTATTAAAAATAAATACCGTTAAAACCACAATGTCAAAATTTTTGTCCCTAAAATCCTGAGATAATATAGATAGCATGTTTCGTCTGAGAAATGATGTCACACTAGATAAGTCATAAATTGCGTCATCAAGTAATTGAAAATGATAAATACGGAAAGCTGGTTTGGTAATATATTTTAAAGAAGAACAAAAGGATGATATATAATATAACGACAACATTTATGATGCGTCTTAATAAATTTAAAACGTCAAATATTAGAATGTTAATCTAATGTTAATCGTCACAGCGTGCGTAGGAATACACTACTTCCTGTTGATCGGAGATATTAAAATTTTTCGACCCTGCAACAGAGGCAAGATAAAATGTTTGTCTAGACAGGCTAACTTTTCCATCAGCCTGTCAGGTTGACAGGCACTTTTTGGGACTTTTCAGGAAGCCTGTGAAATGGGACAAACAATTTTCCAGCATATGAGATGTCAAATGTCAACATATATTGAAGAGTCATTATTTTGAATAAGCATTTTTGAAATAAAATCAAACATGAAAGAGAAGTAAACATTTCACTGATTTACATGTTTGAATGCATACTTGGGAATATTTCTTGATACATGGACAGTGCATACAGATCACGCACAACATGGTAAGTTTATACAGATCAAGCACAACGTGGACAGTTTATACAGATAAAGCACAACATGGTCAATACATACAGATCAAGCACAACATGGTCAGTTTATACAGATCAAACACAACATGGTCTGTTTATACAGATCAAGCATTACATGGTCAGTTTATACAGATTAAGCACAACATGGTCAGTTTATACAGATCAAGTACAATATGGTCAGTTTATACAGACCAAGCACAACATGGTCAGTTTATACAGATCAAGCACAACATGGTCAGTTTATACAGACCAAGCACAACATGGTCAGTTTATACAGATCAAGCACAACGTGGTCAGTTTATACAGATCAAGCACAGCATTGTCAGTTTAAACAGACCAAGCACAACATGGTCAGTTTATACAGATCAAGCACAACATGGTCAGTTTATACAGATCAAACACAACAATGTTAGTGTATTCAGATCAAGCACAACATGGTCAGTTAATACAGATCAAGCACAACATGGTCAGTTTATACAGATCAAGCACAACATGGTCAGTTTATACAGATCAAGCACAACATGGTCAGTTTATACAGATCAAACACAACAAGGTCAGTTTATACATAGCAAGAGCATAAATTTCAATTTATACTAGAAAGTAAGGAGTTGAACTCAAATTATGAGGTTGCATTAAGTACAAAAAGTTTATTGACAAATCAAAAGTACTAGACACTTAAACATTAAATGGAAATGCTTGTTGATTTTATAAATTAGTTGTCTTACACAAGTGTTATTCTATTGTCATGCTGGACGAACAATTTGGCTTCATTCACAATCATTGACTGAACATCAAAGTTATGTTATAAGTATTGCTAAACAAAGTGAAGCTATTATGGTAATACATGTACTTATATTTGGATAAAATTGAAAAAAATGTTAGAAGTTAGAGAAAGCGCCTTATATTCCAGTGTAACTTGTATCCTGAAAAATTGCAATATACTGTTTGGTATTAGGAATTGAGCCAAATAATTCAGCCCCATTCCCAATTCCAAACAGTATTTCTCATTCTCAATACCAAACAGTATTTCTCATTCTCAATGTCAAACAGTATTTCTCATTCTCAATACCAAACAGTATATCTCATTCTTAATACCAAACAGTATTTCTCATTCTCAATATCAAACAGTATTTCTCATTCTCAATTCCAAACAGTATATCTCATTCTCAAATCCAAACAGTATTTCTCATTCTCAATACCAAACAGTATATCTCATTCCCAATTCCAAACAGTATTTCTCATTCTCAATACCAAACAGTATATCTCATTCCCAATTCCAAACAGTATATCTCATTCTCAATTCCAAACAGTATTTCTCATTCTCAATACCAAACAGTATATCTCATTCTCAATTATCAAACAGTATTTCTCATTCTCAATACCAAACAGTATATCTCATTCTCAATACCAAGCAGTATATCTCATTCTCAATATCAAACAGTATTTCTCATTCTCAATACCAAACAGTATATCTCATTCCCAATTCCAAACAGTATTTCTCATTCTCAATACCAAACAGTATATCTCATTCTCAATTCCAAACAGTATTTCTCATTCTCAATACCAAACAGTATATCTCATTCTCAATTATCAAACAGTATTTCTCATTCTCAATACCAAACAGTATTTCTCATTCTCAATACCAAACAGTATATCTCATTCCCAATTCCAAACAGTATTTCTCATTCTCAATACCAAACAGTATTTCTCAATAATACCAAACAGTATATCTCATTCTCAATACCAAACAGTATTTCTCATTCTCAATACCAAACAGTATTTCTCATTCTCAATACCAAACAGTATTTCTCATTCTCAATACCAAACAGTATATCTCATTTGTTCTGTCCCACACTTGATCGACAAAAATTATTGACCAGGTTTTTGTGTCCTACAGAGTGGTCAGTCAGAGAGAGGCAGTACGATGGTGGATGGTAAGACTCTGGGGACCATGGCCAAGGAACGGGAACGGAAGATTGGCCACAGACGAGTGGACGAGAAGGGATTGGTCACATACAAGAAGGTAACCTTCTGGAAACAAATCTGTGCTTAATGCATGTGTGTAAAGTGTTGTCCCAGATTAGCCCGTGCAAGCTGCTAAGGCTAATCAGGGAGGAAACTTTCCGCTTGTATGGAATATTTGTTTAATGAAGCCTTTGCTAAAGGAAAATCCTGTTCAGTGCGGACTGCACAGGGACGACACTTTACGCACATGCATTAAGGACAAGATTGGCCACAGACGGGTAGATCAGAAAGGCTAGTCACATACAAGAAGGTAACCTGCAGTCATGGAAAAACTGGCCTTTCCTCAGGACCTTCAATAGCAGAGGTTTCATTATTATTATCTCATTTGATAGTTATTACAGGACACAAGGCCCAGTCCCTTATAAATTTTACAGGACCTCACCGGATTATACCGGACATAATTAAATAGCAGTAAGAAGGACTATTAATGTTATTGTTTGTTTATACTTGTCCAATTAAGTTTTGGGATTAGATTAACATACATCGACATGCTTCAAATGTTTATAATAATTTATAGAGAAGTTTATGTCATTATAATCTTAACAGTAATATAATGTGCTTGTTAACTTCAATGTTCCATACGTTATTTCCCACCAGCGTCCCACCAGTGAGTTTAAATTGCCATATTTATCTCTATCTGTTGTTGTTGTTTCCCACAGCGTCCCACCAGTGAACTGATGGCTGCCATACAGCTGGGTATAGGACAGAGTGTGGGCGGGCTGTCATCCAAGCCAGAGAGAGATCTACTAATGCAGGACTTTGGTGTTGTGCAATCGGTTGTCTTCCCAAAGTAAGTCTGGGCTACACTCAACTAAAAAGAGAGGGAACAGTTGTCTAGTGGTAGAACACTGGTCTAGGAATCGGAAGGTCCCTGGTTTGAATCCCAATCAGACAACTGGAATGTTTTGGAGCACACAATTAATCCCACGCTTGCTTCTCTCCATCCAAGTGTATAATTAGGTACCTGTAAGTTTAATAAGCTAATGTGCCGTGGCTGCATACTGCTTTGAGTGTAAACAGACAAAGTATATCCCAGTTATTGGGATGTAAATGTGAAAGTCTGCTTATGATAACCCATCATCAATATCAGACTATAAACCCAAACCTTTAAAGGGACCTTTTCACAGACTTTGGCATGTATTAAAGTTTGTCATTAAATGTTTTATAATTGGTAAATGTAAAATTTGGATCTAAAAAGCTTCAGTTAAAAATCAAAAATAAAATTAAAGAAAGAAACAAAGTTTCAAAGAAGGAAACAAAGTTACCCTCATCTGGGCTTGAACAACTGACCCCTGAAGTAAAAGTCTACCGCTTAGACCACTCGGCCATCCTTGCTCATACATGAGTGATGTAGTTTATACTTCATATAAGCAATCCTTGTAGTGTCAAATGACAACAGAACTCTCCAAATTATTCGATTGTTTCGTGTTGCCTTAATTTCCTTACACAAAGGCCAGAACGTGGAGACTTTCGATTATTCAAAAAAGAAAGAATTTCTTTGCCATACATGCATCTGGTTCTTGGAAATCCGGACTAATGCATGTGCGTAAAGTGTATTCTCAGATAAGCAGTCTCCATAGGCTACTCAGGGGTGACTCATTCTGGTTTTATGGTATTTTCGTTTAAAGGAACAAATATCCAGTCTTAAGTGGATAGTGTCGTCCCTGATTAGCCAGTGTTGACTGCACAGGCTAATCTGGGACAATACTTTATGCACATGCATTAAGCACCATTTTTCCATTTCAGCGAGGGCAGTAACATGACCCCTGCACATCACTACAGTGACTTCAGATTCAAGACGTACGCTCCCATGGCGTTCAGATTCTTTCGAGAACTGTTCAACATTCGACCCGAGGACTTTATGGTTGGTATCTTATGGTAGTGTTGAGTTATATGACATACTAATTATTTATTTGAGCCTCACTCTGTGAAAAGGGGGTTTAATGCATGTGCATACAGTGTCATCCCAGATTAGTACAGGATGCTGCAGCTAGAATAGCCTCCCTTGATATATGACTATGTTGTTATTACTTCCATTGTCAACATCATTGCCATTTTTAGCTGGGCTGTTTACGGAGAAAACCCGAGGTATTGTCATAGCCTCCTCGTCGTCCGCCGTCCAGGCGTCGTGCTAAAACCTTTACATTGCCTCTAAAATTATCGTGCTTCCACCCACAACTTTGAAACTTCATATGTACATGCACCTTGATGACTTTTTGGGTCACTAGGTCAAAGGTCAAGGTCACTGTGACCCCTTAAAAATAAAAATCTGACAAGCTTTCGCTGCTGAGCGTTGGCACCCGTTATGCGGTGCTCTTGTTTATAACTGTCCTATAAAGCCATTATGACAATGTTAACCAACTCAGGGGCAGTATATTCAACATGTAGTATTTTCTCCCTTGATATCTAGTGATATATTTGTTATTTTTCTTGTTAACAACGTTTCATATGTGATGCTGTGAGGACAGAGTTATCCTACTCTTGGACAAAAGGCGGCATTTCTGTCTAGAATTACCTCTCTTGATATCTGACAATACATTCACTAGTTCCCTTGTTAGCATTATCTCCCTTGTTAACAGATGTCCGTATGTGCTGCCCCCAATGACAGAGTTATGAAACCCTGGCAGTGTGGGCAGCTTTTTCTGCCTCAATAATGACCTTTTTGTAACATCTAGCAATACAGTTTTTGTTTCCCTTGTTTCCAGCTGTCCCTATGTGATGCTGCAATGACAGAGTTATCCAACCCTGGTGCGGGTGGTAGCATATTCTACATCTCGGCAGATGATGAGTTCATTATCAAGACTGCACAACACAAGGAGGCCAACTTCCTTCAGAAACTATTACCTGGTTATTACATGGTGAGTTGCTGTGAACAGATTGCAGCTGATACATCACTCTGGGAAAATGGAGCTTAATGCTTGTGCATAAAGTGTCGTCCCTGATTGGCCTCTGCAGTCCGCACAGGCTTATCAGAGTCCACACTTTCTGCCTCTACTGGATTTTCATTAAGAAGAGACTTCCTATAAAAGAAAGATATAAAAAAGCAGAAAGTGGCGTCCCTGATCAGCCTGTGAGGACTGCATAGGCTAATCTGGGACAGCTCTTTACACAAGGGCATTAAGCCTGTTTTTTCCAGAACAAGACTTAAATTGAATCATGTAATGGTTCATTTTTTCCTTGAAAAAATGATGTTATTGATAATTTTACACTAGCCTGAGAGTATAAACAGCAGTCATTAATCATTCGTTTTAAAAGCTCAGGTTTAAATTTTGTAAGAGGAAGTTTATTAAGTGTTCTTCATGTAACAGATTATGAATGTGCATTGATGTACATGTATTATAATGAATATATCCAAACCACAAGTGTGGTGACAAGTGCCTTTGTGAATGTGGCTTTATTTCAAGACATCTTTGTTCAAACGTTATTGGGTTTAGAGAGATCAGCTTTCTACTTAATACGAAACGTCATTATATTGCGTTCTTACCATGATGAAGACTTAATTCTCACCATTGTTGATGATTTTTTATCTTTTAGAGGACCATGCAAAGACCAGATATATCAGCCAAATCTTGTTTTCCATATGTTCTTCACTTACTCCCCAAGCCCTGACATAGCCTTTATGTATTACCAGTGCTCCAGCTAGGATTTGGAAAGGGCAGGGGGGGGGGCTTTTTTGTCAAAAGGGCACTTTGGACACGCAGTATTTTGTCAAAAGGGCACTTTCGAGCATGGGCGTTTCTGGAATGCTTCCTCTTGCATGTTAATTTATATGTTATTTATAATTGTTAAAATTTATTATTCCCATTATTATTAAACAATTCAAATATAATGTCTACAATAAGAATAAATTAATTACAATGTATTGTAATAAGGTAATAAGGGATTTATTCATCATCATTCATTATTCTTTATTTTATTTTTTAAGGGCAGGGGGGGCCCTAGGAAGGGCAGGGCGGAGGTTCGGGAGGGCAGGGCGGGGCGCCCTTCAATTTAGGCCTAGCTGAAGCACTGTATTACCTTCCTCAAATTACTGGATGTGCTATATCAGAATTCATTACAACTTTTTCTTTCAATTTTAATTATATAGATGGCTGCAGATTGAAACGTAGCATATGAGACAATCATAATCCAACAATAACAACAACAATTACTGTTATTGCAAAATTCACACCAGATTCAAAAACACTTTCTTGTAAAGGAAAATCTACTCTAGACAGAAAGTGTTATCCCTACTAAGCCTGTGTGGACTTCATAGGCTAATCTGGGATGACCCGTAAGGGGGTTTTCTGCTTTTTAAAAAGGTCGTAAAACGGAAACTATCCCAAACTAAATTTTTTTAAAAACAGTGGACTTATTGCGCGAATCACATATTTTTTCTAAAAATGGCCAGGAAATAGCCTGATGTCTCAACATTTGTTGAATAGGCATAAACCAATTTATTCCATTTAGTCCTTTAAAAACTCCAAAATTTGCCATTTTATCGTTAAAAAAATACCTATTCGACCAGAGTCCTTTTTCCAAAATGGCTACGAATGCCCCTGCACTTTAGGCACCTGAATTAAACCCTGTTTTCTCAGAGCAAGGCTCATATTTATAGTACCATTAGATAGAGCAGGTCAAGGCTCAACCATTAGATAGAGCAGGTCAAGGCTCAACCATTAGAAAGAGCAGGTCAAGGCTCAACCATAGATAGAGCAAGTCAAGGCTCAACCATTAGATAGAGCAGGTCAAGGCTCAACCATTAGATAGAGCAAGTCAAGGCTCAACCATTAGATAGAGCAGGTCAAGGCTCAACCATTAGATAGAGCAGGTCAAGGCTCAACCATAATATAGAGCAGGTCAAGGCTCAACCATTAGATAGAGCAGGACAAGGCTCAACCATTAGATAGAGCAGGTCAAGGCTCAACCATTAGATAGAGCAGGTCAAGGCTTAACCATTAGATAGAGCAGGTCAAGGCTCAACCATTAGATAGAGCAGGTCAAGGCTCAACCATTAGATAGAGCAGGTCAAGGCTCAACCATTAGATAGAGCAGGTCAAGGCTCAACCATTAGATAGAGCAGGTCAAGGCTCAACCATTAGATAGAGCAGGTCAAGGCTCAACCATTAGATAGAGCAGGTCAAGGCTCAACCATTAGATAGAGCAGGTCAAGGCTAAACCATCCATTAAAATATAAACACATCAAGAAGGCATATTGACTTCGTTTTGTTTTTGAAAGTTCTAATTGCAACTACTCTTCAAAGCAATTAGAGAGTAATTTCATGTTTATACTTGTCAGTTTATTTCCATGTGTCATGGAAAACTGATATTGATTTCAATCGAGTAAAGCTTTCTTCTGTCATTTCTTTGAATTTTACTGATTTTCTTTTGTCATTTATTATTTATTGATCAGAAAACTTTGCCAATCAGTTGATAACATATAAAATCATGTCATACTGATAAAATTCTTTAGGCTTATTGGTTTGATGGTTTGCATGTGTTTTAATGAAACAAAATATTTATTTAATGATATATTTTGTGTGTTTCAGAATTTAAACCAGAACCCACGGACGTTGCTGCCAAAGTTCTATGGGCTGTATTGTTACCAGGTGAGTTGTGGAGCTCAAAGTTTGAGCCCAGCTAGACCGGACTGTCGAGTGCTTGACTGGCAATTCAGGGTTTTGTGAGTGTGAAGCCTGACCCTGCTATGTTGATGTAAAATAATTATTATTTGTGGGACATTGATTTTCATTGAGTTGGTGGGTTGACTGATCCACACATTTTACACAAACCCACTGTGAAATGATTGTTGCAAATCCTCAATTTTTCTCAGAATCCAAAATCCATGAATGTACCGGGAATGTACCGGTATGTGTACCCGAACAAGTTATTGTTTGAAAAAACATTCAAATCCTTGCTTAAAATCATGTTTCCACAGAGCGCGGTTTATTAAGTTAAGTCAATAAACTGAGCTGTGTATTTCAGTGCGGAGGCAAGAACATCCGCTTTGTGGTGATGAACAACATCCTGCCCAGCGTGGTGAAGATGCATGAGAAGTATGACTTGAAGGGGAGCACATACAAGAGGAAGGCCTCCAAGACTGAGAGGGCCAAGTCTGCACCCACCCTGAAGGTAAGACTGGCTTGTTTATCCCCGCCGAAAAAAAAATCGGAGGGGATATAGTAATTGCTCCTGTCTGTCCGAAACTTTGTCCAGAGCATAACTCCAAATCTATTCAATGGATTTACTTAAAACTTAGAATATAAACAGATGGCAACTAGGAGAAGTGCAGTGACCAAGAACCATAACTCTATCTACCATAGTTTTTGAATTATCTCCCCTTTTATATAATTTTAAAGTAAATTTTTGTCCGGAGCATAACTATAAATCTACAGAAAGGATTTGAAATATAAACAGATGCTTTAAAGCAAAATTCCATAAGCATTTAAACATTAACCTGAAAGTGTTGTCCCTGATCAGAATGTGCAGACTGCACAGACTTATCTGGGATGACACTTTACGCACAAGTCTCAAGTCCATGCAGGTAGTTTCAAAACTAACACCATTTGCTTCATTGTTTTTTTTTAGGATCTGGACTTCATGGAGTTGCACCCAGAGGGTCTTATGCTAGAAAAAGACACTTATGATGCCCTGGTGAAGACCATACAGAGGGACTGCAGGGTATGTACATGGGAATCACCATACAGAGGGACTGCAGGGTATGTACATGGGAATCACCAAAAACTGAGGTCTAGGAAAAGAGGGCTTAATGCATGTCCGTACAAAATAAATACTTAAATTTTGTATTTACTGAAAAGACCAGTAAAAATGTTTCATTAAATATAACATTTGGGTCTCAACTTTTATTTTAAGATATTCTGGGAAAACTGGGCATAATGCATGTGCGTAAAGTGTCCTCCTAGATAAGCCTGTGCAGTCCACACAGGCTTATTGGGGTCGGCCCTTTTAGCTATTATGTTTTTTTTTTGTTAGGTGCAGAAAAACTGTCAGGACGAACTACCAAATTCTGAATTTGAGTTGCCCTGACCTTAATATGCTCGCACTAGAATAACGGAAAACCACTTAATTCTATCCCTGCCATTGATAGTGTCACAGGACCCCCTATATTTATGTCACATGACCTATGTGTTTGTCTCATGATCCGCTATATTTATGTCACATGCCCTATGTGTTTGTCACATGACCCCCTTTATTTATGTCATATGAACTATATGTTTGTCACATGACCCCCTATATTTATGTCACATGGCCTATGTGTTTGTCACATGACCCCCTATATTAATGTCACATGACCTATGTGTTTGTCACATGACCCCCTATATTTATGTCACATGACCTAGGTGTTTGTTTCACTGCAGGTGTTGGAGAGTTTTAAAATCATGGATTACAGTCTGCTGGTGGGAATACACAACCTGGACATGGCCAAGAAGGAAAAGGTACGCTCAGGGAGGGGATTTAGATGTACCAAGAAGGAAATGGTACGCCAAGGGTGGGGATTAAGATGTGCCAAGAAAGAAATGGTACACTGAGGGTGGGGATTTAGATGTTACAAGAAGGAAAAGGTACACTCAGGGTGGGGATTTAGATGTGCCAAGAAGGAAAAGGTATGCTCAGGGTGGGGATTTAGATGTGCCAAGAAAGAAATGGTACACTCAGGGTGGGGATTTAGATGTGCCCAATAAAGTGGTGAGGTTTTACATGTTCAATGTTTATAGCAACATATGGCAAAGAAGGACAGGTACGCTGAGGGTGGGCTTTTAGATATGCCATGAATATAAGCTTCTTTCTGTGAAAATGTTTTTACTGTTGTCATAGATTAGCCTGTGCAGTTCACACAGGCTAACCAGGAAGGACACTTTCCATTATTATAGAACTTGTGGTTTAAAGGAAGTCTCCTCTAACCTAAAATTCCTTTTAAGTTTAAAGTGTTGTCCCTGATTAGCCTGTGCAGTTCATGCCTGATTAGCCTGTGCAGTTCATGCCTGATTAGCCTGTGCAGTTCATGCCTGATTAGCCTGTGCACATAACCCAGTTTTCCCAGAATGTGGTTCATAATTAATTAATTAACTATAAATAACGCCATTACATTGATCATCTTCTTCACCTGCTTAACACAGGGATGCAAATTGCGCATGCGTAGTGAATTGTATAGATTTTATATATAAAATGATCAATCTACATTTTTGTACTTGCGTTAATTGTAGTTAACAGGTAGTTACCTGGTAGACACTCAGTAAAATGTTATTACCGAATATATTGAAAATATGAAAACTTAACAAATATTTTCAAGTAATGTAATATACCAGTTGTGATATATTAATCAATATAAAGTAATCATTGTACAAAAATAAAGTAGTTTAGAACTTTTATTTTTTCGTCAAATGATTGACCACCGCTTTAAGCCCGGTTGTCCCAAAGTGAGACTAATATGTATTTTTTGTGTATGTCTTTTTTACACCCCACAGGAGTCTGGTACGTCCAACCTGAATGCTACCACTACAAGCACAGGGGCTGGGCTCTCCACCTCAGACAGAGTCAACTTTGAGACGCCCGAAAGCGGTAAAAACAAAGGTGGTGGTCTGTATTACTAACATTTTAACAACTGTAATGGGTAACAGGATGTTTAACCTTGATTTTCTAGTTACTTTATGACATTCACAGAGCTTTGTTTATTTTCAAAAGATGGGGTAAATAGAAATGGCAATATAGAAAAACATGATTTTAATATAAGCACTGTAAAATCATTATTGTTTTTTGGCATGACATTAAGAGGTTTTTCAAAAAAAAAACTTTCATGGACACACAATTTTGTTGATATCTGATTAAAAAAGGAATTTGTGATGTGTTTGTGTAAAATTGGTTGATTGGTCAACCCACGAAATCAACAAAAATTAATGTTCCAAAGATAATAATGATTTGACAATACCTGATTCAATTCCTCTTCTTACATTGTATTCTTTGATACTTGTCTGGATTAAACATAAGTGATAATCAGTTTTCTAAAAGACAAAGAAACAAAAGCACTTTTCAAAGTTTATTTCACAGTTTGACACTATGGTGTGCTGGCTATTTTTAACATTTTGTTTAACAAATTTTTACATTCTGCATTTTATTTGTAAATTACAGTTTGTACCCCGGTGTAGCAAAGTAGCATCCCTGTATACTAGTGGTACAGTTTTCTTTCCTTTCTACATGCTAAAATATGTAGTGTACCTTATCCTCATATACACATACATACAAAATATTACACATATTCAAAGTACATTATTAAACACTTTCATGACAAGTGACTGTTATTCATTGTTAGTTTTAAGAACTCAAAAAGTTCTGTAATTGTAAAAAAATCTAATTATGCTTGTACTTGTAGTTTACATTTTCTGGGTATGTTAGAAGCAACATGAATTTCATTTTTTCATTGTTTATCTGCAACATAAATACAATTTTCTTTCCAAAAGCTGCCTTTGTGATCAAATTCTACATTTAAAATCATTGTTTATTTACAGATTACAAACTCAAATTCCTATTCCTTTTCTTTAATTTACATTGTAAACATCCACTGAAGGCACAAATCATGTTTTCTTTTCATCCTTCAGAACAGTTTTAACTTTTCATCAGTTTGAGACCAAGTTGAAAATCCCAGTTATTTAATTTGGGTGTGGCAGACATGCTTAAATTGTATTTGGTGAAAATGTTATCTAACTTGTTCTTACAATATAATAGTAAAATAATTAACTTTTTGATATAAGACCAACTTGTGTTATGGTATACTAAAACTCATGGTCTTACCCGAGGTGAAAGGCAAATACACAGCACTTACTGGAAAACTGTAGGCCTGTGTCTGAGTGGTATATAGGGCTATTTATTACCTTCCATGATTTCTCTAATGTAGTTAAAAAAGCCTCACTTGTATTTCTGTGTGATTTGATTTCATTGATGTAATAAGTAAAACCCGCACATAAAACATAAGTTAAAACTGTGCAGTTTTAACACACTCTTGTCACTCTTTGTTTCAATTCGTTTCAAGGGATAATACTAAAATGGGAAGTGAAAAGTTTGGTAAATTTTGGGCCTGTACTTTTCAAAGTGATTAGTTTTTCAAATTGACTGCCTAAAATTCTAAATCCAATGTTACAATTTATTTTTATTTTTTTATAATTTAAATTTTCAGTTCAACTCCCAATCCTGGGTTATGTAAGAACACTTATTCACAATTTTATAGTACAGTCAAGTTACCATTACCGGATCAGTAGTGTAATACAGTTGTTCTGGTGAAAAGCAATAAATGGTTTGAGACTTCTTTTTACACCAGTTAGATTAAATATTACCTTGGCTTACTGTTTTAGCACATAGTCTTATTTCTTAGCGCAGACAAAATGTATTTGTGATACCTTTTTTTCGCTTCAGAATTCATGCATTAACGGATCAGTTGTAGCCATAACAGATCACGCGATCGAAACCATTTAGGAGGGCACCTAACACGCTATTTGAACTGTTGAAACATGAACTGTGTCGTTTACAATGACCAAGTAACATTGCCAGTTATAAATTATATTCATTTTTTTTGTTTTTAATTATTTTCTATATGTTATCTTGTATCTACACTTTAGGCATGACGTGTGAATTATTTGTTGAAAATCCTAAATAGATCGAAAAGATATGGGCATGTTATAAACCATGTAAATTGTTTGAATCATATCTAATCATCGATATTGAACATGGAGCATAAATAAAACATTCAGATTGAGATCTTTATTAAAAGAATCAACAGGATTTGCATATATTTTAATATAATATATTATCAATACGCATATTATCACGCTTGATCCGTTATTGCCTTAATTCTTCATTTCATTTAAGGTGTTGCAAAATTTTAAACACGAATCAAAACTGAAATGGACTTTTGCAGGCACAAAGACTATTAAATGGCCTTTAAATTAATGCGTAAACTTCTTACTTTCCAAC
The DNA here is from genome assembly GCF_020536995.1 of Dreissena polymorpha. NCBI lineage: Eukaryota > Metazoa > Mollusca > Bivalvia > Myida > Dreissenidae > Dreissena > Dreissena polymorpha. Next base: position 148,180,297 of record NC_068356.1, on the reverse strand, counting down.
AGAGTTATAGCATGTGGCCACAAATAATGTTCAACCTCGATTTGGAAATGAGACGGAAGTCAACAAAGTCGTATATACATGTCAGCAAAACATACTGAAATGTTTGACAAAGAGTAGCTCAGATAACGATTCAATCAATGCATTTTCAAGAACAGGCCTTGAAGATGCTGTGTGCAAAAAATCTTCTAAAAATGTCAACTATTTGTCTCTTTACGCAGACTCAAAATGATCCGCTATGGGTAATGATCCCGTAATGGTAACTTGACTGTATTTATGAACAATATGACTAATTTTTTTTTTTCCCCAATTTTAGTCAAAATGGTTTAATTGTTCTCATTAAAAAGGGCCCCAGCCCCATTCCCATAATGGTGAAAAAGAAACTGGATTAAAGATTAAAAAACGCTTCCTTAAAAAAAAAAAATGAAATCCGAAAGTTTTGTCACTGATAAGCCAGTGCACACTGCACAGGCTAATCTGGGACGACACTTAACGCACATGCATTTAGCCCAGTGTTCCCATAAGGAGGCATAGTGAGGAGCCCATGCAACAATATCTACCTTCTCTACAGCAGGTCTGGCACGAGGCAAGTCCATGCGTACGAAGGTGACCCAATACTCGACCCCCATGGAGTCCATACAGGCTGAAGTGAGGGACATGTTGGAAGAGTTTGATGCAGATGACATCCCGTAAGTACTCATTCTTCTATTTTACATTCAGAAAATGGCAACACATTTTTCATTTTTGACCCAGTGGTGTATATAATGCATGATATGTTAAAAATGTATACTAATTGGCATTATTGCCTTGATTTATTTGACATTAACTAAGAACTGTATGTTTCACATATGTATTAATATGGTATCTGTATTTTCATAAGTTTTTATAACCTTTTTCTGAATGTAGTAGGTGCTAGTCATGCATACATTTCTAACACATTGCCGACTGTTGTCCTTACATTGAAACATGCCATAATGCCCATGAGTAAACATTTTTAATATAGTACAGTGATTTATTTCGTGGAAATTTGGGGTATATATTTTTATGTCCCCCACCACTATAGTGGGGGACATATTGTTTTTGCCCTGTGTGTTGGTTGGTTGGTTTGTGTGTTTGTTTGCTCCAACTTTAACATTTTGCCATAACTTTTGCAATATTGAAGATAGCAACTTCATATTTGGCATGCATGTGTATCTCATTGAGCTGCACATTTTGAGTAGTGAAAGGTCATGGTCAAGGTCATCCTTCAAGATCAAAGGTCAAATATATAGCTTCAAAGCGGCGCAGAAGGGGACATGGTGTTTCTAACAAACACATCTCTTGTTCCCAATCAGAACCTAACAATTCCCAATTGAAGGTTTCAAACAATTTTTTTTATTTTTATAAATCTCAACATTAAGTTCATCACCCATCCAGGGGCCCGTCTTATCAAAGATCGTACGACAATGTTAACTTACGATTGAATTTTGTAATTTTAAAATTTAAGTGGTTATGATTTGTATGTTTCAAATATGTAGGATATTTGACAGCCACATTGAAAATGAATGGAAATGTTCAACAAAAGTAATTATAAATGTGACGGTTACGTATTATGGCGCTTCAAAAATTGCATCGTAAGGTAATAATGTCGTACGATCTTTGATAAGACGGGCCCCTGGTCTTTAATTTGAACCTTAGTAAATATAATATTGAAAACACTTTTACAGCTGCATTCTCAATTCTGCGAAATTTAATAGTAAAACAAAAACATTACATATATTAAAAAGCCGCACATTTTCCCAATCCAAAGGGACCAGCCCATTGTTAAAATTGTTAAGTTCTAGATTACCGGAATAAACCCCCTTCGGAAGAAACCCCCTTTGCTAAAAACGGCAGGGCAGAAGAAACCCCCTTTCATAGTTTGCATACGCGGAAGAAACCCCCTCGCTAGTTTTGCATAGGCGGAACAAACCCCCTTCGAGTTTTCAGACAGGCGGAATAAACCCCCTTCGTGTTTTCAGACAGGCGGAATAAACCCCCTTCCTAAGTGTTAAGTCTTTCCCGCAGAGGTAGTAAAATCCCGACTCGAACGATTCCCCTATACATCCGTTTCAACCCGACTCTATAACTGCATGCTTGCTACTTTTTAAGTTTATATTCATTTCCCAATCATCCCGTTTATAACATTTTTAAAGCACTTTCTGGTAAATATTAACGATAAAAGCTCTCAATAATTTCTTTAACACAAACCTTGGCATTTTTTTCTTGTATCAAATAAATTTCGGCATAAGTGACTATTTATAGACTTGATGAAATATTCCCTCCGAACATGCATCAAACCCTTGACTAGTTGTGTGCTTGTTACAACGCTCAATACACCCACGCTTTATATGCTGCATAATTTTCGCGCCTTTTTTATTGAGAAAAAGAGTTAACACAAAATAGAATTTACAATGCAAAAATATTTCAACGTTGCGGTAACATTTACATTCGGAAGTGTGTATTTCGTATTAAAAACGCGTTAACACCAACTTACGGGAGTGTGTTTCGGATTTACAGTAAAGAAGTGTACCGGCCGTTTGTTCACAAGTTGTTAATGAAGTTGTTAATGATACACACAAATATTCAATCTGTGAAACTCAAACATCGTTATCGTGATAATTGAATGAAGGTGCGAAAATCTGATTAAAGGAGTGTAACGGCCGTTTGTTCACAAGCTGTGAAGAATTAATCAAGATGGTAATAAAACATAACTTCACACGAGCCGCAAAGGCGCCGATCATGACACAACTTCTCATCATTATCTACAATAGCCGGTACATTAAAGGACCTTTTATATAATTAAATGAAGGTGCGAATATCTATTTCCAAACTGTTATGTGCTGAGTAAAGAGGTGTACCGGCCGTTTGTTCACAAGTTGTTAATGATGAGATGAATTTGTCTTGTACTCGCTTCAGTGAGATTATACCTTTTATATGCGTTAATTTGTAGTAGATTGATAAAAATAACAAAAACAGAAAATTAGAGCCCAGAGCCGATAGTGACGAAGATTTTTCGTACATAATTTCCTATAATAACCGAAGCATTCGTCTTTAAAAATAAATTGAATCATGCAAAAAAACCTGCTTCCCGGGAACTTTCTGACAATGAAAGTGAATTTCTGTAAACAATTACCGTGCGTTTGAATGTAACTAAATCGTCTGGAAGGGGGTTTGTTCCGCTATGGAAGGGGGTTTATTCTGCCTGTCTGAAAACTCGAAGGGGGTTTGTTCCGCCTATGCAAAACAAGCGAGGGGGTTTCTTCCGCGTATTCAAACTATGAAAGGGGGTTTCTTCCGCCCTGCCGTTTTTAGCGAAGGGGGTTTCTTCCGGAGGGGGTTTCTTCCGTACACCAAGTTCTATAGTATGCTACTGTTTGCTACATGTGTAAGAAGAAATGCAATACAGATGTGCAAGCCCCTGTGTTGAGAGAGTTACAGAATACTGGATATCTGTCAATAGGCCTGTGGATCTTCAATTTAACGATGTCTGTGTCGAAATTATAATAGTCAAAAAAGGAAGACAATACCAATTATCACAAATGTCTGCTTACAAGTCAGTTTTGAGTCCATTCCCTCTTTAATCATGAGGGTATTTAATTATTTAAGCAAAGCAATACAGGGCTTTCCTTAGACCTCCAATCTCAAGAGTCAATGACTCTTGGGACCAAATTTTCAAGAGTCAAAATCAAATTTGTATGAGTCATAATAATAACGCAGGAGAGTCAATGATCTTTTGTACTTAAAGCGAATTACTGAGATATATATATATATATAAAGCAACAAATTTACAAATATCTAAACATTTATTTCTTAATATATTCCAGTCAATAAAAGAGATAATGCAAACATACATTGTGACCAACATTGTGAAAAATACACTCGCACTTGTAGTGACATACATGTAATATATATCAGGGGTGTCAATTGTCCCAAATTCGAAATACGGAAAATTAAGCAGAGATTCAGAGACCGTATGATAAAGGGAATAGAGGGCAGAGCCCCTCCAGCCCTTGCTTATTGTTATTCTTTATTTTCTTTCTATGTGCAATTTCTTGCGAGTACAATGCAAAATTTTATCAATCAGACCATCCGTAACACCGCATGTGTATTTGTCATTCTATAAAAGATGTTATAAAGACCGTTGGAAATAAATTAAAATCGACGAACCATACCGTATCCGAAAACGGGTAGAGATACGTCGTTTGCGAATGAAATAAAATATGTGTTTTGTTTGTCTGCAGAAAATGAAAGCCAGTAATAAGTAACCTAGCAAATACGCAATTAATATATAATTCAGTTGACATATTGTTTTAAGTATGATATTGCAGTGCTTTACTTTGCTAATAGATAATTTATAGTTGGCGGACAACTATAGCAACGTTCGTAGAATGGTACGGTTTTGGGAAAGTAGCGAAAATGTTTTAAAACAAAACAAAAAGATGTTTCATCAGTTACTTCTCATGTCAGTGCCAGCCGTTTACCATCAAAATACCTCCTTAAACTAACTAATTGGATTTCCTATCATCTCAAAATCGACCCTGGACGGCTCAAATCCGGATTTAATTATTTCATGTGCCATCTTTACCGAGGACGTGCGACAAACACGCCGATTTTCTATGCCGTCTCAAATGGTCAATTATTACACCTATGTTGTAATCAATTAGCAGATGCAGCATCCAAATTTGTCACTTTGCCGCACGGTCAGTTATACCAGTTCTATGGTTATTATTAGCAACTCTGATGCAAAGCGTGTAAATTTACTTTGTAGACAGTACATATGCCAGCATAACTTTCGCGCGTCTTTGAACGGAGCAAACATGGAATAAAACAGGGTTGGGTACACTCTATTCAGCATTGGAAACACATTCTGACATATTGTGGAAGTATTTCTCAAAATATTGTGGATAGGGATGTTATAATTATATATTGGATATTATTAAAACTGACGCGGGTGAGTCCATTCTGTTTTGGTGGGTTGAATACATGTCGTTTCTGCAAACAGCTGATAACAAACGCTCAGATAAATAATGGAACGTTGATACACGCGTCATCAAACCAGCAGTGTTTTAATTGGTCATTATTAGATTTCTCAATGGGCAAAACTCCGCCTACTGGGCGGACTTGTGCTTCAATGATTGGAAACGGGCGATAACGGTTAGCGTCTACCAAAAGATACTCCGCCCCAAGCCAATTATCGATTACTCTTAATAACTTTTGATCTCTTTGACGCAAGTCGGTACATTCCCCCGGGTCAAATGTGACGCATGACGTAATTTTCTCAAGAGTCAAACTAGGGTATTCTGTAATTTTCAAGCGTCAAAACCCGGGAGCTCGGGTCAAAGGAAAGCCCTGCAATATAAGTAATATAACTCTTGTTTACTGTCCACAGGCCCGGTGGTATACCTGCTAAGAATGCTCGAGGTGAAAGACTGCTCCTGTACCTGGTTGTCATAGACATCCTGCATTGTTATATTATCCCCTTTCTGTCCACAGGCCCGGTGGTATACCCGCTAAGAATGCTCGAGGTGAGAGACTGCTACTGTACCTGGGTGTCATAGATATCCTGCAGTGCTACCGGTTCAGGAAGAAGTTTGAGCATACCTTTAAGTCCATGATCGCGGATGGGGTAAGTAGAGCAGTATTCGACTGAGACACAATTCGGGCAAGCAGGTGTAAATGCATGTGTGTAAATTGTCTGCACAGGTCTATCAGGGCCTTTTTAATCCACCTAAAATCGATTTTTTTTAATAAGAGGCTTTACAACGAAAAATTTAATAAAGTGGAAAGTGTCATCCCTGAATAGACTGTGCAGATTGGACAGGCTTATTTGGTCTCTTAACACACATGTATATGGCCTGTTTTAACAGTGCGGAGCTAATTTTGATAAACAGTTAACACAATTCTAAAGTAATTTTTTAAATAACTCAAAATTGTATGCTGACCAATATAAATGATTTCACAGTATTTAACAAATTAAATGCCCAATATTGAACAGTTCTCAGTGATCATGACTTGTCTTAACATGGTTGTCTCTACTTTTAGGACACCGTCTCCGTGACCAACCCAAGCTTCTATTCCGAGAGATTTCAAAAATTCTGTATAAACACTGTGTTCAAAAAGGCACCATCTCGTAAGTAGCTGATGCATGACTGGTCTGTCATCATAGCTTTATTACAGACAATATGAGCTGCGTTGTGGAAAAATAGGGCTTAATGCATGTGGGTAAAGTGTCATCCCAGATTAACCTGTGTGGACTGCACCGGCTAATCAGGGATGACACTTTTGGCCCATACTAGATTTTTCGTTTGGAATAGACTTCCTTTAAACATAAATTCTGTAAAAGCAGAAAAAGTTGTCTCTGATTATCCTGTGTAGACTGCGCCTGCGTCTGCTGAATTTCGAAAATTAGCATTTTCTTCGATTTTTTTGAAAGAATACTATCAGAATAGCAAACAGTTTGGATCCAGATGAGACGCCACATTCTGTGGCGTCTCATCTGGATCCAAACTGTTTGCAAGTGCCTTTAAAATTCGGTACCCGCACTAAAAGGGTTAACATGAATTATGCCCTATATTCCAGAGCAAAGCTCATATGTAGTGCAATAAAAATGTATGTCAAATATTATTGTATTAGTTTAAACATCGCTTCAATTGTCTGCTGTAGGTGCCGTTATCATTAAGTATGAAATGAATTGTTTAAATGTCCCTTCAGTGAACTAAGCAATGAGTTTCTTTTAAGGCATGTATGACCAACATTGATAATTTTACTGCCAAAGTGATTCATGCTGAATCATTTTTAACGTATTTACAAAAAATGTATCCATTTTTTAACCAATGACTACATGAATACAACATGTTTTGACAATATAAGTACATGACATATAAAATGTATTAAATGCAACAAAATGTAAGCAAATAGGGCTTGAAAGTTAGTCATTCATTTAAGACAAAAATGCCCAAGTGTGGAAAATTGGTACAGAATACTGCATAAATCTGCATAAAAGTACAAGCCAGTTTTGCCTATTTCAGAACTAATACAGGATGGTAAATGTCTTTACACTATTTTGGACATGTAGAAATCCTTTGTAGGATGGCATTTATACGGAATAAAACGAGTCTTGTTCTGGGAAAATATGGCATAATGCAGTTGTGTTAAGTGTTGTCCCAGATTAACCTGTGTGGTCCGCACAGGCTTATCAAGGGCTACACTCTCCTCTTTTATGGAATTTGTTGGTTAAATGAAGTCTCTTGTAAAAGAAAATCCAGTTTATATTGAAAATGTTGTCCCTGATGAGCCTGCGTGAACTGCACAGGCTTATCTGGGGAATTCTTTTACACACAGCCCAGCTTTCCCAGAATGGGACGAGGATCATTGAAGCCACTGTAGAGACATTGACACTGGATATTTGTGTAATAATTGGATTGTGAGGTTTAACCCTTTGCATGCTGGGAAATTTGTCGTCTGCTAAAATGTTGTTTGCTAAATTTCGAAAATTAGCATTTTCTTCGTTTTTTTTCAAAGAATACTATCAGAATAGCAAACAGTTTGGATCCTGATGAGACGCCACGTTCTGTGGCGTCTCATCTGGATCCAAACTGTTTGCACAGGCCTTCAAAATTCGGTTCCCACACTGAAAGAGTTATTTTGGATAAAAAACAGGTACTTCATGGGCTACCATTGGGCAATATCGAGTGTACAAGTCTCTACAGTGACCACGCTGTGAATTAACATGTCAAGTCTGACACTCTTGTGAAGTGATTAATAGTCAAGTCTGACACTCTTGTGAAGTGATTAATAGTCAAGTCTGACACTCTTGTGAAGTGATTAATAGTCAAGTCTGACACTCTTGTGAAGTGATTAATAGTCAAGTCTGACACTCTTGTGAAGTGATTAATACTAAAACCACAGAGAGTGTCAAACAGTGCAGTCTGATGACTTGTGCAGCTTTGATTAATGTAGGCACACAATGCCTCTGACATCAATTAATTTGTTATAAGTTATAAATGATCATAGTGTGTTTATCATATAATGGTATATTCTAAAACTCAAACAAGATGTTTAACTTATAGGTGTGTTCATCACCAAATTAAATTAAATGTAATTATTAATAAAACATTCCAATATTTAACAAAAATTACTGGTTTTTTTTCATCAAGAGTTGTTGCCTTTTTTGTTCATAATTCTTTATTATCATATTTTAAGTTCAAATCAAAGACTTATGGCCAAATAGTTGATCCAAATCAAAACCTAACCATTTAGTTTGTTTAACAATGTACCTCTATATAATCATAACATTTTTCTTAGTTATTATAAGACATCAGTTCTTTAAGTTGAAATATTTCCAATCTAATTAGATATAATTCACATGTAGTGTTGGCCCAGTTATTGAGTATTTAATTAACATAATTTCAGTTTGTGTCTCAACTTTTGAAAAAAATTGCATATAAAATCTAATCTGTTACCATTAAACTATCAAACTATGGATTCTGTACACTTCGAATGCTAAAATATTTGATTAAATTTTAAGTCCAGTTGAAACATACCTTTTGATATGAAATAAGGGTCTTGAACTCTGATTGTATGAAGCCTGTTGTAATGGTAAAGGAACATATGAGACCTGATTATGTGGTGGACACTTATGTTTGCCTCATTTATTTCTGTTGATTGCCAGTATGATCTTGTGGTATTTGTAGATTGTGTGATCCCTTTTTTAGCTCTATTGGTCTTATGTGATCCCTTTTCTAGCTCTATTGGTCTTTTTGATGTCTAAAGGGAGGCATATAGTACCATACTGTCAGTCTGTCCACACTTTTGGGGTTTTGCTCTCTTACACAATCAGTTTTCATCTTACCTTCACCAACTTTCTGGAGATTTACAAGTAACTTGGTATAAATGGGAGGAATCATAACACACCCTATAATTGTTTTTTTTCAGCTTCTCTTGTTCAGATGTGTTTTTCTCTTCTATAACTTTCTGAAATTATTACATGAGAGTTTGAACTTTTCTCTTTCCAAGTTAATAATCACATATTTTGAATGACATAGACTTATCAAAAGGCTTGAATCTTGTTGGAAAAAAACTTGTTAGAAGCGATTAGATAAGAAAACTTGTTAGAAGCGATTAGATAAGAAAACTTGTTAGTAGCGATTAGATATGAACTAAGTTCATCAGCTGCTCTTGGGAAACCGATTTTAATCCATGTGTTTAAAGTTTTCTCCCAGATTAGCATGCAAGGTTTTCACAGGCTAATCTGGGATGACCCTTTCTGCTTTTATTGTATTTTTTGTGTAAATAAGTTAATTATTAGCAAAACGCGAGTAAAGGCAGAAAGTGTTGTCCCTGACTAGCTGTATGCACATGCATTAAAGCCTGTTTTCCTAGAATGCGGCTCATACACAATTTATTACTGGCAGATTTCTCAGATAGGCTAAGTCTGCCGTGGGAAAGTGTTGAGTACCGTAATAACATAGAGTAATTACGGTAGGTTTACTGACTGCCTTTATATGGCTGAAATGTGGTTACACATGTAAACAATATAGAGTAATTACGGTAGGTTTACTGACTGCCTTTATATGGCTGAAATGTGGTATCACATGTAAACAAATATAGAGTAATTACGGTAGGTTTACTGACTGCCTTTATATGGCTGAAATGTGGTATCACATGTAAACAAATATAGAGTAATTACGGTAGGTTTACTGACTGCCTTTATATGGCTGAAATATGGTATCACATGTAAACAAATATAGAGTAATTATGGTAGGTTTACTGACTGCCTTTATATGGCTGAAATGGGGTAACACATGTAAACAAATATAGAGTAATTACGGTAGGTTTACTGACTGCCTTTATATGGCTGAAATGTGGTAACACATGTAAACAAATATAGAGTAATTACGGTAGGTTAACTGACTGCCTTTATATGGCTGAAATGTGGTAACACATGTAAACAAATATAGAGTAATTACGGTAGGTTTACTGACTGCCTTTATATGGCTGAAATGTGGTAACACATGTAAACAAATAAACCAAGAGCAGATGAGTTTCACTCTGTAAAGATGGTGTAATGCATGTGCATATAGTGTCATCCCAGATTAGCATATGCAGTCTCTATAAGGACAACACTTTCCGCTTAAACTATATTTTTGATATAAAAAGTCTTTCTTTAATGAAAAATACAATAAAAGCGGAAAGTTTTGTCCCTGATTAGCCTGTGCAGACTGCACTGGCTAATTTAGGACAATCCTTTATGCACACTCACTTAACCCCTTTTTCACAGAGAGAGACGCAAATATATACCCTTTTATTAAATCTTGTATGACACCATACCCGTCTCTCTTGTGCAACCTAGTGGATCCACCAACGTTTAAAGCGTCACATCGCTTCCGAAAACTTGTCGGTCTAGGTAACTCCGACTGTATTGTCAGCTCCGACTGGTTTATCTTAGTCTATGTGTGTAATCTGTTACAAGTTTTGTTGAACCTGTCTGACATCCACGGCCAGAATAGTCTCTGCACCCACAGTTTGATAGGCTTTTGAATAAATCAGCCGTCAGGGTTTATGAAACCCTCATTTAGTGTTACCCATGGCTGGAATTTCTATTACACCCACAGTTTGATTTGCTTTCATATGAGTAATTAATCGGAAGTCAAGGCTTATGAAACCTGCTGTCTATGTTTATAAAACTCTCAGTCAATGTATTATTAACCAAAATTATTTTATTAAGCGATGGTCAAGCTTTATGAAACCTGAGGTGTGTGATCATGAAACCACTGTCTGTATTCTATGAACATAAATCAATTTAAAAAAGTCTAAATAGGTATATTAATATGATACTTATTGTTTAAAATGCATAATAACAGGCAAAATACATAGCAATTACAAGCTTGTTTCGCATGGTTGAATTTTCTTAAGCCCTTTATAAATGAAATATACTTTGTTACAGCAACACATAACATCTGGCACCCACGGCTGTTATGCTAAGTTACAGGTTAAACTGTCAGCCTTGTTCTGGGATAAGGGGGTTTAATGCATTTATGTACAGGCGTATCAGGGACAACACTATCCACTTTTATGTTTGTTTTCGATTTAAGGAATTCTCTTCTTAGCGAAATTCAGCTTCTGTGGAAATTGTCGAACCTGATTATCCTGTGCGTTGAACATGCTAATCTGTGATAACTCTTGCACATTTGCATTAAGCCCTATTTTTACAGAGTGAAGTTCATAGTATTGGCTGTATGGTCTAGACTATGGGCCAAGTTTTATGGAACACATTATTCATAGTGTTTTTTTTACGTTGTGTTGATTTCCTGAACATTATAGAAAATAGACAGTGGGTAACAGGGCCGTGGGTGTCAGACTTGGACTGTGTAGTGGCATCTAGTGACGTAATATCTGGAATATTGATTGGAATATATATCTTAGTTCCTTAATGTCATAATATGCAGTATTATTTTGGAATGTTATAATGAAATATTGAAATTGAGCCTCGCTCTGGGAAAATGAGGCTTAATGCATGTGGTAAAATATTGTCCAAATTAAGTGGCTCAGTCCGCACAGATTAATAAGGGACAACCATTTCAGCATTTGTGGAATTTTGCATTAGAAGGCTGTAAACAACAATCGGTGTTGGCAGAAAAAATGTTGCACCTTCTTAGCCTGTGTAGTCTGCACAGGCTAATCTTGAACAAATGTACGCACATGCATTAAACCCTGTTTTCCCAGAGTGTTAGTTCAATAATATTTATTTATTGAGGGTTTAATTCGTATCGATCCTGAAACTTCAATTTTTGTAAAAGGTCATCAACAAAAACTACATCTGCATATATAACACTAACAGACACCTATTTTTTCTAATAGTTTACTTGAGGAAAACTTTGCCCTGATTAATACCCATTGGAAATGAACAAAACCTAAATTTTGAGATTTTATCACTTCATTATGTATTTTCTCTGTTGTTTAAGGAACCTCAAGTGCCATTATTAATTCATAAATGGAAACAGAATAACCAGCATCAATAATTTTTCATTATTTTTTGTATTCTTTAGGCAGGGCCTGGTTTGGTCTTGGTTGGGATCAAGGTATATCCTAAATTACCTCCCTTTGCTGCACACCTCCATAATATGCAGCATTAATACTCTGTGTAAAGAGAATCATTGCTCTGTGTTCATGGAATCATTACCTATTTTTGCTGTCCAACTGCCCTGTGTTCACTGAACCATTGGGAACTCCTTTTCAAAATTGTTTCTGAATTGATAGCATGTAATTTCCCTGACACACTGACTTCATACCATAGAGTGAAAAAAATCCGTCATTTAACAATTCAAATATTAAATACTTGTGCTCAGTGTTCATGGAATCCATACCTGTGAGTTTACTCTTTGTTGAAACGAGTTGATGTTTCATTATTCTGAACTAATGAACCACTGCACTACTTGTTAATTGTATCCACTGCTCTGAATTCATTGAATCCTATTTTCCAAGTTTTAATAAAGCCCTTTCCTGTTTTGCCAGATCAATTGTAGAACTTAGCATGGTCATAATGAGTTCAATTATAAAAGTCTGTAATTATTATCCACCACAAATTGTATTCAACAATCTTTTCGTTCAATTTCTACCCAACAGCATTCAAACACTCACCTTTCAACTCTTCCTGATGTTCAGAATTACCCAAATTAAATGTACATTGCACCATAAACATTACAAATACATGATCATCAATAAGCTCATATATTGCTCTCACTAATAAAATTGTATTATACATTTATATCATTTTTTAGAAACCTTCTATTTATTATTTAATCTCTGAAATCACAAATAAAGCATTCACTGTCATCAATAGTCATACCTTAACCCGTTTATGCCTAGTGGACTCTCCCATCCTTCTTAATTGGATCCATTTATTTCCAAAATTATGGATGTTTAGTATATTTATGCCCCCCTTCGAAGAAGAGGGGGTATATTGTTTTGCACATGTCGGTCTGTCCGTCTACCAGATGGTTTCCGGATGATAACTCAAGAACGCTTAGGCCTAGTTATTTCTATATTTAGAATATTTCTTACCGAAATTCCTTTAAGCAAACAGAGCAGAACCAGATGAGACGCTGCATTATGTGCCGTCTCATCTGGGTCTACGCTGTTTTCCAAGGCCTTTTTTCTAGACGCTAGGCATAAATGGGTTAAGCTCGCCTCAGCAAGTTCTCTCATCGAGCTAGCCATCATGGTCCTCCTAAGTCATAAGTTGCTTATCATATGTCGTCAACTTAAACCCTTTACCACTTAGATACGCATTTTCAGGCATTTGTAGTCCCTTAGAAAGTAATAATTAATTTAAGATCTTATTTACTAGATTGAAGTTTTTAAGGCTTCATTTCCAGACCTTGGATACTGATGAGCAGCAAACAGCATAAAACCTGAACAGATTGCAAGTTACTCGCAGGCTTTTCTGGTTTTATGCTGGTTTTAAAAGCTATTTTCACTTTGCTTCTAAGTGGGAATGGGTTAAGCCTGTAGCCACTTGAGATACAGTACACATTTTTCATCCAATATCAATGCAACTTGGTAAGAATGCTATATTTATAATGTCCAGGCCAAAAGGAATACGACTCCTGTGTTTCCAAAAATTAGGTCAAAAGGTCAAATCATAGAAAAGCCTTTGTCAACTGTTTAGCCCACATTTATTACGCAGTCTTGATGAAAATGGTCACAATGTTAGCTGGACAATGTCTAGGGAAAGGAAAATCTGGGTCATGCGCATTTAGAAACTAGGTCAACCGTGCAAACAGGTGACAGCTTAAGGCTCATCATGTACCTTGATTTTTGTTGTGAAATGAAACTAATTTATGTGTTTACAAATCATTTTTGTTATATTCTTTTTCTTCTAAAGCGAAAATGTTTCGTCGATGTAAGTTTGCACCAGTAGCGTTGAGTGTTTATACTTTTAATTATATTCTATTGTTCTCATTTGGAATGCCTTAAATTTGTTGGTATGACACCATTAATATCTTAATTACTAAGTTGCTAGTAAGTTTTGACTGCATATTGTGTGTCACAAATTTGCTACTAATCTGGATGCCACCTGTGACTACTCTATAAACTTGTTTTCTTTTTTATCTTACCTGAGAACAATGTGCTCATGGTGAGCCTTTGTGATCATCTTATGTCTATCTTGCGTTGTCCGTCATGCATCCTACCTCATCCGGCAATATTTACCTTGTTAACACTCTAGAGGTCACATTAATTTTAAATCTTTATGAAACTTGGTCAGAACACATATACCAATTATATCCTGGACCAATTCAAGAATGGTTCCAGTTGGTTGAAAAACATGACTCCCAGGGGGGGCGTGGCAGTTTTCATTATATGGCCTAAATGAAACCATGTTTACAATCTACAAGTAACATTTATTGTCCAATCTTCATGAAACTGAGTCAGACAATTATTTCTAATGATATCTTGGATGAGTTCCAAATTGGTTCTGGTCTGTTGAAAAACATCGCTGCAATGGGCAGGGCAGTTTTCCTTATATGGCTATTGTAAAACCATGTTAATACTTTAGAAGTCACATTTATGGTCTAATCTCCATGAAACAATGTTAGAACATTTGTTGTAATGATGTCTTGGATGAGTTCTGGTTTGTTGAAAAACATGGCCGCCAGGGTGTGGGGCATTTTTAGCTCGTTGTTTTGGAGAAAACCCGAGGTATTGTCATAGCCAGCTCGTTGTGTCGTCCGCCGTCTGACGTTCGCCGTCTGCGTCGTTCTAAAATCTTAACATTGGCTCTAAAATCTAATTGCTTCCACCTACAACTTTGAAACTTCATATGTAGATGCACCTTGATGAGTTCTATACGCCACACCCATTTTGAGGTCACTAGGTCAAAGGTCAAGGTCACTGTGACCTCTAAAAAAAATTAAAAAAAATTCTGACATGCTTTCATGTATTCAAAACTGCCCTCGTAGCCGAGCGTGGCACCCGTTATGCGGTGCTCTTGTTCCCTATATGGCTATAGCAAATCTTGTCAACACTATTGAAGTCACATTTTAGTCCAGTCTTCATGAAACTTGGTTAGAACGTTTGTTCTTATGATATCTGGGCTTAGTTCGAAAATGGTTACAGTTCATTGAAAAACATGGCTGCCTGGGGGCCGGGCAGTCTTCCTTTAATAGCTATAGCTTAACCCAGTGTCCGACAAATTTCTTATTTTTCAGGTAGCCCACTGGGCTACCAATAAAAATATTTGGTAGCCCATAAAATTTTCCTACAAAATGATAAGAGGCAGGTTTTCATCTTCATTTTATTCCTTCATTTACATATATATAATATGTATACATACATATACATAAAACAGCAAGTAGTCTGATGTACACAGTCAATATCTTAAATTAATGTTACAGTACAGGCACCGTGTACTTAAATGTAAATGTACCAAAGAAAATCATATGCTACATGTAGATATTACATGTATGTGCACATGTTTGTGTACTTAAATTCGGACAGCACGTTAAGTCGTAAACGTAAATAAAGCGTTTAGATGATCAATACGATTGACTCGTATGGTGTTAATCAATGCAATTGCCCTTTTTAACAACAAATACCGATTTTCAAGAAATCAAGAGTATTAAATCATTTATTTACTTGTGTCCGACTTTAAGTACTGTCCGAATTTACGTATTCCATTCGTATGTTACGACACTTGTGTGCAGTCAGTATACAATACAATAATTGTTTCAATAATGAAGGAACTGATACAGCGTAACGGTAACGATACAGCGTGTTTACATGATATTTTATTAAGAGAAAATGTCAATGCAAAATAATTCGCGAGATACCCCGGTACTTTAGTTGAAATTCACAACGAAACTTTTAATGGAAAATAAATGATCTCAATGTTGTACCCGCTACGAAATTTTTATTATTTACAAATAAATACACCCACGCCAATTTTCGCGCGCTTTTTATCAGGACAAAGAAATTTATTTCTTAAATGTAGAATTTTGTAACCTAAAATAGCTGTACACAACGCGTGCAAACCGTGGCAGGTTACTTACGCATGTTGCAATACAACGGTCCTGATTGGGAGCTAATTTCATCATATCTTTAAATAGAACCATATGCCGAAATTCATTTGACACTTTAGGAAAATTTCAAACGTTTGTGTTTATGACTCTTATCGTCTATATTACCCACCCATAATTTGGTTTTAAAAATATAAATCGGGCATATATGGGATTATTGATTTACAGTCGATTAATCCAATTATTAATTGACAATGCAAACTAATTAGCAGGTGTTAACCCCGTTCACAAAGTTGTCATTAATATTCATTTTCGGTTTCGTTACCGTTTTGAAGAATCCGCTATTATTTTGATTTATTTAATGTTTGGCGTCCTTGGATATTTAACGATATCAAAAACGTTGTCGCTATTACTCATTGTTGCGGTTAACAAAGAATTCCAAACTGCGAAATGATGTTGCATCATGTGCGCCAACTATCCAACCGGCTCTCATTATATTATTAGCAGACGACAAATGTTGATTCTGATTGGATGATTAAAATACACTGTTACTGTTGAAGACATTACCGCAAGTGATCGGTGACTGATAAGATAATAGATTGCACTTTGTTATCGGATTATAAGCAATACACAGTGTACAAACACATGGTCAGCGTGTTTATTCTACGTATGTCCGTCAATAAACCGGGCTACCGATCTTATAGATTTATAGTAGCCCGGCGGGCGTCAGCTGGAAAATTTCAGTAGCCCGATGAAAATTTTCGGTAGCCCCCGGGCTCCGGGCAATGGATTTGTCGGACACTGCTTAACCTTGATAAATCTCAAGAAGTCACATTAATATTCCAATCTGTATTAAACTTTCTCAGAACATTTGCTTAAAGAAAGTAGGCTGAGTTTCAAAATGATAATTGTTTGTCGAAAAACATGGCCGCCAGGATGCTGGACATTTTTCCTTATATGGCTATAGGGAAACCTTTTTTACACTCTTGAAGTCACATTTTTTGTGCAATTTAGATGAAACACTTGTTCAAATGACTTCTTGGTCTAGTTTGAAAATTCTCCTGGTTTCTTTAAAAAAAAAACATGGTTGCGGGGGGGGGGGGGGGGGGGGGGGGGGTTCCTTCTGTTGCTATATTGAAAACTTGTTTACGCTATATTGGCCATATTTATTGGCCAATTTTATGAAACATTGGTCAGAACAGAATAGTCAAGTTTCCTTGGGTCTCAGGTGAGCGCCTCAGGGCCCATGGCCCTATTGTTTTTTATTGTATCTATAATGCAGCATTAATGATGTTTACGTTGGTTCCATGATTTTTTGAGTTTGCTGTGTACGGTATTTGTTTTTAAATAACAGAAAGGTTTTATTTAATGTAATGAAAACATCATTTCAAGATGTTACTTTACTAGTATGATACACTGTAACTGTAATATAGTGTGGATAATGGGGTCCAAGCCACAAACCTGCGTTTTTAACAGACTTCATTATTGTTATTAATTCAGTGCTCATATGATATATTGTGACATTTAGTCATTCGCTAATACTTGCATATGAACCCCTAGAAAAATCTGGTCATCTGGTCCTAGGTAACCTGGCCCATGATTATACAGAATGTTTTGCCAAATCTTGATTTTCATATGTTCTCCACTTGCTGGGCATTAGATTTGATGTAAAAGTTTCCTTTAAGTTCAAATAAAGTTAAGATTTTTCTGGGATGCTTGAGCCAGCAGTGCTCCAGCTAGGCCTAAATTGAAGGGCGCCGCGCCCTGCCCTCCCGAACCTCCTCCCCCCCCCCCCCCAGAACCTCCGCCCTGCCCCCCCCCCTCAAAAAAAAAACCAAAAAAAAAACAAAATTATATTTTTTTTTTTTTTTTTTTTACATATGATAATTCATAAATCTCTTATTACATTGTAATTAGTTTAATCCTCATTGTAGACATTATATTTGAATGGTTTAATAATAATGGGAATAATACAATTATTTATAACATATAAATTAACATGCAATAGAAAGCATTCCAGAAACACCCGCGCGCTCGAACGTGCGCTTTTCACAAAATACTGCGCGTCGTAAGTGCCCTTTTCACAAAATACTGCGCATCGCAGTGCCCTTTTGACAAAAAAGCCCCCCTGCCCTTTTCAAATCCTAGCTGGAGCACTGCAGCCAGTGCAGTCCAGAGCCAGTGCAGTCCAGAGCCAGTGCAGTACAGGATCGCTATGGGACTATGGATATACTCAACTCATATATCATGTTCAAATTTGGATTTCTTTTCAATTGTTATACCTTTTCAGGAATTTTTTCACCAAAATTGCAGCCTCTTACAGGCTGTTTCCCAATTGCAGAAATTCCATATTTTCCCAAAAATCTTAGCAAAATTTTCCCAATATGATGCCAAATTTTACCAATAAACTTAATATTTGGTTTATTGCGTTAATTATACAGCAATATAATTGGTAGCACACTATAATAGACATTAAAAAATGACATTAAGTATGCACTTATTAACAATTGATTAACTTTAGTTTATAATCATATTAATTATGTTTCATTTGTCCCAATATCATGGTACATTTATATTGCGCTATTTATCCCAAATCTAAAAGGCACAGGCTGAAAATTTTAAGCAAAAAAAAATCAATGCTTATATTGTAGGTCATTTTAGAACTGGTATTAGTTTGCAAGTTTCTGTTCATTTTTAAGAATGTTTGTTAATTGAAACACAGTGTTGTGTGCAATTTTAGTTCATTGTTTGTGTTTTAAAATTAGTTGTCATAAGCATTATTGTCAGAATTGTTTCACTTTTTTTTATTTGTTATTTGTTAACAGTCATCATGTATTTAATGAAATAGAAGAAATATGCTCTCTTATATGCTGAGTTATTGAATGCTTTAATTTGTTGCATGTTTTAAGAGTCATTCTTAAATGAATCTTGTCAAAAATAGCCTGTGATATAGTTGCTGATATGTATTTTAAGTAACTACAACGAATGATTAGACTTACACAATAGTGAAATGCATAATTAATTAAACATAGATTGGCCCTCACTGAACTAAAATATATAAAAGGGTTTGATATTCCAAGAATTTCCAGTGATGTATTTTTGTGTGTGCAAAAATATGATTACAAGAGCATGGTTTGTTGTATTTGTTGTTGTTGTTTCCATATTGACATACATTTTTGATATGAATAATGCATAGTAGTTCCATTACTCTCCCAGTGGGGCTCAAACCATGCATAAGTAAGCGGCAAGGCAGACAACATACCTATTAAACGTTTTTGAACCTAAATTATAACATCTTATCAATTAATTACAGACAATTTCCGCCAGCACGGCCACCATGGGGGTGAGAGAAACAGGACTTGGCCTTGCCTGAAATATGTCTCTTGCAGTCTCTCATAACTGTTTCTCAATGTGTTCAATTAAAAAAAAACATATAAGAATTGCTCTGGAAAAACAAGTCTTAATGGATGTGCGTAGTGTCCACTCAGATGAGACTGTGCAGTCCAAAGAGTCTAATTGGGGATACAGTTCTGTGCAGTCCAAAGAGTCTAATTGGGGATACAGTTCTGTGCAGTCCAAAGAGTCTAATTGGGGATACAGTTCTGTGCAGTCCAAAGAGTCTAATTGGGGATACAGTTCTGTGCAGTCCAAAGAGTCTAATTGGGGATACAGTTCTGTGCAGTCCAAAGAGTCTAATTGGGGATACAGTTCTGTGCAGTCCAAAGAGTCTAATTGGGGATACAGTTCTGTGCAGTCCAAAGAGTCTAATTGGGGATACAGTTCTGTGCAGTCCAAAGAGTCTAATTGGGGATACAGTTCTGTGCAGTCCAAAGAGTCTAATTGGGGATACAGTTCTGTGCAGTCCAAAGAGTCTAATTGGGGATACAGTTCTGTGCAGTCCAAAGAGTCTAATTGGGGATACAGTTCTGTGCAGTCCAAAGAGTCTAATTGGGGATACAGTTCTGTGCAGTCCAAAGAGTCTAATTGGGGATACAGTTCTGTGCAGTCCAAAGAGTCTAATTGGGGATACAGTTCTGTGCAGTCCAAAGAGTCTAATTGGGGATACAGTTCTGTGCAGTCCAAAGAGTCTAATTGGGGATACAGTTCTGTGCAGTCCAAAGAGTCTAATTGGGGATACAGTTCTGTGCAGTCCAAAGAGTCTAATTGGGGATACAGTTCTGTGCAGTCCAAAGAGTCTAATTGGGGATACAGTTCTGTGCAGTCCAAAGAGTCTAATTGGGGATACAGTTCTGTGCAGTCTAAAGAGTCTAATTGGGGATACAGTTCTGTGCAGTCCAAAGAGTCTAATTGGGGATACAGTTCTGTGCAGTCCAAAGAGTCTAATTGGGGATACAGTTCTGTGCAGTCCAAAGAGTCTTATTGGGGATACAGTTCTGTGCAGTCCAAAGAGTCTAATTGGGGATACAGTTCTGTGCAGTCCAAAGAGTCTTATTGGGGATACAGTTCTGTGCAGTCCAAAGAGTCTAATTGGGGATACAGTTCTGTGCAGTCCAAAGAGTCTAATTGGGGATACAGTTCTGTGCAGTCCAAAGAGTCTAATTGGGGATACAGTTCTGTGCAGTCCAAAGAGTCAAATTGGGGATACAGTTCTGTGCAGTCCAAAGAGTCTAATTGGGGATACAGTTCGGAAACTTGTGTCCCTGCTTAGCCTGTGCAGTTTGCACAGGAAAATTTAGGATTACACTTAACACACATGCATTAAGCCCAGTTTTGCTACATGAGTCTCAAATTAATATTCTCATTTTCTTAGCCCAGCGGTTATGTACTTGCTTATTTTGCAGACAGGCATCTTGTTTTGATTCAGGAAACATTTGCTTTTCTGCTGTTAATTTGCAGTTGGTAGTCTTTCATCTTGAGGTTATGCCTACAAGATTATGGGATTCTACTTCTGTTCACTCTAGCATTATACATTTTTCCATTTCTCTGCATTTCATGCGTCAATGGTCTTAATTGTAAATCTTCAAGATTTATTTAGTCTCTTTCTGAACTCTGCCACACTGTAACAATCTTTCCTCATAAGATCATGCCTGCATTTGCTGAACGTCCTAGTCTGTTGGATGTTTAATGCCTATGTGACTAGTTCTATGAAAATAGAGCCTTATGCATGTGCATAAAGTTTTGTCCCAGATAAGCCTGTGCTGTCTGCACAGGCTAATTAGGGACAACATTTTCTGCCTAGACTGGATTTTTATTGAGAAGAATCATAATTTAAACACAAAACTCCGCAAAAGGCTGAGAGTGTCATCTATGATTAGCCTGTGTAGACTGCACAGGCTACTGTGGGATGTTATTTTATGCATTTGCATTAAACCCAGTTTCAATAGGTAAATGAATTATAAGCATGTGTGAACTTGTTTTCTTTTTGTGCAAACGTGTCAAGAAGTGCTCCATAAAGAAATGTATCAGCAATGATACATTTCCTTATCTTGAATATGTTTTCCCAAAATAACCTTAATTTAATCTTGTTTTTGTGTGGGAAATGCTATTATTAAACACTATGTACTTGTGCATAATTTCTTAGTCTGTCTGTATGACATATGAGTACTTTTATCTCTTCCCTCAGTTACATGCTTTCGACTTTACTTTTGTGTATGTTGGTTTCATAACTATGGCATTTTTTTGTTGATTTGTAATTTACAAATTAACAATGTCCCATATATTTTAAAAATATTTTGGACACATATACTGGAATATACACTTGTAAAAAATAATATGAAATATAAATACTAATAAAATAAGATTTTTAATTGTACTTTAATTGTACTTTTTACTTAAGACAAAAATATTTTAAAATTTATTTATTAATAACATCAAAACTAAAACCGAACATAATCAATTTTTGTACTTTCTTTTTAAGTTATTTTACCCAAGTGTACATAGTAGCTTCTTTCAGCCTATTATACATTTGTAATCCATTTTATCTTTGTGTCTATTAATTATCCTGTGGCTCATTGTTTCTTTGTGTCTGTTAATTCCCTTGTGGCTCATTCTTTCAGCACTCAAACATTCCCCGTCCAAGAAGAAGCCAGGTGACCGCGGTCCTCGCTCGCAGAGTATGAACGACTATGACGACAAACTACCGGGTGAGAAATAGTGGATATAATTCCAATACCACCCCTCATTTTGCTGCCTCAAGACAAACGTTGTGATGAAAAACATAAAAAATGCCTTTTATAATTTTGCATACCCTTAATTTCACATTCTTTAGTTATGAGCCGCTTCATGTGAAAATAGTTCTTCTGCCATATGCAGCCATGCATTCTTGTCTGGAGCTAACCTGTCCTCAATGAAGTCATGTCTGCTTTTGGTTGTCTCATTATGGTGCAGGTTAGATCTTACCCACAATGCTGGATTGTGCAGGTTGATTTGAGCTTTGCTGGCCTCACATGGCATAAGACCCATTTTTGCATGACATGGCTCAGGTTTTGATCAGTAAGACATTTTTCCATTTCCCCTTTTTATCTTATTATGTCCCTTATTAAAAAATTAACGGTATATATCGTTGAACTTAATAGTAGGTTGATTAGTTGGTTGGTCAGTTGACCATTCATTTCTGCAAAAATCTAAAGAACAGTATGACCTACTACCATCCAAATGTTGTAACAGTCACTTTAGAGGCAAGGAAGAAGCTAATCAAATTTGAGGATAACAGGCCAAAAGTCAAGGAAACGGAGGCTTGTTAAAGTAAATTTGTAACAGTTGCTTCAGAATAATTATCTTTAAAACAATTTTACCTGCTTCCATGCAAATCTGTTTGTTTGTTACTTGGAAGAGAAGATTTCTATTGAATTTGACATCTTTAGGTCAAAAGTCAAATGCAATTGTTACTTCAGATTCATTTAAGTAATTACTCAAATACAATTATATTAAGTTCTAAATAATGAATGATATGGTACTTCAGATTCATTTAAGTAATTACTCGAATACAATTATCTAGAGTTTAATGTATTTAAAATGTGTATAATAACTCTTGTACTTCAATACTGGCCATTAGAAGTAATCTTGTAAAATAATGCATATGAAGATTGGGCCTATCAATTGCAGGAACCACAGGCGCCAGACCGGATCTTCTGATTGGCAGTTCCACTTCGTCAACTCCGCCCCCTTCATTTGACGAGGCAGTGACAGGTGCCCGCCCCCGCACCCACACCACCCCCCTACCTGTCGTACACACGGACACTTACAGGTGAGCGTGCTGATCATAGTCAAGTAGATGATGGAGCCTTGTTCTGAGAAAAACATGCTTAATGCATGTGAGTACAGTGTCCCAGAATTGCCTGTACAGTTCGCACTGGTTTATTAAGGACAATATTTTCTGCAAAGACTTGATTTTGGTTTAGAAAAGTCTTCCTTTAAATAAGAAATTCCATATAAATGGAAAGTGTCGTCCCTGCTGAGACTGTGTGTACTGTATAGGCAAATCAGGGACAACTTAGTACACACATGAATTAAGCGCCATGTTTACAGAGGTTCATTGATTTTCACAGTCTTATGTTGTGACCAGTAACATTTTATATCAGTTAATTATTCTTAATAAATCTCAAGTCATAAAAAAAATCTGCATGCTGTGAAATGCAGCTGTGTAAAGCCCTATTTAATATAACACTGAAAAGTATTTGTTAGAAAAAAATAAAATACATGAATTTCCTAATGTTTGTGAAAACAACAGAATTTTTCCCTATTTACAGGGCCACAGCCCCGTTCCTACAGTGTTGAAAATAAAAAAAACCATCAAGAACTTTGAAATTCTCAAATGATATCCAACCTGTTATTACAGATCAGAGAGGCCGGACCCGATGTTGTTTCGTACGATCCCCCAGCAGGACGCGGTGGCCAAGATCCGTCAGTCTCCCGTGAGTGTGTCAGAGTCGACTCCGACCTACACTGACTACACTGAGGGGACCCCCAGCTACACTCCCTCCAGTCCAAGCATGTCTAGCGATGTACTGGGTATGTGGGGCTTTCCAAGAAAATCTTTGAGTGTGCCTCTTTGCATTCCAAAACAGCGGCTTTATTTGATTGCTGGCTTGAACTCCAATATTTGGTGCCTGCGAGTTCTATATCATATGAGACTCACTATGGGAAAACAGGGCTTAATGCATGTGCGTGTAGTGTCCCCCAGATTGGCCTACGCAGTCCACACAGGCTAATTAGGGAGAAAACAATCCGCTTTTATGTTTATTTTGTTAATAGGAAGTCTTTTCAGAGCAAATAATCTGAATATGCGGAAAGTGTCATACCTGGTTAGGCGGTGCATACTGCACAGGCTTATCTGGGACGACACTTTACACACATGCATGAAACCTAACTTTCCCAAAAGGCTTGTTTTATTTTGCTGGAAGTCCAGTGTCCCCAGAATGAGGCTTTATTGACCTCTATTCACCTCATTAGTTGCACTAATGACCATTGTTAACCTCTGCACTGATGTATTGACCTCTTTGCACTCCCCAGATGCTGCCATCCCCAACCTGCCAGTGGACTCAGCCACCCCCTCCCTGAACAGTTCCCCTACCAAGTTCATGGCTCTGTCCCACATAGAGAACTGTAAGTTATCATAGCCAGGGATAAACTATGGTGCTCTGTCCCACATAGAGAACTGTAAGTTATCATAGCCAGGGATAAACTATGGTGCTCTGTCCCACATAGAGAACTGTAAGTTATCATAGCCAGGGATAAACTATGGTGCTCTGTCCCACATAGAGAACTGTAAGTTATCATATCCAGGGATAAACTATGGTGCTCTGTCCCACATAGAGAACTGTAAGTTATCATAGCCAGGGATAGACGATAGTGCTCTGTCCCACATAGAGAACTGTAAGTTATCATAGCCAGGGATAGACTATAGTGCTCTGTCCCACATAGAGAACTGTAAGTTATCATAGCCAGGGATAAACTATGGTGCTCTGTCCCACATAGAGAACTGTAAGTTATCATAGCCAGGGATAGACGATAGTGCTCTGTCCCACATAGAGAACTGTTAGTTATCATAGCCAGGGAAAGACTATTGTGCTCTGTCCCACATAGAGAACTTAAGTTATCATAGCCAGGGATAGACTATAGTGCTCTGTCCCACATAGAGAACTGTAAGTTATCATAGCCAGGTATAGACTATAGTGCTCTGTCCCACATAGAGAACTGTAAGTTATCATAGCCAGGGATAGACTATAGTGCTCTGTCCCACATAGAGAACTGTAAGTTATCATAGCCAGGGATAGACTATAGTGCTCTGTCCCACATAGAGAACTTAAGTTATCATAGCCAGGTATAGACTATAGTGCTCTGTCCCACATAGAGAACTTAAAGTTATCATAGCCAGGTATAGACTATAGTGCTCTGTCCCACATAGAGAACTTAAGTTATCATAGCCAGGTATAGACTATAGTGCTATGTCCCACATAGAGAACTTAAGTTATCATAGCCAGGTATAGACTATAGTGCTCTGTCCCACATAGAGAACTTAAGTTATCATAGTCAGGTATAGACTATAGTGCTCTGTCCCACATAGAGAACTTAAGTTATCATAGCCAGGTATAGACTATAGTGCTCTGTCCCACATAGAGAACTTAAGTTATCATAGCCAGGTATAGACTATAGTGCTCTGTCCCACATAGAGAACTTAAGTTATCATAGCCAGGTATAGACTATAGTGCTCTGTCCCACATAGAGAACTTAAGTTATCATAGCCAGGTATAGACTATAGTGCTCTGTCCCACATAGAGAACTTAAGTTATCATAGCCAGGTATAGACTATAGTGCTCTGTCCCACATAGAGAACTTAAGTTATCATAGCCAGGTATAGAAACTAACTTTTTAACCTATTCCCGCTCAGGGACTATGCATTTGTAGTCCCTTAGAAAGTTTAATTTTATTAAAGACCTTTCTTACTTGATTCAAGTTTTAAAGGCTTCGTTTCCAACCCTTAGATATTGATGAGCAGCAAACAGCATTAAACCTGAACAGACTGCGAGTTACTAGCAGGCTGTTCTGGTTTTATGCTGTTTGCACATAGCCATTTTCACTTTGCTTCTGAGAGGGAAATGGTTAAGAAGAAAGAAAGAAAAAAACTGTTGGATGTTAACTTTGTAATTTGTAAGTGATTTACTTAAGCAGTTCCCACTTAAGTACTGATATTCAATCAGCCATTTATTATATATATATATTCATGAGGTATATGCTTTATTCAATAAGATGTAATGTAAATAACAAGTAATACTGGAGGGGTGTTAATATGGAAGGCCCCCCAGCCTTTGTGCTTTAGCTTAATTCTTTTCAGAGATGAATATGTTATTTCACTAATTTTACAAAATTAACGGTATTTAAAATTTCCAATTTACTTTTGATTGGTTTAATAAAATATAACAATACAGACTGCAGCCAATGAATAACATCAATATGGAAATTGAAGGATTCCTCCATATTATTGAGTATTGGCTTTGGTTTTCAATATGGCATTGTCTGCTGTGAGAAATTGTCAGGTCGGTGAATTTACAGTTATCAAGAAAAGGTGGTGGAAAAAGAGCAAGGTTCCATTTGTGAAGGGTGAAAAACCAGTTGTGTTGCATGTTCTCTGCAGTTCAATTGTTAACATTGGTGATCCTGTACTTATCCTTGTATTACACATAACCATGTATAACAGACTCAACGGGTTTTTTTTTGTGCCAAAATGGAGCAACACATATTTCAAACGAAAAAAGAGCGTGAAAAAAGAGTCCATTTTACTAGTGCGCTATAAATCCATATAATTGGAAAGCCTTATTTTGTATTTAAATAAGGAAGTGTTTTTATGATCTGGAGCATGGGTTGCATAGCTATAGACTTCTCTCAATTCTGGAATAATTTTTTAAAAATAATTACTTGGCGGTTAAAAAATTCGCGTAATACACGGTTATTTACTGTTAGAAAATTGGAGTGTTCAGAGTTAATCTTTAAGAAAGTGTTCAGTTTGTTATTTTAGGATTTACCTAAACTGTTTTTCATAAATAATATGTCTCAGCAATGTGCTTAAGGTATATAACAGTTTTAATAAACATTGTATTTCACAATTTGTAAATTTAATAGAATGTAAATCATCAGTTTTCAAACTAAAAATGTGATGATTCAATAAGAAACTAAAACGTTATGAAATCTTTTCCAGACAACAGATTCATTTAAGGCAAAATGTGTCATCTCTGATAAGCCTGTGCGGCCTGCGCAGTTTAATCAGGGACAACACTTTGTGCACATGCATTAAGCCCCATTTCTCCAAAGCAAGGCTCAATTGTACAATTCAAATTTTATCATATGAATATAATTTATATTACATGTGCAGCTGCCAGTATGACCTCAGAGCAATCTAGCACTGTATCACCGGGCCACACGAGCCAAGAGACCTCCACAACACATCGTAGCAGCCACTCCTCCACACACACAGTCAACAAGACCACTATAGAGATAACGTCTGGAGCCCATAGTGGGGTCAATGTAGACAGCGTACAAGTTGAGTTTGATGAAGAACCAGCATTGAAAACCTTGGACACTTCATCTGGGTTGTCGATCGGGACAAGTGTTGATGTTGGTTACAGATACTCTACCGTCAGTTTTGACGTTGATAAAGTTGAATCTGGTGTGGTTGTTGGCTCGAATTACTCATCTGTGACAGATGGTGATCACAGAAGAGCGGGTGACTCAACGGTACATTCGGGTTCTCGACCACAGAGTGTTGGGTTCAATGTATCTGCAAATGCGGGGGAGGAGAGTGAAGAACAAGGAGATATACCGGAGTCGGTGGGTATTTAGTATCTTGCGTGAGAACGCCTGAGCCTTGTTCTGGGACAACTTGGCTAAATGCCTGTTTGTTATGTGTTGTCCTAGATTAGCCTGTGCAGTCTGCACAGGCTCTTCAGGGACAACACTTTCTGCTTTAATGTTATTTATTGTTTTAAGGTAGTTTAATCCAGTTTATTCTGCAGGTGTGGTCCCTGATTAGTCTGTGCAGACTGGACAGGCAAATCTGGGACAGCACTTTATGGACATACATTAACCCCAGTTATCTAACAATGAGGACTCATTGAGAGTTTTGATTGCAAGATCATGGTATCTTATCAGGACTTGTTCAGGGGATAAGACAGTGCGGATTTCGGCTCTGGTCTATCTAAGTATTCCATGATCTGAATTGTCCGTTTAGATATCAGTAATTTTTAAACCCCTGCAAACTTGTCTCGTTGTCCAGAAATTTCCTCCCAATAGACATCACATCAATCACACGCCAGTATATATAGAGAGGATTGTATCCAACAATAATTTGATTCTTCTTGTATAACTGAAGCTTTATTTAATGTTCTTATGTTTACTTTCTACAACTTATTAAATCGGTCATATTTCATGAATTTGCTTCAAAGAATATTTGCCAATTTGGTACAGGATGTGTGTTAAGACACCTAACCCTTTACCATTTTGATACAAATTTTGACGCATTTGTAGTCCCTTAGAAAGTTAAATTTCATTAAAAACGTTTTTTACTAGATTCAAGTTTTAACGGCTCCATTTCCAACCCAAGGTACTGATGAGCAGCAAACAGCATAAAACCTTACCAGACTGCGAGTTACTCACAGGCTGTTCTGGTTTAATGCTGTTTGCATATAACTATTTTCACTTTTCTACTGAGTGGGAATAGGTTAACCCATTCATGCCTAGCGTCCTGAAAAAAGGACATTGCAAACAGCGTAGACCCAGATGAGACGCTGCATAATGCGGCGTCTCATCTGGGTCTGCGCTGTTTGCTTAAAGAAATTTCTGTAAGAAATATTCTAAATATAGACATAAGTATACCAGACACCCCTACTTTTGGAAATAAATTGATCCAATTTAGAAGGGTGGGAGAGTCCACTAGGCATTATTAGGTTAAATCAGTTTTGGGGAACATCATTAACAAACATGAAAGCTTAAGTTTTGCTCATTTTGGATGCAGTATTGTTTCGGAACATACCATTCCGTAGACAATATACATTACATTCTGCATGTCATGGGTTAGTTTTAGAGTTGGTTTAATTCTGCATCTTTCCAGGGAAATAAGTGTGCTGAAGGTTTTTTCTGGTAATGGTCCCTAACAAAGGCTTGCATTGAAACAGTGGTTTGATGGTGAAATATTAAAGTTGTGTGACAAGAGTGTAACTAAAAATGCATTTCATGAATGTTATAGTTTCTGCCAGTATGTTAAATGCATCTAAAAATCCAAAGTAAGAATCTTGCATGCAAGAAAACATTTCTAATAATAAGAAACGCCAAGTGTAATGTTGCAATACTTTGATATGTCCGTATTAATGGCCTTTTTAGGGCATACATTCTTTAATGTATACAGTACATTCATCTGCTTACATTTTTTCACTGCCTTTAGCTTTGGTTTGTGTAAGAATTTCCAAAGAATGTTTCATCAAATCCAGTCAGTGCAATCCTCACGATGGAATTAAGCTGGGATCTGGGAAGACTATGTATGTGCGTAAAGTATTGTCACATTTTAGCCTGTGCAGTCTGCACAGGCTCATCAGAGACAACACGTGCTGCTTTAAGAAGTTTTTGTTTAAACGATGTCTCTGACTAGCCTGTGTAGACTGCACAGGCTAATTTGGGTCAACATTTTACGTCCATGCATTAAGCCCTGTTTTCCCAGAGCATGACTCAATGTTATGAGAGACATTTTGATGCAAACCACAGACAGGTATTATATTTGACCACCCACTTTTTCAGTTGGAACCCCTTAAGTCAATGGAGTCTTACAACTTAATGTAAAATGGTATTTACAGACTGTTTGACACATTTTGCTAGAAACTCATAAATGAATAATCGCTTCTGAAGTGTTTTATGCATTTAATTTAATATGATAGCTATTATTATCCCCCGCCATAGGTGGAGGAATATTGTTTTGGCGTTGTCCGTCCGTCCGTCTTTCTGTCCGGCCCTTTTGTGTCCGAAGCCATATCTTGAAAGCGCTTTGGAGGATTTCATTGAAACTTGGTATGATTATATATATGGATAAGAGGATAATGCACGCCAAATGGCATTGTACACCATCTGTTTATAACAGGGTAATGGCCCTTTGTATCTTGAAAAAATGCTTTTTTAAGTGTCACAATAACACTTTTGTGTCCAGAAGCATATTGGCGGGGGATATCAATTCAACGAATTTGCTTGTTTATTTTTCAATTCTTAATTGTATTGTTATTTGCTACTCTTGTTTAGATTTATTGTAAGATATTAGCAGTGATTTTGGGAAATGGGGCTAAATGCATGTGCGTAAAATGTTGTCTCAGAACAGCCAGTGGAGTCTTAACTGAATTTTTGCCCAAAAAAAGACTTCCTTTAAACAAAAAATACAATAAAGAGGAAAGTGTCATACCAGATTAGCCTGTGCAGTCTGCATCTGCACTAAGCCATGTTTACACACATGCATTTAACCCCTTTTTCACAAGGATGGCCCATATGTATCTGACTGAAACAGTAGCAGGCCTGCTTTGTTTTCTATGGAGATAAGGGTGTTTGGCCAGCAAATAGGGCAAACACTTGAATGGTGATGGGATGGTTGACAAAATTGTTTTATGTGCTCATGACTGCTACTTTTATGAAGTTTGTTCATATAAATCATCTCAAGCTGTTGCTATACATTTTAGCCTGGCTGTGAGAGAACAGGGCTTATTGTAGTCCACACAGGCTAATAAGGAAGGACACTTTCCGCTTTTATTGTATTTTTTGTTTAAAGGCACTATAAAGGTGACAAATCCAATTATTATGCATATAAACTGGTCTAATTTTTACCGGATCTCAATTGCTCTTGCATAAAAAATGCTTACATGTATAACACAGCTTAGGTGGAATGTTGTCAAGAATTATGGAAGATATACCCGTTTCATAATTGGAAGAAATGTTTACAACTTTGCAACCAACGTGATGTGTAGCCTCCAAGCGCTGACATATGCTAAAAATAGCCGAAATAAAATTCAATTTTAATTCTATTTTAAACAACTTTTTATCAGCAGAAAGTAATTTATTCGATCACTACAAACGTTTTAACCATTTAAAAGAGACCTACTTTGTGAGTGACACCGGAAAACGTTGAAAATCAACGATATATTTTGGTGACCTGAGTCACTTTTACTTTCACTTTCCCGAGTAAACAGCGATGTAAATAAACTGATTGTTTGTAAACACAATTGACTTGGAGGACACTGTATTTTGAGCTCAAACCAAGTTGTATTGCTCATAATTTTTTGGTAATGTCCAATAGCATTTATATATTGTTTTTGATAACTTTTATAAATAAAATATGGACAAAAAAAAAAAAAAATCGGTAAATAATTACAGATTGTCACCTTTATAGAGCCTTTAAAGGAAGTATCTTCATAGTGAAAATCCAACTAAGTCTGAGAGTGTCTTCCCTGATTAGCATTAAAGACTGCACAGGCTAATCTTGGGCAACATTTTACATTCTAGTACATGCATTGAGCCCGGTGTTCTCTGATACATACTTGTACATGCATTGAGCCCGGTGTTCTCTGATACATACTTGTACATGCATTGAGCCTGGTGTTCTCTGATACATACTTGTACATGCATTGAGCCCGGTGTTCTCTGATACATACTTGTACATGCATTGAGCCCGGTGTTCTCTGATACATACTTGTACATGCATTGAGCCCGGTGTTCTCTGATACATACTTGTACATGCATTGAGCCCGGTGTTCTCTGATACATACTTGTACATGCATTGAGCCCGGTGTTCTCTGATACATACTTGTACATGCATTGAGCCTGGTGTTCTCTGATACATACTTGTACATGCATTGAGCCCGGTGTTCTCTGATACATACTTGTACATGCATTGAGCCCGGTGTTCTCTGATACATACTTGTACATGCATTGAGCCTGGTGTTCTCTGATACATACTTGTACATGCATTGAGCCTGGTG
Source organism: Dreissena polymorpha (assembly GCF_020536995.1). Classification (NCBI taxonomy): domain Eukaryota; kingdom Metazoa; phylum Mollusca; class Bivalvia; order Myida; family Dreissenidae; genus Dreissena; species Dreissena polymorpha. Next base: position 148,148,304 of record NC_068356.1, on the reverse strand, counting down.
TTCTCTGATACATACTTGTACATGCATTGAGCCCGGTGTTCTCTGATACATACTTGTACATGCATTGAGCCCGGTGTTCTCTGATACATACTTGTACATGCATTGAGCCCGGTGTTCTCTAAGCAAGGCTGATTTCTTTCTACTGGTTGATTTGCTGGCCACATGCCTTCAAGCACTGTGTGACTTTGCTTCATTACTTTTTTCGTCTTGCGTTTTACAGACCTAGGTACGTGGGACGTGATGGCTTGCCTCTAGTAGGGTTTGTTTTGTGTTTGGATAAGGGTGCAACTGTTATATCTTCGTAACCCTATACCACTCATATATGCTCTTTGATGCTTTTGTAGTCCCTTAGAAAATCAAATTAATGACCCTTCTAAATAGATTCAAGTTTTAAAGGTTTCATTTCCAACCCTAAGATACTGATGAGGAACAAACAGCAAAAAACCTGAACAGCATGCAAGTTACTTGAAGGCTGCTCTGGTTTTATGCTGGTTGCTTATACATGTAGATGGCCATTTTTTAAATTTGCTTCTGAGTGGAAAAGGGTTAACACTTTTAAATGAGATGAAAGAGTTGTATGCTTTATTGTCCTGGGCACATATTCACAAACAATCTTAAGAATTTAAGTTGAGAGCTGCTTTTTATTTAGTCTTAAACTTTTAAAAAAGTGTTGTTTTAAGTTTACCTGAGAACAACGTGCTTACTGTTGAGCTTTTGTTATCACCTTTTGTCGTCAACATTTGTCTTGTTAAGACTCTAGAGGCCACACTTATTGTCCGATCTTCATGAAACTTGGTCAGAACAATGTTTCAATGATATCTTGGGCTGCACAGAGCGACTTTGTGTCTTTCAGGACCTCCTGTTTTTAACACACATTAAACTGTGCCGTATTTTTTCTGTGCCCAATATTCATTTAGTGTGCATTTTTTACAATGTTATTTGCATATTTTGTAGGTTCCTTCTGGTTCCTACTCGAAAAGATGAGTTTCAAAAATTGTAAAATTTGAAATTTATAACAAGCCTTTGGAGATTTCATAATTATTAAAAATGTTCTTGTCTTAAGTTTAGGGCAATGTCTCACAAGTTATATGAATGTGTTAAATTTCCATTTCATTATGCCCCCCTTCAAAGAAGAGGGGGTATATTGCTTTGCTCATGTCGGTCGGTCGGTCGGTCCGTCCACCAGGTGGTTGTCTTATGATAACTCAAGAACGCTTGGGGCTAGGATCATGAAACTTCATAGGTACATTGATCATGACTCGCAGATGACCCCTATTGATTTTGAGGTCACTAGGTCAAAGGTCAAGGTCACGGTGACCCGAAATAGTAAAATGGTTTCCGGATGATAACTCAAGAACGCATACGCTTTGGATCATGAAACTTCATGGGTAGATTGATCATGACTCGCAGATGACCCCTATTGATTTTGAGGTCACTAGGTCAAAGGTCAAGGTCACGGTGACCCGAAATAGTAAAATGCTTTCCGGATGATAACTCAAGAACGCATACGCCTAGGATCATGAAACTTCATGGGTAGATTGATCATGACTCGCAGATGACCCCTATCAATTTTGAGGTCACTAGGTCAAATGTCAAGGTCACGGTGACCCGAAATAGTAAAATGGTTTCCGGATGATAACTCAAGAACGCATACGCCTAGGATCATGAAACTTCATGGGTAGATTTATCATGACTCACAGATGACCCCTATCAATTTTGAGGTCACTAGGTCAAAGGTCAAGGTCACGGTGACCCGAAATAGTAAAATGGTTTCCGGATGATAACTCAAGAACGCATACGCCTAGGGTCATGAAACTTCATGGGTAGATTGCTCATGACTTGCAGATGACCCCTATTGTTTTTGAGGTCACTAGGTCAAAGGTCAAGGTCACGGTGACCTGAAATAGTAAAATGGTTTTCGGATGATAACTCGAGAACGCATACGCCTAGGATCATGAAACTTCATAGGTAGATTGATCATGACTCGCAGATGACCCCTATTGATTTTGAGGTCACAAGGTCAAAGGTCAAGGTCACGGTGACCGGAAATAGTAAAATGATTTTCGGATGATAACTCAAGAACGCTTTTGCCTAGGATCATGACACTCCATAGGTACATTGATCTTGACTCGCAGATGACCCCTATTGATTTTCAGGTCACTAGGTCAAAGGTCAAGGTTACAGTGACAAAAATCATACTCACACAATGGCTGCCACTACAATGGACAGCCCATATGGGGGGCATGCATGTTTTACAAACAGCCCTTGTTCCAATTGGAATTAAATAAAATGAGCGGTGCTGTTGAAAATGCCGGCTCAAAGCATGTGCTTAAAGTGTCAGTCCAGATTAGCCTGTGTAGTCCACACGGGCTAATCAGGGACAGCACTTTTCAACAAAACTTTATTTTTGTTAAGAAGAGACTTCTGGTAAACACATTTTTTTTCCATAAGCAGAAATCAGACTGCACAGGTGAATCTGTGACGACATGTGTCTCACATGAATTAATCCCTGTGTTCTGAGAAAGCTGGTCATAATGCATGTCCGTAAAATGTCGTCCCAGATTAGCCTGTGCAGTCCGCACAGGCTAATCAGGGACGACACTTTCCGCTTAAACTAGATTATCGGTAAAAAGTGACTTCCTTTAAACGGAAAATACCATTTAAGCCGAAAGTGTCGACCCAGATTAGCCTGTGAGGACTGCACAGGCTAATCTGGGACGACACTTTACGCACATGCATTATGACCAGCTTTCTCAGAACAAGACACCATTAATCCCTGTGTTCTGAGAGTTAAATCAATTACACAATTCTAAATTTATCTTTCCAATTTGAATGATACAATTTTTACAATTTTCTATTTAATATCTATGTGTCGCATTTTTGTATTATTTCCAAATTATGATGTACAAAATGTATAATAAATTTATGAGAAAGTGGGTGAATATGGGTCCAGTTCAGTTGTATGTTTTGTTGTAGTCCAGTTTATATTGGTATATTGTTTGCTGCGCATGCATTACAGGCTTAACTGTGAGGTATATGAGACTTTTTTGTGGACAACTGGGCTTCATGCATGTTAGTAAAGCTGGATTGGTCATTGTCGGCTCGGGTACTACTTACATGTACCCCAGGTATTCTTAAGTGTACAAACTTCTATTTAAAAAAAAAACTGCATCACCATGCTTTTGAGTATGAGTTTCGATAATATAGAGGTCATTTTACAGAAAATTTTCATAAATGTGAAAATAATTAATTAAAAAAAAATAGCCGACAAAGACAGATTAAGCGATAAATTCCCGGATAAATTTTAGTATATTTACCATACCCAGGGTACATGTAAGTATACTTCAGAGTACCTGGGGTACAGGTAAGTAGTACCCTAGCCGACAATGACCAATCAAGCGTGAGTAAAGTGTCCTCCCAGATAACTTGTGGAGTCAGGCTAATAAGAGATGATGCTTTCTGCCTTACCCTTTTACCACTTAGATATGGATGTTGACACATTTGTAGAGTTAAATTAATAAAGACTTTTTACTAGATTCAAGTGTTTAAGGCTTCATTTCCAATCCTTAGATACTGATGAGCAGCAAACAGCATAAAACCTGAACGGACTGCAATCTACTCACATGCTGTTCTGGTTTTATGCTGTTTGCACTTAGCCATTTTCAGTTAGCTTCTAAGTGGGAAGGTGTTTATTGGATTTTCATTTATAAGTGACTTCCATTAAACGATAAATTCCATAAAAGCAGAAAGAGTTGTCTCAGTTAGCCTGTGCGGACTGCAAAGGCCAATCTGGGAATACACTTTATGCACATGCTTAAAGCCCAATGCATGCTGGGAAATTTGTCGTCTGATAAAATGTCTTCTGCTTAATTTCTAAAATTAGCATTTTTTTTCAAAGAATATTATCAGAATAGCAAACAGTTGGATCCTGATGAGACGCCACGTTCTGTGGCGTCTCATCTGGATCCAAACTGTTTGCAAAGGCCTTCAAAATTCGGTTCCCGCACTGAAAGGGTTAAAGCCCAGTTTTCTGCTAACTATGCTCATATTGACATTGATTCAAACAGGCTGCTTTGATACGTTGGCCTTTAGGAGCTCCCTCAAGGTGGGGGGCATTCAACATTGCACTTGTCAGTCCATCTGTCGATTTATACATCCTCACGCTTGTGTTTTGAACTTTAATTTATCTACAGGTAAAACTCTTTTAATGTTTCACTGTTGAATGACATTAATGAATTGATAATCTTTAAATAAGGAATTAGGGCTGCGACGCTTTTTGGCAGAATTACGGCCCTTTGTCTGTTTTTCTACTGTAGAATATATATTCCCAATATGTTTCTTTACTAAATCCTCTTAAACTACTTGATAGATGTTGCTCAAACTTTCACAGTAGAATAACCTCAACGTATAGATGATCAGAAAGAAAGGAACTTTGGTTGCAACGCGTTTTTGCGGAAATTATGTCCCTTTGTCTGCTTTTCCATTATACATGTATGATTTATAGTCCCAACATTTTTTGTTTTCAACTTCTCCTTTACTTTTGGATGGATCCTGCTCACACATTCCCAGTTAAATTACCTTAATGTGTACATGATTGTAAAGAAATGAATTGTGGCTGCCACAAGTTTTGGTAGAATCAGGGCCCTTCGTCAATTTATCATCTGTAGAATATATAGTGGATTTGAATGTGCCCAAGTATGTGTTGTGGAGGCATGATCAGTGTCTGTGACACATTGTGGAGGCATGATCAGTGTCTGTGACACATTGTGGAGGCATGATCAGTGTCTGTGACACATTGTGGAGGCATGATCAGTGTCTGTGACACATTGTGGAGGCATGATCAGTGTCTGTGACACATGGTGGAGGCATGATCAGTGTCTGTGACACATTTGTATTTGATTAGGTGGGATATCAAAGTTATTTCTAGATGTAACTGAATGGTTAAAACAGTAGGAAAGTTCTGTCCATAAGTGTGTATTTAAAGATAATGTGGGGTGAAGAATTCAAAAAAAAAAAATTATGACATTATCACACAAGTTAGGAATAAAATTATATTTTGATCGTATTGTAATTAATAATAATACATATATGTGAATATAATTTTTCCTGCACTATAAGTGTTAAGCCAGTATGCAGGCAGTGTCTGTTTAGAATGGTAGTTACATTCTAGTTGATTACAGTTTACTAACCTGGTTAGCCCCCTTAGGCGTAGTTGGCTAACATTATTAGCTCCCCTTGGCCTAGTTGGCTAACATAATTAGCTTCCCTTGCCGTAATTGGCTAACATTATAAGCTCCCCTGGGCCTAGTTGGCAAACATAATTAGCTCCCCTGGGCCTAGTTGGCTAAAATTATAAGCTCCCCTTGGTATAGTTGACTAACAGTTCCCCTTGTTGTGTTTATGGGTATGTTTGTGTGATGTGATATTTATCAGGATGTTTGCATGGGACTACTGTATCTGATATAGAAATATAAAGTAGATTCAACATTTTGACATTATACTCTTTGCATTTTCATTCTCTTGAACACTGGGACTGAAGAAAGTTGGGTTAATGAACTTACAAAGCATATTAAAATTTACCGCATTTTATTGGTGACAACAACTTCAATAGAATATAGAAGAAAATAAAGCATATTTTCCTTGTAAAACTTACTAATACAGGTTTACTTTTGTGATGGGAATATTTTGCAGCAAATTGTGTTAGATCCTTGGACATTAAGTTCTTTCATATTCATGTATACATTTCTGTTCTTGATTGTTAAATGTGCATCAATTAAAATATGTTAATTATTGCATAATTGGTGACAGAAAAAGCATGCTTCATGTTGTAACTTATACCTTATTGTGACCTTTTTTATGCCCCTGGATCGAATGAATGGGGGGTATATTGTTTTTGGCCTGTCTGTCTGTCTGTCATTCTGTGGAAAACTTAAACCTTGCTTAAAGTTTTGCAATATTTAATTACTTTGCAATATTGAAGATAGCAACTTGATATTTTGCATGCATGTGTATCTCATGGAGCTGCACATTTTGAGTCGTGAAAGGTCAAGGTTATCTTTCAAGGTCAAATATATGGCTTCAAAGCGGCGTCAAAACTTAAACCTTGTTCATAACTTTTGCAATATTGAAGATAGCAACTTTATATTTGGCATGCATGTGTATCTCATGGAGCTGCACATTTTGAGTGATGAAAGGTCAAGGTCATCCTTCAAGGTCAGAGGTCAAATTTTTGGCTTCAAAGCAGCACAATAGGGGGCATTGTGTTCCTGACAAGCACACCTCTTGTTCTTATGTCCATGGTGGAGTTTGTCATATCATTCATGTAAGCTTTACTGTATTTATGGTCACCTTACTTGCTAACTCTACTTATCTACTCAAGTCTTAGCTAGTGATATAATGTGTGGGTGCACTCGGGATAATAACACTACAAAATGGTATGAAAAAAGGAAAAAAACAACAGATGTATCCTTACCGCTTACTGAGCTGGGCAACTGGTATTTAATGCAGACAAAATAGTACAAAGCAAAACAGCTTGTTTGGAAGAACAGTTCACATATTTTCATTCATGCACTGACTCACAAAAAGTAATTGTTTGCTTTCCAGGGAAGTCAGGTAAAAATGCATAATGTATTATGGAGATATAGCATCTGTGAATTAGGGAGATAACTCTCTAATGTACAAGGGAAATAACTGGCTAATGTACAAGGGAAATAACAGGCTAATATATAAGGGAGATAACTTGCTAGTGTTTAAGGGAGATAATTTGATAAATTGCTAGTTAATAAGGGATAAAACTTGCTAGTGCTTAAGGGAGATAATGAGATGAATTGCTAGTTAATAAGGGAGAAAACTTGCTTGTGTATAGGGAGTTTATAAAGGTGACAACTTGCTAATGTATAAGCGAGAAAACGGTTGCCATACAAGGGAGCAAGGAACATTCTGTATATCATGTGAAGAATAAACAGATTGTATATGGGAGATTGGCAACAGTCTTCTTTCAACAGCATGATTTATTATGCCCCCCTTCGAAGAAGAGGGGGTATATTGTTTTGCACATGTTGGTCGGTCGGTCTGTCCGTCGGTCCGTCCACCAGATGGTTTCCGGATGATAACTCAAGAACGCTTACGCCTAGGATCATGAAACTTCATAGGTACAATGATCATGACTGGCAGATGACCCCTATTGATTTTGAGGTCACTAGATCAAAGGTCAAGGTCACAGTGACTCGTTCTTGGATGCAGTTTAGGACCACATTTGCAGATTATATTATGTACTGTTGTGGTGGGGTCTCCGTCCGTCCGCAAGGTCATCCTTCAAGGTCAAGGTCATCCTTCAAGGTCAAAGGTAAAAAAACAAATAAAAATTTTCTAAGCGGCATTATCATGAAGCTGCACATTATGAGTGGGGAAGTTCAAGGTCATTCATCAAGGTCATCCTTTCAAGGTCAAAGGTAAAAAAAAAGTCAAGGCGGCGTTATCATGAAGCTGTACATTTTGAGTGGTGTAGGTTCAAGGTCAAGGTCGTTCTTCAAGGTCATCCTTCAAGGTCAAAGGTCAAACAAAATATTGAAGAAAAAATAGTTGCGTTATCATGAAGCTGCACATTTTGAGTGGTGGAAGTTCAAGGTCATCCTTCAAGGTAAAAAAAATAAATAAAAAAAATTCAAAGCGGCGTTCTTATGAAGCTGCACAGTTTGAGTGGTGGAAGTTCAAGGTCAAGGTCATCCTTCAAGATCAAGGTCATCCTTCAAGGTTAAAGGTCAAATAAATAATAACAAATTTCAAAGCGGCGTTCTCATGAAGCTGCACATTTTGAGTTATGGAAGTTCAAGGTCAAGGTCATTCTTCAAGGTCAAGGTCATCCTTCAAGGTCAAAAAAATAATAATTTAAAAGCGGCGTTATCATGAAGCTGCACATTTTGAGTGGTTGAAGTTCAAGGTCATCCTTCAAGGTCAAGGTCATCCTTCAAGGCCAAAGGTAAAAAAAATAATATTTCAAAGCGGCCTTCTCATAAATCTGCACATTTTGAGTGGTTGAAGGTAAAAAAAAAAAAAAAAATTTTTAAAGCTGGGCAATAGGGGCCATTGTGTTTCTGACAAACACATCTCTTGTTTTTTTCAAACATGGTTAAAAAAAAACAAATATTTATTTTTATTATTTTATTTGAAATACCGTCCAACCATCCCACCCAAGATTACCCCCCCCCCCCCCCCCCCCCAAAAAAAAAAAAAAAATAACAAGAGGGCCATGATGGCCCTGAATCGCTCACCTGACTCATTAAGATCAGATGAAAACTATGACCTCTATTGTCTACACAATGTTTTTCTATGATTTGACCTAGTGACCTAGTTCCTGACTCTAGATGACCCAAATACAATCCCAATCCAGATTTCATCAAGATAAACATTCTGACCACAGTTCATAAATATTGGATGAAAACTGTGACCTCTATTGTCAACACAAGGTTTTTCTATTTATTTGACCTAGATTTTTACCCCAGATGACCCAAATACAATCCCACCCAGATTTCATCAAGAATTCTGACCAAATTTCATAAAGGTTGGATGAAAACTGTGATCTCTAATGTCTACACAAGGTTTTTCTATTATTTGACCTAGTGACCTAGTTTTTGACCCCAGATGACCCAAATAAAATCCCAACCCAGATTTCATCAAGATAAACATTCTGACCAAATTTCATAAAGATTGGATGAAAACTGTGACCTCTATTGTCTACAGAAGGTTGTTCTATTATTTGACCTAGTGACCTTGTTTTTGACCCCAGATGACCCAAATACAATCCCAAACCGGATTTCATCAAGATAAACATTTTGACCAAATTTCATCAAGATTGGATGCAAACTTTGACCTCTACTGTCTACACAAACAAGTTGTTGACGGACGGACGCACGGACACGAACAGGCACGCACAACGGACGCCGGACATCACACGATCACATAAGCTCACCGTGTCACTTCATGACAGGTGACCTAAAAATATGTGTCGGAGATAAACATGAACAGTTGTGGTTAAAATCCCATAGAAACAAGGGCTGTTTGTAAAACATGCATGCCCCCCTATAAGTGTGGCGGCCATCTTGGTTATGTGATCAAATTTTTTTTAACAATTCTTTTGTCCCATGACCTAGGGATGCTCCACATGAAATTTAGTTGAAATTGGCTCAATGGTTTAGTAGAAGAAGATGTTTACAAATTGTTTACAGACGGACGGACGCCGGACGCTGAGTGATCACAATAGCTCACCTCGAGCTATCGCTCAGGTGAGCTAAAAAGATAATGTAATAAATGACCAGACCCCCACACTATACACCCCTCTTCACTCCACCCCTCCATCCTTTGTGATTGAAATTGAGACAGGTCCTTTTCTTTTAAAAAGAAAAAAAGATGAGCGGTCTGCACCCCCAAGGCGGTGCTCTTGTTCGTTTTTCTGTGCGCGAAAACTGGTTTGGAAATAATTATATATACATGTAATAAGGTCACAGTGACAAAAAACGTATTCACACAATGGCTGCCACTACAACTGACAGCCCATATGGGGGGCATGCATGTTTTACAAACAGCCCTTGTTTTTAAATATATTTATGAACAATTAAGAAGTAATTTTTTTTTAGTGTTACAATATTTGTGACGTTAGCTTTTCCATAGCTGTCAATATTACAAAGCTTAGCTCAGAAACCTACATTTTTTTACTGATTTAATAAAGTGTTGAAACCCTAAAGTTATATATTGTCTCTGAATACATGTAATTCCACCCATTTCTATTTATGTTTACAGTACCAAATCATGACAGTAGTAGCTTTTCATGGGCCATAAATCTTTATAAATAATCAAATATCTGCAAACGAAAATTCACTAATATTGGCAGAATTTGTACTTATTTTAATGCTGGGGTGGGGGGGGGGTAATTTGAAAATATTAAATAATCTTTTGAATAACTTGGCTCATTATCAGGGCAGTTTAAGAACATGGCTCGGATATAAGTTCATACTTTTATAACTCACACACAAATTATAAGTGATTTTAGTTTCTTGAAGGTCAAACTTGGACCTTGCCTCTGCAGATATATGCTTAACTATATGTGTGTTGTTTTCTTCTGTTCCAGACACATTTATGAAGGGCACATCACCATAGAGATCATGAAGTATTGTACCGGAATTCCATAGGACATAAACAGTTTGTAACAAGCATTGTGATTGGTCTAGAACAAAACACACTGTTTAACAAGCATTATGATTGGTCAAGGAAGAAAACAAATCTAGTATTCATACTGTTTAGTATTGACTTGAGAATGTCTGTGAAGCAAAACTTTATAAACATCCATAAGTGTGTGAACAAAACTTACAAAATACAGTTTTACCATAAAATACTAGTATATGGATCAAGCCTCCTGCTTGGTCATCCCAGAGTGCTCTACCAGGCAGATGAAACATGCAATTTGATTGGACATCCCAAGAGAAAGATGTGATTGGTCAAATCTGTGCTTACAGAAAACAGTGATTAAAGGGACAGACAAATAAGACATAATTATTGTAAATGTTTGTCAAGCTCTCATCTTTCCTAAGTTTGTTTAAATCAAGCTTTGTACATTTATTATGTGTTATTTTCCAGCTATCTGCCATAGTAACAGAATTTTCTTTTGTGATTAATTGCATTTTGTAAGGATCAGCATGATTGGTTGGACATTTTAAATAGGGCTTAGACACTATAAATTAAACCAATCATGAGCAATGTTACAAATGGTCTCAGTTGATCTGAGAATATGGACAAGCTGATGGTGTGATTTATTTATTAACATTTCCATGTCTGACATATATATGGTATAGATCAAACTCTGTTTTAATAGTTGGATGTTGTAGATGGATGTGTTGTAAATGTGTAAACAAATGTGATGATTCTTTGAGAAGAAAGAATGGTGTGTAAATATTGGGGGAATTCTGTACAATATACAATACAAAAATTAATTTGTTTAACATTTTGCATATGATTGACAATAATAAAAAACAAGCAATTGACAGGACATTGTTTATATTAGTTTATTTAAAGTTTTGTGAAACTTTCAATTAAAAATTGCTTGGAAAACCAGAAAACCACACACAAAATTAATTCTTAATCAATGCACAAACACAATTGGTTATTAAAGACACAAACAGTTTTTATTCTGTTAAATGGAAGATGATTCTTGGTCCTGATTGAAAGTCACATGTGAGCCTTGCTCTGAAAAAACAGGCTTAACACTTTGCATGCTGGGAAATTTTTCATCTGCTAAAATGTCGTCTGCTGAAATTCTAAAATTAGCATTTTCTTCGATTTTTTTTCAAAGAATACTATCAGAATAGCAAACAGTTTGGATCCTGATGAGACGCCACATTCTGTGGCGTCTCATCTGGATCCAAACTGTTTGCAAAGGCCTTCAAAGTTCGGTTGCAGCACTGAAAGAGTTAATGCATGTGCATAGAGCTACATGTATCTGCATAGGCTTATCAGGGACAACACTTTTGGCTTTTTTTTCCTTTCTTTTCGCTTAATGAAAGGTTTTTTTAGCGAAAAAGGAAGGGTATGTGAGAGTTATTTCTGATTAGCCTGTGCAGACTGTAAAGGCTAACCCGGGACAACACTTTAAACAAATGCATTAAGCCCTGTTTTCTCAGAGCTCTGCCCATATAACAACATGTGGGCTTGTTACAATGGTTGTATTTCACTGCATTATTTGTAAAAGTTTCTTTTTTTTAATATTCTGAAAGGTAGGTATTTATTTATTGGAAATTGCTTCTTTAAAAAAAAATCTTCGGAGTTACAATGTTGTGCATAAACTTTAGTCATCAATTATCTGTTATTCATCATAAAATAATTATTAAATATTTTGTTTAATTGCAAATATATTTTATTTTTATAATATTATAGTTATTATTAATTTCCTCAAATGTTATCATGATATATGTATTCATTTCTTTGCTGATGTTTATTGGTATTGGCAAAATACTGTAAAATCGTTTATATTTGTTGAAATTAAATATTTTGTTTTTTGAAAAATGTCTCTTGTGGAACACTTGATTTTGTAGATCTGATTTTGGGTGGGTAATTTTCCAATGTGTTTGTGTTCTATTGGTGGATCAGTCAACTCTCCAAATCAATGAACATTTATATCCGACAAATAATAATGATTTTACATTACCATGGCTTCAAGTGTGATGAACCTGTTACAAGCAAATACAACATAATCATCGGTGCATTAAGGGAGATTTTTACTTAAAACTGTTCAAAACCTTAATTTCCTGTGTTTTTGCTTTTTTTTTTTAATTTTCTGAAGTTAAGCATGGTTAAAGTGCTTAATGGGTGTATTTTACATGGAAATATAAAGTAGATACAATTAATCTTAACACTTGATTAATTTGATGATTATTATAAATTGTGTATAGTTTGTAATTGAATGTTATTCATGTATTTCTGGGGTCAGAGACAAATATTATATATCTTGGTGTTTTGAAATTATACCATTTTTATGATGGAGTCACCATGCTTATAACGTTCACATATGAGCCTTGTTCTGAGAAAACTGGGCTTGCATGTGCATAAAGTGTCGTCCCAGATTAGCCTGTGTTTGCACATGTACATAAGGGATGACACTTTATACTTTAATTGGATTTTTTGCAAAGAAGAGACATCAGACTAAAGCAGAAAGTGTTTCCTTGATTAGTATGTGTAGACTGCACAGGCTTATCTAGAACAACACATTACACACATGAATTAAGCCCCGTTTTCAGAGAGCTCGGCTCCAATTACTGGATATTTATTTTCATATTTATTTTCTTAATCTAGTAGAGCAGTAAAAAGTGGTGTTACTTCATTTTTAAAAAGTGAATGGGATGGTAAACTGTTTCGCTTTGAATTGTGTATTTACACCTTCTTTTTCACATGGTTTATGACACTATAAACCATGGTTTTAGCTTTTATTTCCAGATATTCAATTGCAAACATTTTATTAAGCTAACTTGCATTGTAAGAATTTTTTGTGTACTGTGTATATTTAGTTAGTTTTAAAAGAAAGGCGTATTTGTAAAATAAGCATTTTTCAAAATACATTTAATTTGACTGCACAATATTAGTTTACAACCAATAAGTGATTTTCTTTCAATGCTCAAGTTAAAAAAAAAATATTATCCTCATTTCGGGACAATTGGGCATAAAGCATGTGCTTAAAGTGTTGCCCCAGATTAGACTAACCATGGGTGACACTTTCGACTTTTATGGATTTTTGTGTTAAATAAAGTCTCTTCTAAACGTATATCCAGTGTGGGCAGAAAGTGTCTTCACTGATTAAATTAGAGTTATACTACGAGACTGGGTGAACATAAACCAGGCTTAATAGTTGTATTCTCATGTCTGTTACCTCATTCAATTATGCGGACTAAAGGCTGTATTTAAAGTACATGCATCTGTATAAATTGTACTGCCATTATTAGTTAATTATGGAAGCATTCTCTTTGTTTAATAAATGTTGCATTAATTTTATCTGTTGTGTTTGTTTTCACACATGATTTAATTTATCTACAACTCCACTGCTCAGTGCGAATACATGTATGAGCACGCTGAACGGTATTTTCCTCTGCTAAGATTTGCTTGCAATGTTTTCAAGTGTTAAAGGGGCCTTTTCACAGATTTAAAAGTTTGTCATTAAATGCTTTATATTGCTAAATGTTAACATTGGATATAAAATGCTCCAGTGAAAAATCAAGAATAAAATTAAAGAAAGAAAAAAAAGGTGACCGTCAGCAGGGCTCAAACCACTGACCCCTGGAGTCCTGGAGTAAAATGTCTCCCACTTAGACCACTCGGCCATCCTTCCGGATACAATGACAGGTGTATTTTAAACTTATATAACCAATCCTCGTAGTTTCACAAAATAAAACGACAACAACAGAACTCTCCAAATTATTAATTCATTTTGCGTTGCAACGCTTTATAATTTTCTGGTTTTTAAATTGTCAAAAGATGCATATAATGTCTTTTCTAGAGCATGGTAAATGTTCAGTATTACTGTTTCCTCACAAATATCATATCTAAAAATAAAATTTGCAAATCTGAAACAACTTTTTTCAATTTTGTCAATTTACCCGAACATGAAAAGGCCCCTTTAATATGATACATTTATTAGAACTAGAGCTTTGTCACAGACGTGACGAATACCCCCAACCCCGCATTGACACAGAATATTTTGCATTTTGTGTTCACAAAAAACAGAGGACATCATGCTAAATGTTTTAAACACACTAAGTGACCCGGTGACCTAGTTTTTGACCAGCCATGACCCATGTTCGAACTTGGCCTAGCCCTCATTTAGATACAACTTCTGACCAAGTTTCGTGAAGCTCAGTTGAAAACTACTTGAATTAGAATGCGGACACCATGCTCAATGTTTAAAATGCACTAAGTGACCCCGTGACCCAGTTTTTGACCCAGCATGACCCATATTCAAACTTGACCAAGACATCATCTAGATACAACATCTGACCAAGTTTGGTGAAGATTGGATGAAAACTACTTCAATTAGAGAGCGGTCAACATGCTCAATGTTTAAAACGCACATAGTGAACCCATGACCTAGTTTTTGACTCGGCATGACCCATATTCGAACTTGAACTAGACATCATCTAGATACAACTTCTGACCACGTTTGGTGATGATTGGATGAAAACTACTTCAATTAGAGAGCGGACAACATGTTCAATGTTTAAAACGCACTAAGTGACCCTATGAACTAGTTTTTGACCCGGCATGACCCATATTCGAACTTGACCTAGACATCGATACAATATCTGACCAAGTTTGGTGAAGATTGGATGAAAACTACTTTAATTAGAGAGCGGACACCATGCTTAATGTTTAAAACGCACTGAGTGACCCTATGACCTAGTTTTTGACCCAGCATGACCCATATTGGAACTTGATCTAGACATCATCTAGGTACATCTGACCAATTTGGTGAAGATTGGATGAAAACTACTTCAATTAGAGAGCAGACAACATGCTCAATGTTTAAAGCGCACTAAGTGACCCCGTGACCTAGTTTGGTGAAGATCAGATGAAAACTACTTGAATTATTGAGCGGACACTTAATATGGACCGACTGACCGACAGACAAGCTCACTCCTATATACCCCCCTAAACTTTCTTTTGTGGGGGTATAATTAGTTCTTCTGAAGGCAAATGTATGTTTTTTAATGGCAGCAAGTTGTTATAGTGTACTGGCATTTCTACAAATAGCAATCGTCAGAGACTTGTCAGTTGTTTCATGGGGTATAGAGACTGTGTCATCAGAGACTTGTCAGTTGTTTCATGGGGTATAGAGACTGCAAGGTACTGGAGACATCCTGTTCAGAGCCGATCTGCGATCCTTTAGAGTCTGAAGTGAAGCCACTAGTACACTACTCCTAGGTTTAACATTTCATGCTATCCAAAAGTTAGTAGGTTAGGATTAAGCGGGGGATCGAACCTGTGTCAAATGAGGTTACAATTAGTCCATGGTTCTCAAGTCTGATATCTTTGGATTGACACAATGTCACATGACGATGGCCTAAGGTAAACCCTTTTCCACTTGGAAGCATAGTCCAAATGGTTATGTGCAAACAACATAAAATCAGAATAGCCTGCAAGTGACTGGCAGTCTGTTCAGGTTTTATGCAGTTTGCTGCTCATCCATTTCAAAGGGTTGGACATGAAGCAATTAAAACTTAAATCTAGTAAAAAAGGTCTGTATTTAAATTTAACTTTGTAAGGGACTTCAAATGTGTCAAAATATGTATCTATGTAGTAAAGGGTTAACATGAACACATTTGGCTGCTGAATACCCATCAATGTATTAGATTGCTGATATGAAACACTGCTGAATACCCATGAATGTATTAGATTGCTGATATGAAACACTGCTGAATACCCATCAATGTATTAGATTGCTGATATGAAACACTTCCCAGCTTTGCCAGACATGCTGTTTTAAATTTAACTTGAAGCATTTAAACATTTGTAATGTATATTTCAAAATACATAAATATCCTGTAAGTACAAAAGTAGGGATACAGTTTAATATAATAATGCACATGCATGTAGGGATAGTGTATTTTACTTCTTCCCATTCAACCATTCATTGACAACACTGACAATATCTTCAAGAGACATACTGGTTTACACAGACATACTGAAATACACAGACATACTGGTGTACACAGACATACTGGTATACACAGACATACTGGTATACACAGACATACTGGTGTACACAGACATACTGGTATACTCAGACATACTGGTGTACACAGACATACTGGTGTACACACATATACTGGTGTACACAGACATACTGGTGTACACACATATACTGGTATACTCAGACATACTGGTGTACACAGACATACTGGTGTACACAGACATACTGGTGTACACACATATACTGGTGTACACAGACATACTGGTGTACACACATATACTGGTGTACACACATATACTGGTGTACACAGACATACTGGTGTACACACATATACTGGTGTACACAGACATACTGGTGTACACAGACATACTGGTGTACACAGACATACTGGTGTACACAGACATACTGGTGTACACACATATACTGGTATACACAGACATACTGGTATACTCAGACATACTGGTGTACACAGACATACTGGTGTACACACATATACTGGTATACACAGACATACTGGTATACTCAGACATACTGGTGTACACAGACATACTGGTGTACACACATATACTGGTGTACACAGACATACTGGTGTACACAGACATACTGGTGTACACAGACATACTGGTATACTCAGACATACTGGTGTACACAGACATACTGGTGTACACAGACATACTGGTGTACACAGACATACTGGTGTACACAGACATACTGGTGTACACAGACATACTGGTGTACACAGACATACTGGTATACACAGACATACTGGTGTACACACATATACTGGTGTACACAGACATACTGGTGTACACAGACATACTGGTGTACACACATATACTGGTGTACACAGACATACTGGTGTACACACATATACTGGTGTACACAGACATACTGGTGTACACAGACATACTGGTGTACACACATATACTGGTATACACAGACATACTGGTGTACACAGACATACTGGTGTACACACATATACTGGTGTACACACATATACTGGTGTACACAGACATACTGGTGTACACACATATACTGGTGTACACAGACATACTGGTGTACACAGACATACTGGTATACACAGACATACTGGTGTACACAGACATACTGGTGTACACAGACATACTGGTGTACACAGACATACTGGTATACACAGACATACTGGTGTACACAGACATACTGGTATACTCAGACATACTGGTGTACACAGACATACTGGTGTACACAGACATACTGGTGTACACAGACATACTGGTGTACACACATATACTGGTATACACAGACATACTGGTATACTCAGACATACTGGTGTACACAGACATACTGGTGTACACACATATACTGGTGTACACAGACATACTGGTGTACACAGACATACTGGTGTACACAGACATACTGGTATACTCAGACATACTGGTGTACACAGACATACTGGTGTACACAGACATACTGGTGTACACAGACATACTGGTGTACACACATATACTGGTGTACACAGACATACTGGTGTACACACATATACTGGTATACACAGACATACTGGTGTACACAGACATACTGGTGTACACAGACATACTGGTGTACACAGACATACTGGTGTACACAGACATACTGGTGTACACAGACATACTGGTGTACACAGACATACTGGTGTACACAGACATACTGGTGTACACAGACATACTGGTGTACACACATATACTGGTATACACAGACATACTGGTATACTCAGACATACTGGTGTACACAGACATACTGGTGTACACACATATACTGGTGTACACAGACATACTGGTATACTCAGACATACTGGTGTACACAGACATACTGGTGTACACAGACATACTGGTATACGCAGACATACTGGTGTACACAGACATACTGGTATACACAGACATACTGGTGTACACACATATACTGGTGTACACAGACATACTGGTGTACACAGACATACTGGTTTACACAGACATACTGGTGTACACAGACATACTGGTATACGCAGACATACTGGTGTACACAGACATACTGGTGTACACAGACATACTGGTGTACACAGACATACTGGTATACTCAGACATACTGGTGTACACAGACATACTGGTGTACACACATATACTGGTGTACACAGACATACTGGTGTACACAGACATGCTGGTATACACAGACATACTGGTGTACACAGACATACTGTTATACACAGATATACTGGTATACACAGAAGCTACATGTAAACTTACATACACAGACACACATTATAGAGAAAACTTAATCCTTTCCCATTCAGAAGCAAAGTAAAACTAGAAATGGCGCGGCAGAGGCCGACGCGTATCCCCACGCCCAATGTTTGACCTAGGTGTGCCCCAGGGTTGGTAATGGGGCCATGCATAGCTGAGATTGACCGTATTGTCATAAGAGAAGTTCATCATCAATTAGAAGTGAATTGGTGTAGAAATGAAGAAGTTATAGTAAAAGGCAATTTTGGGTGGGTGTGACATATGTGGGCAGGGCGCCCCAGGGTTGGTAATTGTGCCATGCATAGTTGAGATTGACCGTATTGTCATAAGAGAAGTTCAGTATCAATTTGAAGTGAATCGGTGTAGAAATGAAGAAATTATAGTAAAAGGCAATTTTGGGCGGGTGTGGTCTATGTGGGCGGGGCCCCAGGGTTGGTAATGGGGCCATGCATAGTTGAGATTGACCGTATTGTCATAAGAGAGGTTCAGTATCAATTTGAAGTGAATCTGTGTAGAAATGAAGAAATTATAGTAAAAGGCAATTTTGGGTGGGTGTGGTCTATGTGGGCGGGGCCCCAGGGTTGTTTATGGGGCCATGCATAGTTGAGATTGACCCTAATGTCATAAGAGAAGTTCAGTATCAATTTGAAGTGAATCCGTGTAGAAATGAAAAAATTATAGTAAATGGAATTTTTTGGTGGGTGTGGCCTATGTGGGCGGGTGCCCAGGGTTGGGATTGGGGCCATGCATAGTTGAGATTGACACTAATGTCATAACAAAAGTTCAGTATCAATTTGAAGTGAATCCGTGTAGAAATGAAAAAATTATAGTAAATGGAAATTTTTGGTGGGTGTGGCCTATGTGGGCGGGGCGCCCCAGGGTTGGGAATGGGGCCATGCATGGTTGAGATTGACCGTATTGTCATAAGAGAGGTCCAGTATCAATTTGAAGTGAATCGGTGTAGAAATAAAGAAGTAAATGTAAAATAACCTAAAAAAATGAGTGATAATTTCTGACGCGGCCCCACCCCAACCGCTATAACTTTTGACCCAGGGGTCAGATCAAAATTCCAAATAGTGCAGGGTCGCACATATGCTCATAGCTACCATGTGTGTAAGTTTCAAGGTTATAGTGCTTTTAGTGTAGGAGGAGATAGTGGCCAGGACGGACGGACAGACAGACAGACAGACAGACAGACGGACGGACGGACGGCGGAGATAACCACAATATCCCCACCTTTTTTTCAAAAAGCGTGGGGATAAATAGCCATGTGCAAACAGCATAAAACTAGAACAGCCTACGAGTAATTCGCTGTCTGTTCAGGTTTTATGCTGTTTGCTTCTCATCAGTATTTAAGGATCGGAAATGAAGCCTTTAAAACTTTTATCTTGTATGAAAGGTCTTTAATTAAATTTAACTTTCTAAGGGACTACCAATGCGTCAAAATACGTACCTAAGGGGTAAAGGGTTAATGAACAAAAAAAGATACATTCTTTAAGTATCTGACAAACTGTAAAGACATATAAATAAACACATCTGATTAGTGCAAGAATGCTGAAATGAAAGGATCAAGGTGTTCTTGTGGTTTAATATGAAAAAAATCAAGTAGAAAAGCTCAATTCAAAATAAGCCTTACTGTCATATTTGCTTTGGGTATTACATACTATTCCATTAAGAACACATCGCAATTAAAAATGTTAAAAACTTGCTTAAATAACAATTCACTATTAATACAAATACATTTGCAAAAAATCTCATTAACAACACATACAAAAGTCACTTAGGTGCCCACCTGAGTCTCTAAGAAACTTGACTGATCTATGCAGGAAGTTATTCACTACTTGACTGATCTAAGCAGGAAGTTATTCACTACTTGCATCCCACATTCCCCTATGTTGTTCAACTAACAGGACTCTTTTACAAACTCAATAAAAATATTAATATGAGCAAAGGTTCTGAGTAATTTCATAAAGATTGGACACAAAATGTTACTTCTGCAGGTTTCACTTTCGCCATTTATGGAAAATTATCCCACACCCTGGTTGCAATTTTTTGAAAAACTTGGAACAATTTTAGAACTCAGCCCACATTTCATAATAAAACATGTTCTGAATAAGTTTCATGATGATTGGGTGTAAAAAAGTTACTTACAGTGCGTTAACAATGTTTCACTATAGCCATATAAGCAAAAAAGTCGAGCCCTTTGGTAACCATGTTTTTCAACTGGCCAGAACCATTTACAAGCTCTGTGGAGATTTGATAAGAAAACATGTTTTGAGCATGATGCTTGGGAAGAAAATGTTACTGCTGGACTGTTCACAATGTTGCTCATGAGCAATATAAGGAGAACTAGCCTGCCCCATGCATTGAGTATGAGCAACAAAATCAACATGTGGGACAAGAAGAAAACATGGAAATACACTCTGGGAAAACAGGGCCTAATGCTTGTGTGTAAAGTGTCGTCCTATATTATTCTGTGCATTCTTAACAGGCTAATCAGGAATGACAATTAGACCCTAGACTGGGTTTTTGTTTAGAACAGACAACCTTGAAATGAAAAATTCCAGTAAAGTGAAGTGTCCTTGATTAGCCTGTGCAGACTTCACATGCAAATCTAGAATGACACAACGCATATTCATTAAGCCCCGTTTTCCCAGAACAAGGCTTATATTTATAGCAAATAGTATTTGACCGCTAACTGGACAATGATAAGTAAAAAGGTTATATATGTTCTTATGAGAAAATAATTTGTAACTTAACATAAACACAACACCCTGCTTTAATGAGATTCCCAAAACTGAACATTGTAGAACTTCATCTGAAATACTTAGTCCAACCAGAAATGTGACCTTAGCACACAGATGCCTTGCTATTTCATTTGACACATATAACACAAATGAGTGCTGTGTGACACATTTAACTTTACTGTACTGATACAATTAGAATGCTTATCCATTTACCTACATGTACATATCCAAATTCATGCAAGGTTACTTCTTTTTTTTGAATTCATAATAAATAGAGAATATTATGTGAGTTTTGGATAAAGATCAAGTTTATCATGCCAGGCTTAGAACCGATGTAGCGCGAGGCTTGCCGAGCGCTGACATGGTTCGTGCCGAGCATGATAAACTTGATCTTTATCCAAAACTCACATAATATTCTATTTATCCTATTATTTCATCACAATTTTCCATTAATAACTGTCAAATATGGCATTTTTTGACGATTTAGTTTTTCCGTAGTTGACAAAAACAGATTCTCCAATTTTTGGAAAAACCCAAATCTGATCTAAAAATAGCGATAGTATAAAGCTCATGTTTATACGATCGTTGTTATACTATTGATTTTCATCTGGTAATAGGATAAAGTTGCCTTTTCAAATAAATGCCTAAATACATGTATTTCAATACTCAACCGTTTTGTACAGCCTGTATTTTTATCTTTTATTTGTTAACACAAATATATGTCCAACTTATCAGTATATAAACCTCATCACATCATTTAATTACTCATCATAACATTTAAAATGATCATCATAACTCGGTATTCTTCTTCCTGCTTGTATTGTTGTCTGTAATTTCTTCTTCCTTTTTGGATTTCTGACTTGTTTTGTCTTTTTTATCTTTTGGTTTATTGTCAGTCTCTTTGGCATTTTTTGATTTCGTCTTCTCCTTTTTATTGTCACCTTTACCTGAGGCGCCCTGGATTTTAACAAAAACAAAACATGAAACTCTGACGACTTTAATTATAATATAAGCCTTGTACTGATAAAACTGGGCTTAATGCATGCATGTTTAGTGTCATCCCAGATTAGCCTGTGAATACTTCATTAAAATAAGAAATAACATAGTGGCAAGAAGTGTTGTCCCTGACTTTTAAACACATGCATTAAGCCCAGTTTTCCCAGAACAAGGCTTATGTGTTCTGAGTGTTTTCTCAAGCAGAAAATCAAGTCAATACAGACAAAGTTGTCAGTCACTTTGAAACCAACACTTACAAACAATAAAATTAAATGGATGTTTATAGACAAATAAGATAAAATCGTTCAAGCAATTTTTTCAATAACAGATATTTTATAAGATATTTTTTAAAGCAAATCATAATTAACAAGCACATTTGTTGATATCCCCGCTTAATACATTTTGTTAATGGAAGGGTGCAAATCCCTTGATATACAGTATAATCCTAAAAAAGTAGGGTAATTGTTTTTACTATTCTCCTTATTAATACTATACACCAATAAAGCTTCATTATGAAATCTTTCAGCATGCCTAAAGATTTAGCCCTGAAAAGTTACATCATATAATAATCTACCAAGGGCAATAACTCTTATATAAGAAAGATTAGCGTTATGGTTCCTGTGCAAGGCAATTCTCCTCATTGAAAATAATACATCCATGAAGTTTCATGTTGAAATCTTGTATCACAATTATAACCCTGGAAATTTAATCTTTAAAAAGGGCAATAACCTTTTTTTCAGATAGTGTAGGGTTATGTTTTTTAATCATGGCACTTCTCTTCATTGATATTAATACATCCATGAAGTTTCATGTTGAAATCTTGTTATGTTTTTTAATCATGGCACTTCTCTTCATTGATATCAATACATCCATGAAATTTCATGTTGAAATCTTTGGTATTTATCTATGGTATTTGAGATTTAGCCCTGAAAATTTACATCATAGTTACATCATTAAAAAAACAAAACAAAGGGCAATAACTCTTACGAAACAAAGTGCAGGGTAATGGTTCTTGTACATGGCACTTCTCCTTATTGATATCTTTACATCCATGAAGTTTCGTGTTAATATCTTATATAGTTTCTATATATCTTATATAGTTTCTGAGATATAGCCTTGAAAAGTTTTTGACAGACTACATATGGAATGACAGACAAACAACACTAATTCTATATCTCTCCGTCTTTGGCGGAGGACAATTATATAAGTGTCTTACATAGCTTTTGAAAAGATCTCTTTCTTATGGAAATGATGGCATCATTTCCAATCAAATCTTGATGACCATTCATCAAATCACAATCAGCTATGCAAGAGAGTGTCACTGGATATCTTTCTCACCCCCATTTCCCACGTATCTCACCCCCATTTCCGATGTATCTCACCCAATTCCCCAGATATCTCACCCCCATTTCCCATGTATCTCACCCCAATGTCCCAGATATATAACAAACATTTTCCATGTATCTCACCCCCATTTCCCATGTATCTCACCCCAATTTCCCAGATATCTCACCCCCATTTCCCATGTATATCACCCCCATTTCCCATGTATCTCACCCAAATGTCCCAGATATATCACACACATTTCCCATGTATCTCGCCCCCATTTCCCATTCATCTCACCCCCATTTCCCAGGTATCTCACCCCAATCTTTCATGTATCTCGCCATTTCCCATGTATCTCACTCCCATTTCCCAGGTATTTCACTCCCATTTCCTAGGTATATCGCCCCCATTTCCCATGAATCTCGCCCCTATTTCCCAGATATCTCACCCCTATTTCCCAGGTATCTCACCCCCAATTTTTCATGTATCTCGCCCCCATTTCCCATGTATCTCACTCCCATTTCCCATGTAACTCGCCCCCATTTCCCATGTATCTCACTCCCATTTCCCATGTATCTCACTCCCATTTCCCATGTAACTCGCCCCCATTTCCCATGTATCTCACTCCCATTTCCCATGTATCTCGCCCCCATTTCCCATGTAACTCGCCCCCATTTCCCATGTATCTCACTCCCATTTCCCATGTATCTCACCCCCATTTCCCATGTAACTCGCCCCCATTTCCCATGTATCTCACTCCCATTTCCCATGTATCCAGGGTTTTTTTCCCACTTTTTGGGAAGATAGCCCATGGCTTTGGAATTGGGAATTTTATCGGCAATTTCATGAAATTGGGAAAATAAAATTCATTAGCCTTTTTATTCCAAACAAAAAGTCCACTGATTAGGGAAATACTAAATTTGATATAACATAACTCTTTATAATCATTCTAATTAAAAGAACACAATCATATAATACTTTGTTAGATGTAATTGAATTAAAATTGAGATAAAATACGCATTAGACACCTCTTAAAAAAAAATTTTTTTTTTGGAAATTGGGAATTTTAGGTCACATTTTGGGAAAAAAGTATACTTTTTGGGATTGGGAACATAGCCGAATTTCGGCTATAAAATCGGGCCACAAAAAACCCTGGTATCTCACCCCCATTTTCCATGTATCTCACCCCCATTTCCCAGATATCTCCCCCCCATTTCCCAGATATCTCCCCCCCATTTCCCAGATATCTCCCCCCCATTTCCCAGATATCTCACCCCCATTTCCCAGATATCTTCCCCCCATTTCCCAGGTATCTCACCAAATTTCCAAGGTATCTGAAACCATTTCCCATGTATCTCACCCCCATTTCCCAGATATCTCTCCCCATTTCCCATGTATCGCGCCCCCCATTTCCCATGTTTCTCACCCCCATTTCACAGATATCTCACCCCCATTTCCCAGATATCTCACCCCCATTTCCCATGTATCAAACCCCTATTTCCCATGTATCTCGCCCCCATTTCCTATGTATTTCACCCCCATTTCCCAGATATCTCACCCCTATTTCCCAGATATTTCACCCCAAATCCCCAGATCTTTCACAAGCATTTCCCAGATATTTCACCCGATTCCCCAGATATCTCACAAACATTACCCAGATATCTCATGCCAATTCCCCAGATATCCCACAAACATTGCCCAGGTATCTCTCCCACACAACTAACCTTGCCCGGGTAGCTCTTGCCCTCTATGGTGACCTCCTCACAGCGGTCCTGCTGAACCAGGAAGTCCTTGATCTCCCAGGCTGTGGCCCCATCCTTGAGCATGAATATCACACGGTTGTCACCGACAACATACCTGCAAATATCACACAGTTGTCACTGACAACATACCTGTATATATAACATGGTTGTCACTGACAATGTACCTGCAAATATCACATGGTTGTCACTGACAATGTACCTGCAAATATCACATGGTTGTCACTGACAACGTACCTGCATATATCATACAGTTGTCACTGACAACATACCTGAAAATATCACATGGTTGTCACTGACAATGCACCTGCATTTATCACACAGTTTTCACTGACAACATACACTTCAACACCGTTATTTTGAAGTCGTCGGGACCGTTAA
Source organism: Dreissena polymorpha (assembly GCF_020536995.1). NCBI lineage: Eukaryota > Metazoa > Mollusca > Bivalvia > Myida > Dreissenidae > Dreissena > Dreissena polymorpha. Next base: position 148,122,638 of record NC_068356.1, on the reverse strand, counting down.
AAAAAACTTCGGATTAACGATAATTCGAAATAAACATTTGACAGACGACTTCTGAGGATTCTGTAATAATAAAACGTTGTGGAACTCGCATGGTTCAGTTAAACGCTACTATTAATAATTGTTTACTTAAAAAAGTAAACTAGTCAGATTGCAATAGATTTCTACTTGTAACAAACGAAGGAATAAAACGATTCTTGTTCTTCTTTTTATGTTTTCTCTATGTACAGAACATATTAAATATACTGAATATGCGCTAATTATCTGAACACATAAAATAAAACGAATATCACAAATTATCAGACCATATAAAATATAACGAATAGCACAAATTGTCATACATGTAAATACAGATGAATACATTTTCGGAAATGAATTAACAGATTAAAGAACCGTAACAAGCGGTAAAAGAAAGTATCAAACGGGGGAATAAAACGATTCTTTTTCTTGTTGTTATTTTTCTCTATTTACAGAACATATAAAATAAAATGAATAGCACAAATTATCAGACATACATACATATGAATACATTTTCGGAAATGAATTAACCTTTTTTTAATAATACGCGATGTCTCTCTGAACACCGGCGTTCACGCAGACGACAGAGGTGTAATTATCGGCTTTTGACGCGCCACGACAAAGGTGTAAAATTACGCTCAGTATTTTGCAGTTTTGACTTCGGATTAAAGATTGATAATTAGGTGCGAATTATAGTGTTGGGACCGACAGAATCACTTCGAATTAACGATTTCTTCGGTTTAACGAAGTTCGGATTAACAATGAAATTTTACATTAAACAAAGAAGAACCAAAATCGGGACCGGAAAAATACTTCGAAATAACGGAGACTTCGGATTATTGGTGTTCGAAATAACGGTGTTGAAGTGTACCTGCAAATATCACATGGTTGTCACTGACAACGTACCTGCAAATATCACATGGTTGTCACTGACAACATACTTGCATATATCACACAGTTGTCACTGAAATCATACCTTAAAATATCACATGGTTGTCACATATTAAACCTTCAAATATTATACCGTTGTCACTGACAACATACCAGCAAATATCACATGGTTGTTGGTGACAATGTACCTGAAATATCAAATGATTGTCACTGACAACATATTTGCAAATAAATATCACCTGGTTGTCACTGACAACATACCTGTAAATAAATGTCACACTGTTCTCAATTTTGTCTGTAATACTCATACTTAATAGAGATATTGCATGTTTGTTGCTGACCATTTACCTGCACATAAGATTGGTTTCAATAAGTTTTAAACTGGTAAGATGATGTTCAAGAGTGATTTAAAGCTTAGCATGTAAACAGTTTCAGTTATCATAATAGCAGGGTGTTGCAACATATTTTGTTTAAGATAGCAGGTTCATTATGAAACCCCTGCATAGAGGACGGACTTCAGGAATGAACTGCCACAGATTCAGTTGCTGTATGTGAGTTACCTCTGTGTTTCCATGTTGGCGTTGAACAGGCTGCCCTGCCAGATCTGGGTTATCTTCTCTGTCTCAGGCTGGGACGGATTGCCTGCAAATGTCAGTGGAAATAAAGAAGTAATGATGAAACAAATAGTGCAAAAAACAAGTACATGTAAAACTGCACCAAATGGCATAAATAACAAGTCTAACTGCACAAACAGTGGAAATAACAAGTAATACTGCAACAAAACAGTGGAAATAACAAGTAAGACTGCACCAAACAGTATAAATAACAAGTAAGACTACACCAAACAGTGGAAATAACAAGTATTATTGCAACAAACAGTGGAAATTACAATAATTACTGCATCACACTGTGGAAATAACAAATAATACTACACCAACCGGTGGAAATAACAAGTACCGGTAATACTGCACCAAACAGTGGAAATAACAAGTCAAAGTGCACCAATTATTGGAAATAACAAGTATTACTGCAACAAACAGTGGACATCACAAGTATTACTGGAACAATGTGTGCTAAGTATGTGTGTAACAAGAAGTGTGAATATCGATGTAATCAGAAAGAATGAGTGGAAAGGACAAGTAACACAGCAACAAGCAGCTGAGATAACAAGTATTACTGCAACAAACTGTCGAAATAACAAGAAATACTGCACAAATTATAGGGGAAACATACAAAAGTATAACAGCAACAAATTAAATGAAAACATATAAATAGTAATAATGCAAGAATGAGAGGCATTTTCAGGCAAAGCTTAGTAATGAGGTTACAGACTATTTTTAAATCCCTATTTGAGCCTCGTTCTGTGCACACTTGGCTGAATGTGCGTACAGTGTCATTCCAGTATTATAAGAATACAACGTATGCAGTTTCTGCCTACACTGAATACTGATTAGAAGAGACCTTCTTTAAAACAAAATAAGAAACACAAACCCCCTTACTGCAAATTTCAGAGAAAACAAGGCCCATATTAAACTTAGCCAAAAATCAATTGACCTAAATGAAACTCACACTTCATCTATAAGTCATGTAGGTAGGCTCACACATCAAAAACCAGTTAAATATCTGAAAGTGTTTAGTAAAAAAAATCCGTAAAACAAGTCCAAGACCCATAACTTCGCCTAAAATCAATTTCACACTTCTTATGTAGGTCATGTAGGTAGACTCACAAACCAAAAATCAGCTCATTAACTGAAAACATTGCGTAAAATACCTCCGGAGAATTGAATGCCAGATGGAAAGACTGACTTCTATATGCCACCTCACCAGAAGCCTCAAAATACATTCAATTGGAAAATATGGTCTCTAATTAGCCTGTGTGGACTGCACAGGCTTTCATGGGATGACACTTTATGCATAAAAAGCTGAATGTACCTGACACCGTAACAAACATCATGAGTGTTCTCCCCTTAGGTCACAGTCCTACCAGACACCGTAACAAACATCATGAGTGTTCTCCCCTTAGTTCACAGTCCTACCTGACACCGTAGCAAACATCATGAGTGTTCTCCCCTTAGTTCACTGTCCTACCTGACACTGTAGCAAACATCATGAGTGTTATCCCCTTAGTTCCAGGGTTGGCACCAATCGACCACCCCCGGTTTTAACCGCCGGTTTTAACCGGTTAAAACCGCCCCGGTCAATACTCCCGAAGTGGTCATTACTGGTCAATACTGGTCGATTGAACTTTACCCCCAATTTTGATTTATATTCCATGCCTAATTAAACAATATTGATAATATAAATTAAACAGACATGTTGCCAACAATGTCTTAAGCTATTAATACCCACTATTTTATACCTGTTCATGCAATTTGTAGGCCAATCTCTCAAAATTTGCAAATTAGTCAAAGTTGGTCAATTGGATTTTTCTGGTCGATTGAACTTTTTTAAAAATTGTAATGAATTATGAATGCTCAGATAATTCTGTGCTTGATTCAACAAGAACCTGAACCTGTCAATTACTGTGTATGAGTTGTTCCTCATGCCCCACTGTCCCTACAGTCTTCTAACAGTCTTCTCACCTATACAGGTTAGGGTACCCAAAACTGATGATAGGGCCTTAAATGGCACCTTTTTGACATGATCCTTACTTGTCATGTATTTTTGCATTGATTTCTTTAAATACTTTTTAAACAAAATAGTGAAAAAATCTTTCATTTTCCATTGATATAAAAATAAAAAACATATTAAGAAATAATTATTAAAAGAAAAAATAATTTAAAAGAAGAGTAGACCCACAATTAGAAAACATTATTTTTTGGCAAACTCAAGAACTTTGATTGTTTATTCATTTGAATACCAATTGAACTTTTAAATATGAAAGGGAATAAACCCTCTTAATACAGAAAGGAAACAAGTTAAAAGTAACTATTAAGTACAATGCAATCTCCTTTTGTGTGAGTGCCTAAGGGCAGATTTGCTTAATTGTCAATATCAGAGACATAACACTGCATGCATTTTATTACCAATTAAGGCTTAGAGGCCAGATTTATTACCCTAGAATACACAAGAGTTCTGTTTGTCCATCTGCTTATCAAATAGATATATCAATAGATAAGTGAAATACTATGGTACCTACAATAGTAATAATACTTTAGTAGCAGATGTGATACACTGAGATAAAGGTATTGCCTTAGTCCTTATGTATTTGTGGCTGTTTCCATAAATAATAAAGAAGTAACTTTTTACAGCTTTTAAGATTTTTTTTACAATAAATAACTCAGAAAAGAGTTTATCAATTACAGAATAATTATTCATTTAATATAAAATGGCTCCTTTGTGATGTTTAAATGCTACAATTTTCAATCGACCAGTATTGACCAGTAAAGACCAGTAATGACCAGTATTGACCGGTTTTAACCGGGTATTGACCGCCGGCCCGGTCAATACTCAATTGACCGGTCAATATGCCAACCCTGCTTAGTTCACAATCCTACATGACACTGTAGCAAACATCATGAGTGTTCTCCCCTTAGTTCACAGTCTTACCTGAAACCGTAGCAAGCATCATGAGTGTTCTCCTCTTAGTTCACAGTCCTATCTGACACCGTAGCAAACATCATGAGTGTTCTCCCCTTAGTTCATAGTCTTACCTGACACCATAGCAAACATCACGAGTGTTCTCCCCTTAGTTCACAGTCCTATCTGACACTGAAGCAAACATCTATGAGTGTTCTCCCCTTAGTTCACAGTCCTACCTGACACCGTAGCAAACATCATGAGTATTCTCCCCTTAGTTTACAGTCCTACCTGACACTGTAGCAAACATAATGAGTGTTCTCCCCTTAGTTCACAGTCATACCTGACGATGTAGTAAACATCGTGAGTGTTCTCCCCTTAGTCCACAGTCCTACCTGAAACTGTAGCAAACATCATGAGTGTTCTCCTCTTAGTTCACAGTCTTACCTGACATCGTAGCAAACATCATGAGTGTTCTCCACTTAGTTCACAGTCCTACTTGACACTGTAGCAAGCATCATGAGTGTTCTCCCCTTAGTTCGCAGTCCTTTCTGACACTATAGCAAACATAATGAGTGTTCTCCCCTTAGTTAACAGTCCTACTTGACACTGTCGCAAACATCATGAGTGTTCTCCCCTTAGTTCACAGTCCTACCTGACACTGTAGCAAACATCATAAGTTTTCTCCCCTTAGTTCACAGTCCTATCTGACACCGCAGCAAACATCATGAGTGTTCTCCCCTAAGTTCACAGTCCTATCTGACACTGTAGCAAACATAATGAGTGTTCTCCCCTTAGTTCACAGTCCTATCTGACACCGTAGCAAACATCATAAGCGTTCTCCCCTTAGTTCACAGTCCTATCTGGCACTGTAGCAAACATCATGAGTGTTCTCCCGTTAGTTCACAGTCCTATCTGACACTGTAGCAAACATCATGAGTGTTCTCCTCTCAGTTCATAGTCTTACCTGACACCGTAGCAAACATCATGTGTGTTCCCCTTAGTTCACAGTCCTACCTGACACCGTAGCAAACATCATGAGTGTTCTCCCCTAAGTTCACAATCCTACCTGACACTGTAGCAAACATCATGAGTGTTCTCCCCTTAGTTCACAGTCCTACTTGACACTGTAGCAAACATCATGAGTGTTCTCCCCTTAGTTCACAATCCTACCTGACACTGTAGCAAACATCATGAGTGTTCTCCCCTTAGTTCACAGTCCTACCTGAAACTGTAGCAAACATCATGAGTGTTCTCCCCTTAGTTCACAGTCCTACCTGACACTGTAGCAAACATCATGAGTGTTCTCCCCTTAGTTCGCAGTCCTACTTGACACTATAGCAAACATAATGAGTGTTCTCCCCTTAGTTAACAGTCCTACTTGACACTGTCGCAAACATCATGAGTGTTCTCCCCTTAGTTCACAGTCCTACCTGACACTGTAGCAAACATCATGAGTGTTCTCCCCTTAGTTCACAGTCCTACTTGACACCGTAGCAAACATCATGAGTGTTCTCCCCTTAGTTCACAGTCCTACCTGACACCGTAGCAAACATCATGAGTGTTCTCCCTTTAGTTCACAGTACTACCAGAAACCATAGCAAGCATCATGAGTGTTCTTCCCTTAGTTCACTGTCCTACATGACACTGTAGCAAACATCATGAGTGTTCTCCCCTTAGTTCACAGTCCTATCTGACACTTTAGCAACATCATGAGTGTTCTCCCCTTAGTTCACAGTCCTACCTAACACCGTAACAAACATCATGAGTGCTCTCCCCTTATTTCACAGTCCTACTTGACACTGTAGCAAACATCATGAGTGTTCTCCCTTTAGTTCACTGTCCTACTTGACACTGTAGCAAACAGCATGAGTGTTCTCCCCTTAGTTCACATTCTTACTTGACACTGTAGCAAACATCATGAGTGTTCTCCCCTTAGTTCAAAGTCCTACTTGACACTGTAGCAAACATCATGAGTGGTCTCCCATCAGTTCACAGTCCTACTTGACACTGTAGCAAACGTCATGAGTGTTCAGCCCTTAGTCCACAGTCTTACCTGACACTGTAACAAACATCATGAGTGTTCTCCCCTTAGTTCACAGTCCAACTTGATACTGTAGCAAACATCATGAGTGTTTTCCCTTTAGTTCACTGTCCTACCAGACACTGTAGCAAACATCATGAGTGTTATCCCCTTAGGTCACAATCCTACATGACACAGTAGCAAACATCATGAGTGTTCTCCCCTTAGTTCACAGTCTTACCTGAAACCGTAGCACACATCATGAGTGTTCTCCTCTTAGTTCACAGTCCTATCTGACACCGAAGCAAACATCATGAGTGTTCTCCCCTTAGTTCACAGTCCTACTTGACACTGTAGCAAACACCATGAGTGGTCTCCCATAAGTTCACAGTCCTACTTGACACTGTAGCAAACGTCATGAGTGTTCAGCCCTTAGTCCACAGTCCTACCTGACACTGTAACAAACATCATGAGTGTTCTCCCCTTAGTTCACAGTCCGACTTGACACTGTAGCAAACATCATGAGTGTTTTCCCTTTAGTTCACAGTCCTACTTGACACCGTAGCTAACATCATGAGTGTTCTCCCCTTAGTTCACAGTCCTACTTGACACTGCAGCAAACATCATGAGTGTTCTCCCCTTAGTTCACAGTCCTACTTGACACTGTAGCAAACATCATAAGTGTTTTCCCCTTAGTTCACAATCCTACCTGACACTGTAGCAAACATCATGAGTGTTATCCCCTTAGTACACAGTCCTACCTGACACCGTAGCAAACATCATGAGTGTTCTCCCCTTAGTTCACAATCCTACCTGACACCGTAGCAAACATCATGAGTGTTTACCCCTTAGTTCACAGTCCTACCTGACACGGTAGCAAACAGCATGAGTGTTCTCCCCTTAGTTCACAGTCCTACCTGACACCGTAGCAATCATCATGAGTGTTCTCCCTTTAATTCATAATCCTACCTGACACCGTAGCAAACATCATGAGTGTTCTCCCCTTTGTTCACAGTCCTACCTGACACTGTAGCAAACATCGTGAGTGTTCTCCCCTTAGTTCACTGTCCTACCTGCAATGTAGCAAGCATCATGAGTGTTTTCCATTTAGTTCACAGTCCTATCTGACACTGTAGCAAACATCATGAGTGTTTTCCATTTAGTTCACAGTCTTACCTGACACCGTAGCAAACATCATGAGTGGTCTCCCCTTAGTTCACAGTCCTACTTGACACTGTAGCAAACATCATGAGTGTTCTCCCCTTAGTTCACAGTCCTACCTGACACTGTAGCAAACATCATGAGTGTTCTCCCCTTCTTGGTAGCCTTGAGCATGCCCTCAGGGTCCTGCATGTTGAGCTGTGACATGTCCACCTGGGGAGGGTCTCTCTTCCACTCCGGCAACTCATCTGGCTCCAACTGGTCCTCGTCTCCCTCCTGTGAAATAATAATACTGAACAGTGTTTCACATAAGGAAAATTAGTCAAAAGTTTTTTGTCCAAAATTGTGGAACAAATTGTGTAATTTTGACTACAATTGGGAAATCAGTTGGGGGTTTTCTTAGGAATATGTTTAAATTGATATTTGTTGACCCAAAATTACAGCCTTTACAACAGGTTGGTTTATTAAAATTATTATAAAGCAAGCCAATATAATTATATAGCACTGTGTAATATCAATTAAATAATGCAGTTAAACATGCACTTATAAGCCAATTGAAAACAGTTATTTGTAAGCATATCAATGATACTTAATTTCTCCCAATTTCATGGTTTATAATGCTAATTTCTCAACCCAAAAGCCTCAGCCTGTAAAATATCAAGTAAACAAGAGCACCGCATAACAGATGCCACGCTCGGCTGCGGGTGCAGTTTTGAATAAAAGAAAGCTTTTCAGAATTTTTCTTTGTTTTAGAGGTCACAGTGACCTCGACCTTTGACCTAGTGACCCCAGAATGGGTGTGGCATGTAGAACTCATCAAGGTGCATCTACATATGAAGTTTCAAAGTTGTAGATGGAAGCACTTTGATATTAGAGCCAATGTTCAGGTTTTAGCACGACGACGGTGGACAACAAGCTGGCTATGACAATACCCCGGGGTTTCTCCGAAAACAGCCGAGCTAAAAAATCACTGTACTAAGGTTCAACTCATATAGCTGCATGGGGATATTAAGTAAATGTTGCATTTTTTCTACACATTGTATTTGTTTTGAAAATTTTCAATTGGGAATTTTAGGCAGTCATTTGAGAAACAAAACGTACTTTTGACTTTGGGAGTGGGGCAAAGTAACATCCCAAATGTGTACCCCAAAAGCACTGAAGGTAAATGTCTTTTTTAATTATGCATGATTGTTGTTTTTTTGTATTTTAATAAAAATCATGTTTGTTTGCCAACTTAAGCATGTTTATCTCAGCCATATTTATCTGTTTTATGGGTATTTTGTATTTTAATTGTTCACTTATTTTGTTCCTGATTTGGGGAAATCACCTACATGTAGTCTAACATTTATCACAAAAATTGTCCATTGGTGAGCATAATTTCAACTGTGAAAGTTAAATGAGGGGCAAGTTCCATAATTTTACAGCCTGTTGGTGGATTGGGCATCTGAATTAAGCTACAGCTTCAGCACATATTCATAATCAATATTTTATAGATAGATAGATTTCAAATACAATCTTTGTTTTAAATACGTTATAGTGAACTGCAGCGAAATGAAATCCAGCAAATAAGTTTTGTTGTAATTACTAGACTGTTCGCAAAGTCAAAAAATACCCCCCCCCCTTCCCCCACACAAAAGTAGAATAGAAACAAGAGGACCATGATGGCCCTGTATCGCTCCACTGATTTTTATGCGAAAAAAGCGTGCAATGCGCATGGGTTGAAATGTACTCAAGCATGTGACTTTCTCTTTCTATCCCTCATCCCACTGGGCGCTTAAAGTTGGAAGGGTGAGCATTTTTATATATGGAAAACGTTACTACAGTGTTAACTAAACAGACTAAAAAGCCCGGGAATTGTCGCACCGGTCCTTTGCTTATAATGTAGGTACATTTATCTCTCCAAAAGATATTGTCGTTCTTTCTATTTCACAAATTTTTAGTTGCTGAAGATCAAATTTACGCATGTTCTACAAGATTAATGAAAGTTCCTTCATTCAATCATGAATCTTTTTCCAAAATTCTAAAAAGTGTTTGTAGGTTTCAAAGTTTCTGTTACTTATATAGTTCATGACATATGCAAAATACCTTATGACGTAGATCACCTGAACTTTACTTCATTCTTGAGGCATTAGTGAGTGTAGCAGGATTGTTAACGTGGTGAAGAAATTGTTTATTGTACAAAGAAGATATTTGCCTGAGGAAACATAAAGTTACGAGTTTTTCAGGTTCATGAGGTGCCGAAAGGCACTAGGAATGATAACTTCGTAGAGGTTATTTGTTAAACAAAGTAAAGGTTTATGAGACAAAAAATTGAATTTTAATTCATCAAGATGTTGCGATCATGGCAACACTACTTGCCTATGGCGTGAGGTTAAAAGAGATATCATGACAAACAATTAGCTTGACCTAACTTTTCCTTTACTTTTTCCATCTGACGTTCCAATAGACCATAACTCCTTCTGAAGAGTTTGTTTTCGTTTTGAAAGAGGACTTCTGGTTTCAAAAAGGAGAAATTGCTCATAATGAGCAATTTCTCTTTTTATCACAATGATTTCTACCCCACCCAGCCAATTTATAAATAGTCCTTTACAATATTATTTCTCGTCTGCAATCTCTTTCAATTTGGGGCAGTCCAAAATGTGTCCTTTGGTAAAGGGTTAACATTTATGGATAGTTAACATGTTGGTCTACCTTTCACGCTTGACATGTATGCATTTATCTCTTATAATTAAAAAGTTATTCCAAGTGCATTTTGATAAACTTTTAGATTGAGAAGAAAATAGTTTATTCATCCCATAATGAATAAAAAGCAAAAACGCATAAACAGGCAAAGTTCAATGACTTCCTGTGGCCATGTTTTTGACGATTCAAATTTTCTTGAACAACTTTTTAATGGGAGCCTTCAAATCAAGAGATAAATTTGGCCCCAGGGGCATAATTTGAACAAACTTGGTAGAAAACTAAAAGATGTCACTATATACCAAATTTGGTAGCCCTAGGCCCAATGGTTATGGACAGGAAGATTTTTTACAGTTTTCACAAAAAGAGGCTTTATATAAGCATATGTTCAGTTTTGTGACCCCTGGGGCAGGGTCAAATTTGAGCCCAGGAGAATAATTTGAACAAATTTGGTAGAGGACTATTAAATGTCACTACATACCAAATTTAGTAGCCCTAGGCTCTATAATTATGAACAAGAAGATTTTTTAAGTTTGCACAAAATAGGCCTTTTTTAAGCATACTAGTATGTTCATTTTTGTGACCCCCGGGGCAGGGTCAAATTTGAACCCAGGGGCATAATTTGAAAAAAACTTGGTAGAGCTTTAAGATTTTAATACCTACCAAATTTGGTAGAAAAAGGCCAAATGGTTATGGACAGAAAGATTTTTTAAGTTTGTTCAAAATAGGCCCAATATAAGCATTTGTTCAATTTTGTGACCCTGTGGAACGGTCAAATTTGATCCGAGGGGCATAATTTGAACAAACTTGGTAGAGGACTATTATATGTCACTACATACCAAATTTGGTAGCCCTATGCCATACAGTTATGGACAAGAAGATTTTGAAAGTTTGCACAAAATAGGCCTTATTTAAGCATATGTTCATTTTTGTAACCCCCGGGGCAGGGTCAAATTTGACCCCAGGGGCATAATTTGAACAAACTAAGAAGAGAGCTATTCGATGTCACTACATATCGAATTTGGTAGCCTGAGGCCCTACGGTAATGGACATAAAGATTTTTAAAGTTTGCACAAAATAGGCTTTATATAAGCATATGTTCATTTTTGTGACCCCCGGGGCAGGGTCAAATTTGACCCCCAGGGCATAATTTGAACAAACAAAGAAGAGAATTATTAAATGTCACTACATACCAAAAGTAATAGGCCCAATGGTTATGGACAAAAGATTTTTAAAGTTTGCACAAAATAGGCTTTATATAAGCATATGTTCAATTTATTGACCCCCAGGGCGGGGTTAAATTTGACCCCAGGGGCATAATTTGAACAAATTTGAAAGAGGTTCATTTCAGGAACATTTGTGAGAAGTTTTATCAGATTTGGACATGTAGTTTAGGAGAAGAAGATGTTTAAAGAAAAAGTGTACGCACGGACGCACGCACAACGGACAGAGGACCATGACATAAACCCTGCTGGCCTCTGGCCAGTGAAGCTTTTAAAAATGATATACTATCAGGGCCCTCGTTTTGCACTTTATACCGCCGGATATCGGCGAGTTCTCCCATGAAAAAGTATACTTTTTTCCCCTATTTCAGCTAAAAATTCGCTCCACAAATTTTGTTTTTTGTATTTACATTTTGACGATGCTGTTTCCGCATCGTCTAAGGTATGATACCATAAAAAAAATCTTGACAATGGCGACCTATGTAAAAGACCGAGCCAGTCAGATTGAGATAATGCTCGGGTTGTAGAAATACCGAATTTTAGGTGTTGAATGGTTGGTGAAAAGATCTTCTAAAATTCTCCTTTTCGCCCAAAACGATGCGAAATTCCACCCTCTATGGGCCCCGGCTCCAATCCCCCAAAGTGAAGCAAGGGGCCCTGAGTGACTATGGTATCAAGAACTTAGCGTATTGTAGCCTACAGTAATATCGCGAATATGTGTAGCATCATACTTCCCACTCGTCGTAAAGTTTTTCTATGTCGGCATCATTGAAATCCCGAATGTCTTTCTTCTTTCCTTTAACTGGTTCCTTCTCCTTAGACTTTTTACAGTTTAAGATGTTGCAAATTGAAAATAAAATAAATAAATAAATGAAAATTTTCAAAGTGAAAGTGGGACACGCCATCTTCCGGAGTTAAACAAATTTGTACAATTGGAAAGTAAACGAAATTAATTAAAACATTGAAAATGTTTACTTGACGCAAAAGCTATATATAAATACAATATAAAAAACAATAAATTATATTGACATCACATAAATTATTATTTGTTATTTTATTGTGTGCAATGTCTCTATTTTCGTTTATATATTTCGTCAAAATTATATATTTTATTTAACATGTAAACAGGGTGGACAGTGAAAGTTGACACTTTAAAATTTCAGGAAAAAGCATCGCGATTATGATTACAATGTGAAATTTCCGTTTCATAATTGTAATTAAGTTGATTTTGTTGACAACTACGAAATACTATTAACTTTCTGCTGTGCCAGGTTTGTATTTGTACAGTTTCGTTTTTGGTTTTACACTGAATCAGTTTTTGACATAAGCTATTTTGCAACATTTAACCACCTCACAACTTCTTTGATGTAAGTTGTGTTAGGCTGGTCAAATTTTTTATGAGAAAGTATTGCGTGTGTTGCTTTTATTAAATAGGACTATAAGCAGTTGGTTTAGATTAGATTTTGATAAGATTGACTTGTAAAATGGTCAATTATATTATTTCAAATCAAATGAAATAAATTTTATTATGAGTCGGCAAGACATATAACAAGTAACATAAGCTGCAAAGCTTTTGAACAACTAAACAACAAACATAAACAGTAAAACATGAGTAAAACAGCTAAAAAGAAAAGTCATATATATGTTTAAGGGTGAAACACAGGTTAGGACAAAAATTACATGCAACATTGAACTAAATTTGACAATATTTGACTTTCCTGCTGGTTTTGCACATGTGGGGGCGGAGAAAGACTGTAGCATGCATATAGGGGCTAACTGTATTATCAAAACAATAATGCACAAAAAAGCTGGACCAGCTTCAGAGTCAGTGTATGACATAATATAATTTCAATAGAATACAAAAGCATATCAAAAATCATATCAAAGCTTAAATAAAATAGAATAACATAGGAGGCAATTAAAAACTATGTAGGAAGATGCTGATCTAGACCTGCAAGTAGGTTTAAAAACTGCAATAAGACAGCAATGTAAGAAACTGAATTAAAAAAGAAACACAAAAATGCGACAGATAAAAAAGTGCTAAAGACGAATATCACCTCGAATCAGATTCAAGATGAACTGATCGGCAGCTTTCTCACAACAAAAACAGAATAAAAGCATGAAACAAACTATAAGCAAGCAACAAAATAGAAGCAAGAAACAACTAGAGGCAAACTTAAAGCAAACTCGTAGAAGCAAGCACAGGCAATCAAAATAAAATACTTAATAATACATAAGCAAAGCAAAGGCAGTAAAAGCAACTAGTATTTTTCATATTCTAGAAATATAGCCATTACTTTAACAGGCTCAGAGATGAACTGTCTGCCTACCTACCAGAGTTCACTTAAGAAACTGCCAACATCTTAATCGACCACACTTGGAAGGCTTTCAAGAACAAATTGAAGTCGCATGTACATCCCAACAACAAAGTCCAAAAACCATGGATCACAAAAACAATTAAGTCCCTCCATCGAAAAAGGAACAAACTTCACTCCAAATTTAAATCTACTGGTTCCCTTAAGGATAGAAGCTGATGCCTCAAAGATAAGAAAGAAACCCAGAAACATGAAAGACAAGAATACTGGAGATATATTGAAAATCTAATAGAAGTAGATCTTACCAACACAGAACAACACTCGAAACAAAAAAAAAATTTGGAATTACATCAAATCCTTAAGGAAAGACAACTGCGGGGTAGCTCCACTGAAGAATAAAGGAAAACTGCATGATGATCGGACTCAGTGTTTTTTTTATGGCAATTTCGGGGCTGATATTCGGCCCCATTCCCCTCAAAAAAGAGTATATATTTTTCTCCCATTTTGTAAAAAAAATATCCTTCAGAAGTAAAAAAAAAAAAAAATATTTTTTTTTTGTTTTTTTTTAAGAAAGAACTGTTTCATAATTATGACAGATATATCTCAAATTTATTTCATAAATAACTAACAAAGTATATAACTATAATTTATATGATTTTTAATTATTATTAAGTGTTACATTAAATCAGATTAGTTTTTTCCAAATCAGTGGACTTTTCACATCAATTGCATTTGTCTCCCAAAATGGCCAGGAAAAGGCCTTTGGTCCATTTTATTGATAAAAAATGCTCAAATTTGCCATTTAATCGATTTAAAAAAACTCAATTCGACTCAAAAAGGCTAAGAAAACTGAGACTGTGCATGAAGGCTGAACTGTCTGAAACTAATGTAGAAAAAATCATTGATATATATTTCAGAAAAAGGACAGAGACATTCTTCTGTAAATATTATATTCATACAAACATGTGAATTCATATAATAAATATCATTACATATAAAAGAGTGAATTTTTAATTTTCCCCTTTTCCTAAAAAACAACGCATTTTTCCCCTTTGGATGGGCCCCGCCACCATTCCCCTATAAGTGAACAAAAACACTGGGACTGAAGAGGCCAACATCCTAAACCGACAGTACCACTCAGTCTTTACCAAGGAGGACAGTTCCAGCATCCCAATACCTGAGGGTGAACCATCACCTATCATGCCAAAAATAGACATCACCACAGAAGGTATACATGCCCTTCTCAGGAAACTTAATGTTCAAAAGCAGCCGGGCCTGACTTAATTCCTGCACGCATCTACAAAGAGATGGCAGACCAGTGTGCTCCTTTCCTGAATATCATATACAGTAGGTGCCTATCAAATGGCAGTAAACCAGACGTGTGGAAGACAACCAATGTGTTGGCAATTTACAAGAAAGGGGAAAGATTCAAAGCCAGCAACTACAGGCTGGTTTCACTGACATGTATAGCATATAAGATCTTGGAACACATTATTGTAAGCAAGATAATGTGCCACCTTGATAGACATGCCATGCTCACGTACTGCCAACACGGTTTCAGGAGAAGACAGAGCTGCAAAACCCAGCTACTGATGCTGACGATTGAGCTCGTCCATTCCATGGCCCGCCATAAACAACATGACCTTGCTGTACTCAATTTAAGCAAGATCTTCGATCGTGTGCCACATAGTCGCCTGCTCACCAAACTCAGTCACTATGGCATCAGGGGCAAAACCTTGAAGTGGATTGCAGCCTTTCTTACAGACTGCACACGGAGGGTAGTCGTTGATGGAGCAACATCCGAGCCAGCACCCGTCATCAGCGGAGTCCCCCAGGGAAGCTTCTTTCGAACCCATTTTATTTCTTGTTTTCATCAACGACTTGCCACTTCATGTCACATCCAGAGTAAGGCTATATGCAGATGACTGTGTGGTGTATCGAGAAATCAACTCGGAAGAAGATTGCCAGATCCTACACAACGACCTGATAATGCTTGCCAAATGGGAGAAACAATGGGGTATGGACTTTCACCCAGAGAAGTGCAGCATTCTTCGTGTCCACAAAAAGAGGAACCCAATCATGTTCCATTACTCCCTAAAAGATCACATCCTTGAGACTGACTCGACTACCAAGTACCTGGGAGTGACCTTGTCTCAAAACCTTTCATGGAACCACCATGTGGACATAACAGTAAAAAAGGGAAACAGCACACTCGGTTTTCTCCAGCGCAATCTAGGCGTCAGCAATGAGAAGGTTAAGACCACGGCATACAGCTCTCTTGTCCGGCCAGGCCTTGAGTATTGCTTCACAGTGTGGAACCCCTTACAAAGGACATGGCATACAAGCTCGAGATGGTACAGAGGAGGGCTGCTAGATATGTAACCAACCGTTACCACAACACCAGCAGCGTATTTTCCATGATCGAGCACTTGGGGTGGGAGACGCTCAAATCACGATGGACTTAAGCGCAACTCACCATGCTGTATAAGATCATCAATGACCTGGTAGATATTCCAGCCAACCAGTACCTTATACAAGCCCCAAGTTGCCCTAAGGATCAAAACAGGAAGTACCACCAGTCGTCTACATTCACATCCTACCACAAGAATTCATTTTTCCCACATACTATATCCGTTTGGAACCACCTCCCTGCGACAGTCGCAGAGGCCCCTGACTTGGTATCCTTTAAGCAGGGGCTTTCCTCACTCACCTTCTAATCACTGTTAGGTGCCCAGCTTCAAGTAACCCCTAGTGATTCCCATTGCTGTGCCAGCCGCGGCCACCGTTACACGAGAGGTCTGGGTTGAATAGGTGAAAACGTAGCTGGGCAAACTTTTTCTATCTCTAAACTTTTAACTATCAAATCTCTTCTATCTATCCTATCATTTGAATTTTCATCTTTCTCTTGACCTAGCACCACCAGTCGCGTAATAATCAAGTGTGATTGCGCCGACGTATGATGGAGATGTAGATGGAACAGTACAGGTAAGTATGGAAGGTTCTTGTTGAGTTGTGGGTATGGAGATTGTGTGAAATCCCTAGATAGAACATTCCACATGATGCAGTCTGTTACGGAAAGCGTTTTGTCACTATGTGACAAAAAACAAATGCTTAAAAACAGGTCAATATTGTAATTAATCAAATATTTTTCTCTTTTATGTATTGTTCATATAGTGTTCCTAAGGAGCGCAAAATCGTTTATTTATAATTATTTTTCAAAAGAAGTTGCAATAATCCAACTTCCAGCTGCAATAATTAAACTCCTAGCTATTGACCCTCCAGGTCTAAGCTGTACGTATGTACTCGTAAAAGCTCAGAGCATGCAAGAAGAACCACGTGGAGGATAAACATTGTGCACATGGAAGAAGTTATAATTTTTGCCCAATCAAGATGATACATGCTCACAAAATTATCATGATGATATATTGGATGATTTCTCAAATAGTTCATGGAAACATCTCATAAACTGATCAGATCATTTCTGTTTCATCGTTGGTGAGTGACTTAGGTCATGTACATGTATCCTTCTTGGTTCCTAATAACATCAGCTTCAATGCCATGCACAGTCTAATGTTGTTTTTATTTATATTATTGAATATTAAAATGTTAACTGAAAGTATTTATGTATTTTATGTTACGCAATATGAGGATCTTGTAATTATTATGTGTATTTCAGCGCAGGTGACCAGTCAACATGCCAGGATCGTCCAGCAAACATTCCAAGAAGAAGGAGCTCTACATAGCCAAGAACATGGGAGATTTAAACAAAATGGCAGAGCTGCCTGCCAAACTGAAGACAAACAATGCAAAAATGTATAAAACAAGAGAATTACTTCATATTCTTTACAATATTATATGAAAACAGATAGTTATACTTTAGTTAAGTTTTTACCTATTTATTTAAGCTTAATTGCATCTTAGCCTAAGGCTCTCTTAAAAGCACTCAAGTCCATTTCCTGGTTAGAGCCAGTACTTGGTGTCTTTTTGGGTGATGTAAAGAATGCTCTCACAGTGGGGATCAAACCAATACATGTATGTGTTGAGTAGTATGGAGTGGCAGGAGAGGAAGGAAAGAGAATGGTACTTTCTAAGTGTTAAGTTACACTTTCAAAGTTGATCTTTAAAAACAGCTGGATTCTTCTCATATTGTAACTTTTGAAGCAAACGATATGATTCTCGATCTTAGAAAACATGGTTTTAAGCATGTGAGTAAAGTGTATACCGAGTTCAGCTTACAAGTGCAGTTTGCAAAGGCTAATCAGGGAACAACACTCCGGCTAAACCGGATTTTTGCTGAGAAGAGACCACCTTTAAACCACAAATACTGTAAAAGCTTTAAGGGCCATCCATGATTTGCCTGTGCAAACTGAACAGGCTAATCTGGGAGGACACTTTATGCACATGCATTTGGCCCCATTTCCCAAAGCGGGGCTAGTATGTTTCACATGACTGGTTTCAGCTTGGTGAAGACTGCTGACAAGATGCTCAAGGAAGCTGAACATAGTGACCTGATGGAAGATGAGGAACGAGCCTACGTTCTCTTCATGAAGTACTTTAATGTGGTCACCTTCCTTAAGAAAACTGCAGACTATAGGAAAGAGAAGGTGAGTTATGTCCCTTGCTATAATAGAAAACTGTAGACTATAGGAAAGAGAAGGTGAGTTATGTCCCTTGCTGTAATAGAAAACTGCAGACTAAAGGAAAGAGAAGGCGAGTTATGTCGCTTGCTGAAATAGAAAACTGTAAACTATAGGAAATAGAAGGTGAGTTATGCCCCTTGCTGTAACAGAAAACTGTAGACTATAGGAAAGAGAAGGTGAGTTATGTCCCTTGCTGTAAAAGAAAACTGTAGACTATAGGAAAGAGAAGGTGAGTTATGTCCCTTGCTGTAACAGAAAACTGTAGACTATGGGGAAGAGAAGGTGAGTTATGTCCCTTGCTGTAACAGAAAACTGTAGACTATAGGAAAGAGAAGGTGAGTTATGTCCCTTGCTATAATACAAGTAAACAGTGATAATAAAATTGTGTAATTTCCTATAAGTATGTTTATTGTATATTTATGGTTTAGGAAGTTGTTTAAAGTCGTAACTTTCTTAAAGAAAACGGCAGGCTATAGAAAAGAAAAGGTCAGTTATGTCACTTGCTGTGATAAGATTGAATGATGTCCCTTTAGTTAAGTGTTTGGGTTTTATGCCATGCATTAATCTATTGTACTTCAATATACACTTGTTTTGTTCATATTCATGTTTGTTGACACTTGTTTTCGGCGTATATACATGTTGACATATATCAATTCCAAACACATGTGATGTTGACAATGTACATCGTGCAAGTCAAATAAAATGTCTGTCTGTCTTAATGCTGACAGCATATAGCTTAAGACATTTTTGGACCGTGTCAACTAGTTACCAGCCATGTAAACTAGAGTTTTATTTGGTGTTAACTAGAGTGACGTCCTTTTTTTAGTACTTACAACCCTTGTCGACTAGAGTTTCATCCCTTGTAAATGAGAGTTACATCCTTTTCCTACTAGTCACATCCCTTGTCAACGAGAGTTATATCCCTTTTCAACTAGAGAAACATCCTTATTCTACTCGTGAGTCGTGACATCCCTTGTCATAAAAGAGTTTAATCCCTTGTCAAATAACCTTACATTCCTTGTCAACTTGTTGTGTAAATATTATTTATTGCAGACATACTATGACAACCTTCTTGGTGCTAAGAATCTGATGGCAGCCATAGACAAAGCAGAGGAACTCTCTGGAAGTCTGAAAGAAAGGTACATTAGTTGTAGGTTACATGGCAAACACTCTGTGGGTAACTCATATGCTGTTCAGGTTTCTATCATTTTTGACGTGTATCAGTATGTAAGGGTTGGAAACAAAGCCTTGAAAATCTAAATCTAGTAAGAAAGGTCTTTAATTTAATTTGGTGTTATAAAGGACTACAAACACTTCAAAGTTTGTAGTTTACTTTATGTTTTTAAGTTAGATTGGCTCTGTGTTTGTAGATTATTATACTAGATACAACTTGTACTGTGTTTGTAGATTTATCTTGCTCTGTGTTTTTAGATATGACCTGTTGGAAGCAGAGATGGTTGCCAACAAACTTGCATCTCTGGAGAATGAGAAACCCTCAGAGCCTCAGCAGCCTGGAAAACAGAAGGACAACGATGTGTCTACAGACACGATATACAACAGGAAAGAAGGGGACCAGAAGACTAATGGGGGTACAACACAGCTGTAAAATAGATGATGGGGCCTCACTGTGGGAAAACTAGCGCTATTGCACATGCATAAGTGTCGTCCCAGATTAGGCTGTGCAGTCTGCACAGGCTCATCAGACAAGACACTTTCCGTTTGAGTTGCATTCTTGCTGAGAAGAGACTTCTTTTAAATAAAAAAATCCATAAAAGCTGAAATTGTGGTCCCTGATTAGCCTGTGCCGACTTTACTGGCTAATCTGGGACAACCCATAATGCACATGCATTAAGTCTGGTTTTCCCAGAAAAGGGCTTATGCATGTGATCTAAAAGTAATTGGAAGAAAGATAAACTTCAAAATCAAGATTTATGTAGCTTATCTTGATCTTCTACCTTCTGACATGTTTAATTAGCTTTTATGAAAAAAAGATAAGCTGGCCACAGCCGTGAGAACATTGTATGACAGTGTTTGTTTTCACACTTTTGGGAATGGGTCCGGGTTGCTTTGGATTGGGGAAAAATAGCTGTGTTTACACTAAAATTTGGAAATTAGTGCTGTTATGTTCTGCTAAAAAATGCTTCAAAATTTATAATAAAAGTGTTTTCAATATTATATTTTCTAAGGTTCAACTTATAGAGCTGGGTGCGAATTAAATGCTGAGATCTAAAAAAAATAATAAACCTTCAATTGGGAATATTTAGGTTTCATTTGGGGAATTTAAAAACTTTTGTTAATTGGGAATTTTGTCCGAATGGGAATGAAGAAAAACACACTGTATGATAATGTTAGTATGCTTGCAGAACTGGTAAGCCCTTTGCCCCCCAAGTCCAATCCAGGCAAGCTGACCTGTGCACAGCTCTACCAGATGTTGGAGGACCGAGACACCCAGCTGATACTGATGGACATGAGGTCAATAGAGGACTTCCAGGAGTCCAGGCTCACCCACAAGGCCATCATCAATGTGCCAGCATCAGCAGTCAAACCTGGGTTGGTGAATATTTCTATTACCTGGGCACTTATTAATAAGTCACTTTGTAGGAGACTAATATGATTTAATTTTTGTTCAGTAATTACTGTAAAGTCAGTATTATTCGTAAACTTGTTTTACTTTCAATGCTCTCAGTCCTTTGTTTGACCACTAAATTGTTGTTTATTTCATGGGTTGACCAATCCACAAACTTAACACACAAATCTAAAAATCACCTACTCAAATTTTTTATTTTATTTGACAACACCCCACAGGCTAATCTGTTACGACACTTTACCCACTTGTCACTTTCCGTTCCAGGACGACTGTGTCGTACATAGAGAAGGCCCTCCCAATGGACTCACTTTCACTATGGAAGCAACGAGGTAACATTGATCACATCGTTCTACTGGACTGGAACTCCAGGTTTGAGAATGTGAAGATTGGGAGCTCTCTACAGACACTGAAAGATGCATTGTTTAAGGTAATTACATTTGAATACTGTAAGTTTAAACGTATTTATTTTACCTCCGTTGCATAGAACGGTTTATAGAAAGCCTTAGGTTTATGTGAGAGACTCTCGAGTCCGTCTCTTGGGCCTAGAACCAGTACAGAACCAGTACTTGGTGTCTATTGGGAAGATCAAAAGAACGCTCCCATAATGGGGATTACACCATTGACCTCCTGGTCACTAGACGGGCACTGTATCCATTATGCCATGGCGCCGATGGATGCTGTGGTGATGTACTCGAATTTATTTGAGCCTTGCTCTGAGAAAATGGAGCTTAATGCATGAAGTGTCACTGGAGCTTAATGCATGTGCGCGAAGTGTCACTGGAGCTTAATGCATGAAGTGTCACTTTCAGCCTAAAGTGGTTTTTGCTAAGAAGAGGCTTTTTAAAACAAAAAAACATAAAAGCAGAAAGTATCATCCCTGATTAGCCTGTGCTGCACTTTACACACATTCATGATTCATTAAGCCCCATTTTCCCAGAACGAGGCTTAATTCTGGTTTGTTCCATGCATGAACCTTTCACTCTATTTCAGTATGACAGTAAAGTAATAATGATAATAGAGACTTCTATGATTCTCCCTTGATGGTAGATACAAGCAGTGGAAGTGATAGTGTATTTCTTGCTTGTTACATGCATTAACCTTCATGTTTTTCAGTCTGACAGTATAACACCAGGCTTCGGATCTATTTCAGTATGACAGTACAGTGATAATCAAGAGCGAGCCTCTCATCCTGGACGGGGGATATGAACAGTGGATGTTAGAATACCCCATGAAGTGTCTCAACCCGTCATTTGACAAGATATCCAGGCCAGTTGTACAGGACACGCAGGCGGGACTGCGTAAGAACTGCGCTAATCTTTATAGTTTCAATTAAATCTAAATTTGTTTATGGTTCATGGGCGACATATTTGTATGCTATTTCCACAGTTCTAGATTGTATAGGCAATGTTTGTCAATGGCCTAAAATAAAATGCTATCAGATGTGCACACTGTGCAGGCTGAACTAGGAGGACATATTATGTGCATGCATTAAGCCCTGTTATCCCATAACGCAGCTCATGTGTAAAATTCTATGTTTTCAGTGGATTTTGACTACCCCGACTATGACCAGGAATTCCTGCAACCAAAACCAGCCGAGGTCAACCCAGGAGACACTGCAATGTCTTCAAGTTTATTAGACAGCATCAGTGGCTTTCAAAATGGAGGCTTAACAACACCAAGTGGTAGACCAACCATCAATAGGTCTTTAAAACCTACTGTTGATCGATCTACAAAATCCAATATTACAAAAATAAGTGTGAATACAAATTCTGATGTGTCTGAATCTTCATCAAGTTTTCTATATCCAGATGTCAGGTCTGCAGCATCCAGCAAGCCAGCCAATCAGAATCAAGGTTCTACAAATCCTGATTTCAGGGCCGGTTTTTCAAATGTTACATATACTGACAGCAGGGCAGACAATCAAAGGACTGAGCGCATTGAAAATAAAACTGAATTAGATCCACCAACAGGTTTGAGTGGAATTTCCAGTGAAATATCTAAAGATCTTCAGGAACTTGAAAGGCAAAAGAAAATCAAGGAAAAGGAGTTGGAAGACATGAGGGTGCAGAGTGAGAGATTGATTGAGGAGTCACAAGCCAGACTGGAGAAAATGAGAGAAGAGGAGAAAAGTCTCTCACAATTGGAAGAAATGAAGAAAAAAGAGCAAGCAGATGTGGCAGATCTTATGAGGTACACAGTCACAGGGATTTAGGCAAAACTAGTGTATCTTACATAGAAATGTTAAGGAGATAAAAAAGTTTCATGATTTACCATGAAATAACATTTCATATAGTCTGATTGCATTAAAAGGTGAGAGATGACCATCATTACTGCAATTATTCACATCATAAAAAAACCCTGAGCTTGTTATTAAAGTAGCGTACTGAATTTTCAACCCTTAGCTGTTCTGTCAAAGAAAATGTAAATGCATTCTTGTCAGGCTTTGATTGTATCTGTTATATCATAACATTTTAAGTTGAGCTAGTCATTCTTCAGTTACACTAGTCACTTTGTTGTAAAGCTAGTCATTGTGTAGTTAAGCTATTCATTTTGTTGTTAAGCTAGTCATTCTGTAGTTACACTAGTCACTTTGTTGTAAAGCTAGTTATTATGTAGTAAAGCTAGTCATTTTGTGGTTAGCTTGTAATTTTGTAGTTAAGCAATCCATTTTGTAGAAAAGCTATTTATCTTGTAGTTTAGCAGCTCATTTTTGTAGTGAAGCAAGTCATTTTGTAGTTAAGCTTGTTATTTCTTGGTTAAGCAAGTCATTTTGAAGATAAGCTAGATAATTTGTAATTAAGCTAGTCATTGTGTAGTTAAGCTTGTTAATGTGTAGCCAATCTAGTCATTTTGTTTAAGTTTGTTGAACATAAAAAGCATATTTGATTTTAGAAAAGTGTAATTATTAACATTAAATGGATGATAAGAATTGTACACAATTGAATAAAGGGATGTTTACGATGATGACTAGTTAATTATTTTATAAGGCCCCTGTGTCTTAACAAGATCCTGGCCTGCAACATGTGAAGGTATTTCTGAATAACACAAATTTCATTTCAGTTTCACCACAAACTTGAGATGAAGTTTCTAGATACTTGGTGCTTTCATCATTACTATAACAAGATCTAATTAGGTGTTGCCTCTCATGCTGTTATTTGACTGTTGCCAGGTTAAAAAGGAGTCTTCAGCAGAAAATAGACGAGGAAAAACAGAACACCAGAACACAGGAACTGAGGAAAGAGTGGGAAGAAGAAAACAGGTAAAAACTGGCTGATAACTTACATTTTGCCATTAGTTTTCCATGTTTTTTATTTCAGTATTTTAATAAAATAAATGACAAATATGATAATGATTTGCTCTCCTGATGTTTTGTCCTTCCTATATAGTATAGAGTTGTTTTTTCTCAGTACATCTAGGGGCTTTTCAAACATTTTAGGGGTGTTTTGCTTATGGGTGATGGGTAATTTACAGGGAGGCAGGGGAGGGCTAGGTTTGTACTCCTTCTGTTCGTCTGGATCCTTTGGTAGCTCTTTTGAAGATACAATGTACTTTGATTAGGTTGGTATTGAATTAATTAATATAATGATTATGTTGACGGATTATCAAAGGTCCGTAGTCAGATCACTGTAAACTACAAGAACCCAAACTTAAAATAGTAATAATTCAAAAAGTACACAGATGTTATCATGAAACTAAGGCATATGGTGTAATAACAAAATTAACATAAAGGCCGTTTTGAAAGTCATACACAATCTTTAATTGATTAAGTGTTTTTACCAATAAAGGACACCTGTATTACTTAAAATTCTAAAAAACCTGTTATTTGCCTTATATTTTTTACATTAATTTTATTGTAAGCATTTAACAGGTACATCTAAATCATGCTCGATCGGTCATTGTCGGTTCAGGTACTACTTAAAAGTACCCTGGGAACTCTTTAAGTATCCTACAATGTATATGTACCCTAAGTACGGAATATATACTAAAAGTACAGTAACCCCGGAGTATGGCCAGGTGCCTTTAAACGTATTTTCCATTCCCCATTTAAATTGTAGTATATTTAAGAGTACTAGAGTTACTTTTTTATAAAAACTGAGCCGGGGACAATGACCAATCCAGTCTTAACAATCAGTATTTACTGCTTGAAGACAACAAGAACTAGCCCAGATATCGCGTGCTGAAGAGGATCAGAGGAGAAGACAGGAAGAGGTGGAAAAACTGAGAATGGAGAGAAAGAGAAAGGAGCAGCAAGAGGAAATAGAGCAAAAGAGAAAACAGCAGCAAGAGGAAACAGAGCAAAAGAGAAAGCAGCAGCAAGATGCAGAAATTGAAAGAAAAAGGATAGAAGAACGAGTATTGCAGGTTGGTTTGATGTGTTCTTGTATGGCTTATATGTGGAAAGGTCTAAAAAATTTTCCTTGAATTTTAACAAAACAATGCTTTTGATAAATCCAAACATTTGTCTATTTATGTGACATTTTATGTTTATTAATTTTTCTTAAAGTTATCTTTTCATTTCTGTTGATTGCTTAAGAAAATAATCACAATATCAACAACACTTACGTTGTATTTGATTCATACTAATAATTATGTTCCTTCTATTAATGTTAACATTCCATTCCATTGATACTATCATGGTATGTCTAAATTTGAAAAACAAAAACTGAAAGACAAAGCTAGTATACTAAAATCAACATGGAAGTCTGTCTTATACAGTCCAACAGACAACATTCATTTCAAAGGTAGATGTTTTGTTCAGTATAACATGATATTGTTTATGTGCAATTTTTATTTCCGTACGTTAACATTGCTTAATTAAGTTATAGCTACCTATAAAAGTGGAGGCGGGGAGAGATAAATTTCACGTTGTCATTTACTATAATTTTGTCAGTGCAGGCTTAATAGTGACAATAGAAATGAGATGGGCACTGGGAAAACAGGGCTTTATTTGCGTAAAGTATCACATAATATTCTATGCAAGCAGAGAGTGATATCCCTGATTATCCTAATTTAGCCTAATCTGCGCACATTGAAATGAGCCTGTTATTCTCAGAGCGCTTCTCAAATAATAGTTCATTATTCAATATCAATATGCCATGCCATGCCATGCCAGGATGCTCAGTTGAGGGTTCGTGAGGAAGAAGAACGAAGACAAAGGGAGATCACTTCTGCAGAGGAGGCGGCAAGAAAACTCCGTCTGGAACAAGATAATAAGGTCAGACACATTTCATAAAGGTCAGACACATTTCATAAAGGTCAGACACATTTCATAAAGGTCAGATACATTTCATAAAGGTCAGACAATTTTCATAAAGGTCAGACAACTTTCATAAAGGTCAGACACATTTTATACAGGTCAGAGACTTTTCATAAAGGTCAGACACATTTCATAATGGTCAGACACATTTCATAAAGCTCTTTACATTGATTTCTGAAACAGAGGAAAATGTTAGCCACACTTCATAATTGTTCTGATTTTTCTGAAATGTCAGCCATATTTCACCATTTTTCTTTTTTTTAAGAGGAAAGTGTCACATTTAAAAGCTTGTTGCAGTGTTTTCTGAAATGATGAAAACTGTCAACAACTTTACACAAGTTAAGTTATTGGCGCCTTTCCTTCTGGTACAGCTTATGTCTCACTTTGTTTATATTGCTGAAACAGAGAACAAGGCCAGTGAAAAAACATGCTGTTTTATTAAATTTAGCAAAAAGGTCAGCCATATTTCAATATTGTTTTAATTAAGTTTTCTGAAACATAGACATTCCCAGTCACTTGTTTATGTATTTTTTTGTGAAATTAAGAATGGGTCAGCCACATGTCACCTTTTTCATATTGTTTTCTGAAACAAAAAAAAGAACATTTGGGCCACAGTTAATCATTGTTCACATTTTATTCCTGAAAAGGAAGAAAAGGTCCTCTTCATAATTGACTGAAACACAGTGTATCTTTTTGTATTTTCTCTTGTGCATATGCGTTCATTCTGGGAAAACTGGGCTGTGCGCACTGCACAGGCTAACCTAGGACGACGCTTTATGCACATGCATTTAGCCAAGTTTTCCAAGAACAAGGCGTATATTTTTACTTGGCTTCATCCCTAGGCCAAGGAGGATGCTCATAGACTTGAGATAGAGGAGAGGCTGCGCAGAGAGAGAGATCTGGCTGCCAGAGCAGAGAAAGAACGACAGGCAGCCCTGGAGGAACAAAGGAGGAAACAGGCTGAGATTGACAGAAAGAAAGAGGAGCAAAGAGAAATAGCCAGGTAGGTGGGTAACAGATGCAGATGAAGGAGTTGGCGTAGTAAAAAGAAAAAGTGAGATATGTGGGCCGGGGGAATGAAAAAAGTGAGGTAAGTGTGTGGGGCAAAGAGGAATGTGAGGTAAGTGAGTGGGTTTTGGAGCCAAGAAAAAATGTATGTGTAGGAGAGTTAAGCAAAAGGTAGATAAAAAAGGTGGAGAATAAAAGGGAAGAAAAAAAGGAAAAGTGAGTAAGTGGG
Source organism: Dreissena polymorpha (assembly GCF_020536995.1). NCBI lineage: Eukaryota > Metazoa > Mollusca > Bivalvia > Myida > Dreissenidae > Dreissena > Dreissena polymorpha. The sequence continues at coordinate 148,095,091 of NC_068356.1, read as the reverse complement.
CTAGGCAAATGGTCAAATTTATTTGCGTGAAACTTAAATGGGCTTTCAAATTTATAGCTTGTATATGACATCAGTATGTGTTTCCACATTTTTATAGACTGGGGAACATATTGTTTTTGCCCTGTCTGTTTGTTGGTTTGCGTCAAACTTTAACATTGGCCGTAACTTTTGCAATACTGAAGATAGCAACTTGATATTTGGGATGCATGTGTATCTCATTTAGCTGCACATTTTCAGTGGTGAAAGGTCAAGGTCATCCTTCAAGGTCAAAGGTCAAATATAAGGGGGGGCATAGTGTTTCACAAACACATCTTGTTTATATTAATTTAGCCTCGTTCTGTGAACACTGGGCTGAATGCATGTGCTGAAAGTGTTGTCCCTGATAAGCCTGTGTGAAATGCACAGGCTAATTAGGCACAACACAACCCATATGCGTTAAGCCCAGTTTTCCCAGAATGTTGTTAAATTAATGACAAGCACAAAGCCACTGTTATCCTTATGCAGGCAGGAGAAGGAGGCTGCTGAGCGTGAGAGGTTGGAGCGAGAACGACGCGCAAGAGAGGAGGAGGACCGGAGGAGAGCTGAGGAGGCGCGCAAACAGGCTGACGAGAAACTACGACTTGTGAATGGTTTGTCATAGACTTATGTTTCGAAATGTGCAGTCATGGACTTCTGTCATGAAATGTGTATGTAAAAAACAGTGCGGGAACCGAATTTTGAAGGCCTGTGCAAACAGTTTGGATCCAGATGAGACGCCACAGAACGTGGCGTCTCATCAGGATCCAAACTGTTTGCTATTCTGATAGTATTCTTTGAAAAAAATCGAAGAAAATGCTAATTTTAGAAATTTAGCAGACAACATTTTAGCAGACGACAAATTTCCCAGCATGCAAAGGGTTAATCATTGGAAAATCTACTATGGCAAGGAAAATTATTCAAATATTTGTATTTCATGTCAAAGCATGTCTTAACATAGCGCATATCTTTAAAAATTGTGAGGTTTTGTGATAACAGAGACAACACACCTTCAACACACTGCATGTTTACTCTCATTTCAGAAGCGAAATCTCGCACAAAAATTGTTCCATCACCAAATCTGCCGGTCGGATGGGAGAAAAAACTGGACCCAGCCACACAGAGATATTTCTATGTGAACCACAGCCTGGGAACAACACAGTGGGAACCTCCCCCAGGTCAGTGGCTGCAGTTTATCACTGCATGTGCTACAAGTGCTTTTGGAATTTTGCGTTTTAAGGAAGTTGCTTGTAAATGAAAATCCAGTTTAAGCGAACTGCACTGGTTGATATAGATCGAAACTATGCACGTGCATTAAGTCCAGTTTTCCTAGAGCTTGGCTCATAAACTAGTTCCTGCAACATAGAGATATTCATGTTAACCATAGCCTGGGGATAACACGGTGGAAACCTCCCCCAGGTCAGTGGCTGCACTTTATCACTGTTGTAAACAAGTCTGGTACTAGTAACATTTTGAGAAATAAGTCCTGATCTGATGGGACTACACTTGTGAAGACGATGCTTTTGAGAATAAGTCTTCAACTTATGACACTTGCTTTGGGGAAAAGTTTGGTTCTGACAATTTGTGACAATTTAAGAAATGAATTTTAATATGTTATGGTATAATTAGCTTATGTTTTATGGTTCAAATAATCTCTCATTAATACATGTTATATTTACATAGACTGTGCAGGCATTAAACACCATTTCCCCAGAGCAGAGCACATATTTTTTTATGTTTATACTGTTCCATTAATATTTTAGACACAAGATCTGGTACATACACAACAAAACTCAAGGATGAACCCGAAACCCAAAGGCGGGGTCTGAGTAGGTCCAACTCATCACCTAACATCGCCAAACTACTTGAAAATGAGGACAGACTGGTTCAACAACAGAGACCCCTGCCTTCTGTAAACAGGGGAACCAAACCAGTTGACAGGTAATGTTTCTTAGACACAAAATCTCAACTTTTTTCAGTATTATCTGTTTCTATTGCTCATTTCATCAATGACAGGTTGCTGTGGGGTAGTTGATAGGGTGTCTGCCTAGCAACCGGGTATGTGGTCAGTAAAGATCTTGAGCATGACAATGCCCTTCTGCTCCTTTATTGCTTCCACCAAGACGCCAATCTTTACGTCTCTTCACAAAAATATTGATAAATACCTTTGAAATTTAAGATACTGTGGCAAAATTTTACTTGCAAATACAAAAACATACCTTTGCTAAAAAACATAATTACAAGTGTTGATTATTAGAAAATGTTATCAAACTGGTGAGATTTTCCAATATGCCTCTTTTTAGCAGTAGCCTGTACTTTTTGTGATCCTAGATCTTTCCATTATTTGTTTTCTGTGGACCTCTGTGGTTGATCTCTCGTATATGTTGCCAGGGAGGAGCTGATACCCATGCCAGCCAAGAGACGAGATTTAAACCCCATATATGGAAGTGTGGTGAGTGATAGATTATATGAATGTATATTACATTAGTCAACTGTTTCAAGAGTGTGCCTCAGCAGAGTGGAGTGGCTTTTGTTAAAACGTATCACTCAAGAGGCGCACACAGCACTTAAATATACATAAAAAGTATCTGCTTTTTATTCTTATGGTAATGAAGTCAAAGTCAATAGCAGTTAAGTCAAAGTCAAGGGCAATTCAGTCAAATTCAAAGCCAATCAAGTCAAAAAAAGGGAAATTAAGTCAAGGGTGATTAAGTCTATTTCAAAGGCAATTCAGTCAATGTCAAGGGCAATTAAGTCAAAGTCAATGGCAATTAAGACAAAGTCTAGGGCAATTAAGTCAAAGGCAATTAAATCAAAGGCAAGGGCAAGTCAAAGTCAAGGGCAATTAAGTAAAAGTCTAGGACAATTTTGTCAACGTTAATGGCAGTAAAGTCAAATTAAAGGGAATTTAAGTCAAGGGCAATTAAGTCAATTGCAAGGGCTATTAAGTCAATGTCAAGTCAATTATATCAAAGTCGGGGGCAATTAAGTCAAGCTCAAGGCCAATCAAGTCAAAGTAATTGGCAATTAACTCAAAGTCAAGGGCAATAAAGTCAAAGTCAAGGGTAATTAAATCAAGGCAAGGGCAATTAAGACAAAGTCTAGGGCAATTAAGTGAAAGTCAAGGGCAATAAAGTCAAAGTCAAGGGCAATTAAATCAAGTCAAGGGCAATTAAGTCAAAGTCAAGGACAATTCAGTCAAAGTCTAGGGCAAATAAATCAAGTCAGGAATTAAGTCAATTTCCTGGGCCCTGATCTCTTAAAAATGGTGAAAAAATTCTTTCATTGTTGCATTCCCCGTGTAGGATCGAGCGTTGACTGGTCTTCGTAACCTTGGCAACAGCTGTTACATGAACAGCACCATCCAGTGCCTGAACAACACGTCACCGTTGGTTACCTACCTCATCACGGACATATACCTGCGAGACATCAACAGGTAACACATTAAAATTGGTTAAAAAATATTTATTTAGTTATTTGTAAATACTTGAGAGCAATACAATACAAACATTCATAATACTTTTACCAATGTATTCCTAACCACACGACATTGCTATAATGCTCAATATTTAGACTGCAAAGAACACTTTGACAGAATTGAGAAAAAGCTTGAGGCCAATACTATGTTTCTGTTCTGTGGCAGGTAACAGAGCAATATTCTTAGGGAAACTCTGTGGTTGCATTCTGTTCAGGCTATTACAGGAGGGCCTTTTCATCTTAATCTTTTACGGTTATGATACTTTTTTTGACCAATTTGTAATCCCTTAAAAAATCATAGTTAATATATTTGTAAATTAAAGATTTAAGGGATAAGTTTCCAACCCTAAGATACGGATGAGTAGCAAACAGCATAAAACCTAAACATACTGCGAGTTACTATCAGGCTGTTCTGGTTTATGCTGGTTGCACTTAACCATTTTAACTTGACTTCTGAGTGGTAAAATGTTAAATTGATGAATGGGAAACATCTGTAAAATAGAAAACAACATTAAGGCAGAAAGTGTTGGATAAACCTGTTAATTCATCATTTACTCTTTGTTCTTGGAGATAAGAATTGTGAGGTCATTTTAAACCAAATAAAAAGTAACAAACTGTTGCATTCTTGTCTATTGATTTAATTTTAATATTTGATTCAAATTGAGTTAAGCCATTGACAAGTTAAAACAATTGTTTGCTGTAAACAGTGTATAATAAGACTTCATAAAATGCAAAAACAAAATGTAACTAGAAATGGCGCGGCAGAGGCCGACGCGTATCCCCACGCCGAATGTTTGACCTAGGTGTGCCCCAGGGTTGGTAATGGGGCCATGCATAGCTGAGATTGACCGTATTGTCATAAGAGAAGTTCATCATCAATTAGAAGTGAATTGGTGTAGAAATGAAGAAGTTATAGTAAAAGGCAATTTTGGGTGGGTGTGACATATGTGGGCAGGGCGCCCCAGGGTTGGTAATTGTGCCATGCATAGTTGAGATTGACCGTATTGTCATAAGAGAAGTTCAGTATCAATTTGAAGTGAATCGGTGTAGAAATGAAGAAATTATAGTAAAAGGCAATTTTGGGCGGGTGTGGTCTATGTGGGCGGGGCCCCAGGGTTGGTAATGGGGCCATGCATAGTTGAGATTGACCGTATTGTCATAAGAGAGGTTCAGTATCAATTTGAAGTGAATCGGTGTAGAAATAAAGAAATTATAGTAAAAGGCAATTTTGGGTGGGTGTGGTCTATGTGGGCGGGGCGCCCCAGGGTTGGTAATGGGGCCATGCATAGTTGAGATTGACTGTATTGTCATAAGAGAAGTTCAATATCAATTTGAAGTGAATCGGTGTAGAAATGAAGAAATTATAGTAAAGGCAATTTTGGGTGGGTGTGGTCTATGTGGGCGGGGCCCCAGGGTTGGTTATGGGGCCATGCATAGTTGAGATTGACCCTAATGTCATAAGAGAAGTTCAGTATCAATTTGAAGTGAATCCGTGTAGAAATGAAAAAAATATAGTAAATGGAATTTTTTGGTGGGTGTGGCCTTTGTGGGCGGGCGCCCCAGGGTTGGGATTGGGGCCATGCATAGTTGAGATTGACCCTAATGTCATAACAAAAGTTCAGTATCAATTTGAAGTGAATCCGTGTAGAAATGAAAAAATTATAGTAAATGGAAATTTTTGGTGGGTGTGGCCTATGTGGGCGGGGCGCCCCAGGGTTGGGAATGGGGCCATGCATGGTTGAGATTGACCGTATTGTCATAAGAGAGGTCCAGTATCAATTTGAAGTGAATCGGTGTAGAAATAAAGAAGTAAATGTAAAATAACCTAAAAAAATGAGTGATAATTTCTGACGCGGCCCCACCCCAACCGCTATTACTTTTGACCCAGGGGTCAGATCAAAATTCCAAATAGTGCAGGGTCGCACATATGCTCATAGCTACCATGTGTGTAAGTTTCAAGGTTCTAGTGCTTTTAGTGTAGGAGGAGATAGTGGCCAGGACGGACGGACAGACAGACAGACAGACAGACAGACAGACAGACGGACGGACGGACGGACAGACGGACGGACGGCGGAGATAACCACAATATCCTCACCTTTTTTTCAAAAAGCGTGGGGATAACAAAGGGTTAACATCCTGTAGCATTGATGGAAGTATCAATACACAAAGAAATAGTATTACAGGAATGTGGTTATAACTCAATTGGCATATCTTTAGTGAGACTATTGTTAAAGAATATCATCAATAAGACTAGTCAGTAGATAAAACTGTACATGATTTCTGTAAATATGTCACTGTTTAACAGGGACAGCCTAGGTGAGGTGGTGGATGACTTTGCCTATGTGGTGAAGGCTCTGTGGTCGGGACAGTACCGCTGTATCACACCCAGGGACTTTAAGGTAATGTGTAACTGCTGTATCCCACCCAGGGACTTTAAGGTAATGTGTAACTCCTGTATCACACCCAGGGACTTTAAGGTAATGTGTAACCCCTGTATCACACCCAGTGACTTTACGGTAATGTGTAACCCCTGTATCACACCCAGGGACTTTAAGGTAATGTGTAACTGCTGTATCACACCAAGGGACTTTAAGGTAATGTGTAACTGCTGTATCACACCCAGGAATTTTTAAGGTAATGTGTAACCCCTGTATCACACCCAGGGACTTTAAGGTAATGTGTAACTGCTGTATCACACCCAGGGACTTTAAGGTAATGTGTAACCCCTGTATCACACCCAGGGACTTTAATGTAATGTGTAACCCCTGTATCACACCCAGTGACTTTAAGGTAATGTGTAACTGCTGTATCACACCCAGGAATTTTTAAGGTAATGTGTAACCCCTGTATCACACCCAGGGACTTTACGGTAATGTGTAACCCCTGTATCACACCCAGGGACTTTAATGTAATGTGTAACCCCTGTATCACACCCAGTGACTTTAAGGTAATGTGTAACTGCTGTATCACACCCAGGAATTTTTAAGGTAATGTGTAACCCCTGTATCACACCCAGGGACTTTAAGGTAATGTGTAACTGCTGTATCACACCCAGGGACTTTAAGGTAATGTGTAACCCCTGTATCACACCCAGGGACTTTAATGTAATGTGTAACCCCTGTATCACACCCAGGAACTTTAAGGTAATGTGTAACTGCTGTATCACACCTGGGATTTTAAGGTAATCAAGTAAATATGCCCAGTATCTTGCTTATTGTGTTTATTTCCATTACCTCATTTGATGGTTAAACGTTGTTTACAAATATATTTTGGAGACTTTTGTAAGGAAGACAGAAACATGTGTAAATGATAGGATAAAGAGATTACCATATAACTTTATTTGTTTGGCTCAAATATGTGAATCATTTGCTGATTCTCATGATTTATGTTGTCTAAGGCCTTGCTTAGTAAACTCATGTGCATATAACACAAACATAGTATAGTTTATGTATGACATATTTATAGGTTATTAGACGTTTCACTGTACAATACGGAGATATATTTGGACGAGCACACAGTTTAAGTCATATTGGACGAGCCGTTAGGCGAGTCCAATATGACTTCAAACTGTGTGCGAGTCCAAATATATCACGTATTGTACAGTTTAAACGTCTAATAATCTTTTTATTCTATATCCCTTTCTAACGCTCTTTTGTTTCTTCTTTAAAATATATTACCAAACCAGCTTTCCGTATTTTTATTTTCATTCATCTGATTACGCAATTTATGACGTATCTCGTGTGACGCCATTTCTCTGACGAAACATACTAGTATAAGCAAGACTTTCTACATTTTAAGGACAACACTAATCACTATGGACGTGTTTGTGTTTAACAGTAAATTAATCATAATATTTTTTTAAATCATCGAACGAATCCAAAACGTATTTCGGATTGTGTGTTTGTAATGCATAATTGTTAACTTCGATAGGAATAAAACAACTCGCTCCGACAGGATTACGAATTCGTAAATCGTGTTTTGGGTCAGAATGGTTAGCATGGGATACAAACGCTATCAAAGAAAGTGTGGATTTAAATACATTTCGATAAAGGGATGGAAGAACAGAATATGGAAGGGCATATCATTTAACTGTGTTGCTATAAGCATTGGATTAAAGCTGTCATTGAGGTTAATAAAATAGAGTTTTTGTTTTGCTGTTGCATTTGTTTTTCAATTTCAAACAATAACAATATCACTTGCTGTTGCATTTGTTTTTAATTTCTAACATTTATCCAATTTATTTATTTAAGAAATACAATCTAAATATCGCCTGTGTGAATCGAATATTGTACATTCGGATATTTTTTCTCGGTAACGGCTTTTATCGTTATAAAACAATTGCTTAGTGCACTTGTACTCAACTGTCCAATATGGAAAAAATACAGACTTTTTGGATCCAATACCGGAATATATTGGACGGTCACGTGGTACTTATGAAGAATGCCCATTGGATGAATTTATTGGATATAGAATAAATATTATTATTTTAGGCATTGGTTAGTCGACATTATTCCATGTTTGCCGGCTATGTATGACATGTATAAGAGGCGTTTTCTGTGAAAACTGGGCTAAATACATATGCATAAAGTATCATCCCAGATGAGCCTGTGCAGCCCGAACAGGCTAATCAGGAACGACACTTTACGCTTTTATTGTATTTTTTATTTTAATAAATTCTTTGCAAAAATCAAGTAGAGGCAGAAAGTGTTGTCCTTGATTAGCCTATGCAGACTGCACAGGCTAATCTTGGACGACACTTTACGCACATGCATTAAGCCACATTATCCCAAAGCGAGGCTCATATTTTTATTACAGGCAGTGGTGGGTCGACATCAGCCCATGTTTGCAGGGTATGAACAGCAGGACTCCCAAGAGTTCCTCACCTTCCTTATGGATGGGCTGCATGAGGGACTCAACAAGGTAACACTATGTCTTACATTTCTAAAACTCGGCTCAATTATGCTCAATTGATAATGGCCTTATTCTTTTCATTTTGAAATAATGTTGTATTTGGGCAGTGACTATTGGCAAGGATTTTAATTGTTTTTTGTTCCTATATTTGACTTTGCTCTAGCAAAACGGAGATTAACGGATGTACTTAAGTTGTATTACAAGATTAGCCGCCCTGTGCAGTCTGCAAAGGCTTATCAGGGGCGACACTTTCCACTTATAAAATGTATGGAATTTTAAGCACAAAGGAAGTCTCTTCTAAACGAATCAAATCTATGGGGAGTGTCTTCCCTTATTAGCCTGTTTGGACTGCAAATGCTTACCAGCCCGTTTTCCCATAGCAAAATTCATTACTGTGACACCTGCAGGTGAAGGTCAAACCTCGGATCCCAGAACAGAACAATGAAGGACTCCCTGATGTGAAGGCTGCAGAGATTTCCTGGAGAGACCACAAACTGCACAACGAGTCAATAATAGTGGAACTGTTTCAGGTGTGTAGATGTGTGATTGACATAGCCTCTCCGCTCTTCATGATGTGTTAAAGTGTTGGTCTTCTTGCCTGCTTGTAACAATTTATATCAACTGGTGTATACTGGAATAAATTATCAAATGATTGTTGTATATTATAATCATCATTATACGCTGCCAAAGGTGAAGAGATATAGAATTGGTGTTGTCCATCAGTCTGTCTGTCACAAAACTTATTTTTGGCGGGGTATATCAATTCAAAGAATTTGCTTGTTTTGATCTAAATGTCATTTTCTGTGGTTTTTTTTATACAGGGTCAGCTGAAGACAACCATAATGTGTCTTACATGCAGGAAACAAAGTGTGAAGTTCCAGGCATTCATGTATCTGTCCCTGCCCATCCCCAAAACAACCAGGTGTACATTGGGGGTAAGTGTCTGCTTTCGTTATATGCTCTGTAATGAATTAGTGCAGAAACTGTCTTGTGAAGGTCACAAATAATGAATAAAATAAAAACAGTTATTTCAGCGCTGGACTGAATGGTAAATTTTCATAGAATTTCTGTTTTCTTGTCTCAATATATAGCATTTGAGTGGTCAACTGTGTATAAAAAATGCTACTTGTGTGAGACGTTTTAAACATGCTTTATTTGTTTACTCAGAAGTCAATGATTATGGTGGAATTACGTTTTTAACCAGGTTTTCCGAAGGAAAAAACTGGTGGTTATTAGATTGGCGAATGCGGGCGGGCGGGCTGGCTGGCGGGCTGGCGGGCGGGCGGAACAAGCTTGTCCGGGCCATAACTTTGTCGTTCATTGTGAGATTTTAAAATCATTTGGCACATTTGTTAACCATCATTAGACGGTATGTCGCGCGAAAAAATTACGTCAATATCTCCAAGGTCAAGGTCACACTTTGAGTTCAAAGGTAAAAAATAGCCATAAATGAGCTTGTCTGGGCTATAACATGTCATTCATTATGAGATTTTAAAATCATTTGGCACATTTGTTCACCATCATGGGACGGTGTGTCGCACAAAAGAATCACGTCAATATCTCCAATGTCAAGGTCGCCACGACTAAAAATAGATTTATTTTAAAACAAACTTACAAAGGGGGTTAATTTTGTTTGTTCATTTCAAAAGTTCAGTTTGAGTTGTCTCCCTTTATCAGATTTTCTTTCCACAATGAAAACCTGGTTTTGTGACAATTTTGTCCCTTGTTCTTATTATTTTTTTGCAATTGAGTGAGATTGCAAGCTTTAGGTCAATTTCACAATTTATGTGGTACTAACTGGGATATTCATTATTGCATTACATAAATAAACTCATTGTAGCAATGAGACATGAGAACTTGAACATTTTATTCAAGGAATTTCAGCATCCAGTGGTCCTTTTTGGTGCTTCTGTCCTTCCCAACATGGATGAAAATATATTATGCATTATATTAAGTTTATAAAGCTTTGATTTGTAGGCCATTAGCCATGATAATGTGTTTGGAGCTTCATTGTTTCAAATGAGCCTTGTTTTGGGAAAACGGGTCCTAATGATTGTGCAAGTCCGCACAGGCTTTCAGTGATGACACTTTCCGCTTTTATGGTATTTTCCGTATAAAGGATTTTTTTCTTAGAAAAAATCCAGTGGAGGCACTTGTTTTTGTCCCTGATTGGTCTGTGTAGACTGCAAATGCTTATCTGGGTCAACACTTCACATACATGCATTAAACCCATTTTTCTAGATTAAAACTCATATATTTCTCAGATTGAGGCTCATATATTTCCCATATTGAGGCTCATATATTTCCCAGATTGAGGCTCATATATTTCTGAGATTGAGGTTCATTTCCCATATTGAAGCTCATATATTTCCCATATTGAGGCTCATATTTCCCAGATTGAGGCTCATATATTTCCCAGATTGAGGCTCATTTCCCAGATTTAGGCTCATATATTTCCCCAGATTGAGGCTCATATATTTCCCATATTGAGGCTCATATGTTTCCCAGATTGAGGCTCATATATTTCCCAGATTCAGGCTCATATATTTCCCAGATTGAGGCTCATATGTTTCCTAGATTGAGGCTTATATATTTCCCAGATTGAGGCTCATATATTTCCTAGATTGAGGCTCATATATTTCCCAGATTGAGGCTCATATATATTTCCCAGATTGAGGCTCATATATTTCCCAGATTCAGGCTCATATATTTCCCAGATTGAGGCTCATATATTTCCCAGATTGAAGCTCATATATTTCCCAGATTGAAGCTCATATATTTCTCAGATTGAGGCTTATATATTTCTCAGATTCAGGCTCATATATTTCCTAGATTGAGGCTCATATATTTTCCAGATTGAGGCTCATATGTTTCCCAGATTCAGGCTCATATATTTCCCAGATTGAGGCTCATATATTTCCCAGATTGAGGCTCATATATTTCCCAGATTGAGGCTCATATATTTATCAGATTGAGGCTCATATATTTCCCAGACTGAGGCTCATATATTTCCCAGATTGAGGCTCATATATTTCCCAGATTGAGGCTCATATATTTCCCAGATTGAGGCTCATATATTTCCCAGATTGAGGCTCATATATTTCCCAGATTGAGGCTCATATATTTCCCAGACTGAGGCTCATATATTTCCCAGACTGAGGCTCATATATTTCCTAGATTGAGGCTCTTATATTTCCCATATTGAGACTCAAATGTTTCCTAGATTGAGGCTCATATATTTCCCAGATTCAGGCTCATATATTTCCCATATTGAGGCTCATATATTTCCCAGATTGAGGCTCATATATATCTCAGATTGAGGCTTATATATTTCTCAGATTCAGGCTCATATATTTCCCAGATTGAGGCTCATATATTTCCCAGATTGAGGCTCATATATTTCCCAGATTGAGGCTCATATATTTCTCAGATTCAGGCTTATATATTTCCCAGATTCAGGCTCATATATTTCTCAGATTGAGGCTCATATATTTCCCAGATTCAGGCTCATATATTTCCCAGACTGATGCTCATATATTTCCCAGATTGAGGCTCATATATTTCCTAGATTGAGGCTCATATATTTCCCAGACTGAGGCTAATATATTTCCCAGATTGAGGCTCATATATTTCTCAGATTGAGGCTCATATATTTCCCAGATTCAGGCTCATATATTTCCCAGACTGATGCTCATATATTTCCCAGATTGAGGCTCATATATTTCCCAGATGGAGGCTCATATATTTCCTAGATTCAGGCTCATATATTTCCCAGATTGAAGCTCATATATTTTCCAGATTGAGGCTCATATGTTTCCCAGACTGAGGCTCATATATTTCCTAGATTGAGGCTCATATATTTCCCAGATGGAGGTTCATATATTTTCCAGATGGAGGCTCATATATTTCCCAGATCGAGACTCATATATTTCCCAGATTGAGGCTCCTATATTTCCCTATTTTAGGACTGCCTGCGTCAGTTTTCTGCCGAGGAAAAGATGACGGGTAGCTCCAAGTGGCAATGTCCCCAGTGTAGAACCTACAGAGACGCTATCATGAAACTGGAGATCTGGAAACTGCCTCACATACTGCTTATTGCGCTCAACAGGTAAGATGGGGATCTGGAAACTTCCCCACATACTGCTTATTGCTGTCAATAGGTAAGATGGGAATCTGTAAACTGCCTCACATACTGCTTATTGCTCTCAATAGGTCAGATGGGGATCTGGAAACTGCCTCACGTACTGCTCATTGCTCTCAACAGGTAAGGTGGGGATCTGGAAACTGCCTCACATACTGCTTATTGCTCTCAATAGGTTAGGCGGGGATCTGGAAACTGCTTTGTATACGTCTAATTGCTCTCAACAGGTTAGGCGGGGATCTGGAAACTGCCTCACATACTGCTTATTGCTCTCAACAGGCAAGGTGGGTATCTGGAAACTGCCTCACATACTGCTTATTGCTTTCAATAGGTTAGGCGGGGATCTGGAAACTGCCTCACATTCTGCTTATTGCTCTCAACAGGTAAGGTGGGGATCTGGAAACAGCTTTGTATACGTCTAATTGCTCTCAACAGGTAAAGGGGAGGTTAAGATAGGAATGTTCAGTTAAGTAATTTTCCAACAATGCTTTCCCTAAAAAGCTTTCCTAAGGCAAAATGAGAGATCTTGCTGTTGTTTCTTAAAATTTTCAATAAATATATACTAACATCTTCTGACATTTCTAAAATTGTGTTCTAACATATTCAGACATTTCTAGATTTGTGTACTGACATATTCTGATATTTCGAGATCTGAATACTGATACCTTCAGACATTATTGGATGTGTGTACTGACATCTTCAGACATTTCCAGGTTTGTTTACGAGGGACAGTGGCGCACCAAGATCAACGCCCATGTAGACTTCCCGACCAGTGGGATGGATATGTCCTCGTTTGTGATTGGTCCACGGCCAAAGTCTTATAAACTGTATGCAGTGTCAGTGAGTAACAGATTAACATTTATTCTTTGCAATAGGTCAGATTCACGTAACAAATATATACTAATTGATTTCATGCAATATGTTCCAACCATTTATGTGTAAAATAATGCCTAGCTAGATCAATTCAAGTTTCTGACATACTATAAATAAGTTTAATAAAAAGTATTAACCAATCATTTATGACAAGAGGGCTATTAGTACAAGTTATGCAAGTCTAGATGTGATAGTAGGAAAAATACTTTTTCTGTATAATGCATTTTGTTTCATCCATTATTGTTTAAATAAGTGTTTTTGACATAAGATATCAAACTTTCCTTTTTGTTGTAGAATCATTTTGGAACTCTGGACGGGGGACATTGTAAGTATACCACTATTTTTTTTAAATTTAAAGTTGTTTTTTCTAGCATGAAAAATGTTATTGATTTTTTTGGACAGATTTCATCGTAAGCCCATGTTGTATAGGAATGCTTTATAATATATAAATGTATTTTTCTCCAGACACAGCCTGTTGTAAAAACCCATGCACCCAGAAATGGTACAAGTTTGATGACAGTGAAGTCTATGAAACATCGGAATCCAGTGTCAAGGTAGAATTAAAATGAGTTGTGCTCTGAGAAATCCGGGTTACATGCCTGTGCATAAAGTGTTGTCCCAGATTAGACTGTGCAGTCAACACAGGCTAATAAGGGGCAACGATTCCTGAGTTTACGATATTTTCATTTCAGTAAAGTCTCTTTTAGCAAAAATCAAGTTTATGCACATGCATTATTCCCCTTTTCAAAGAGCAAAGCTCAAATATATTTTACTTTTTTACAATTTTGTTATTAGAAGAATAGTAAAATCTTTACACATATTGATATGTTATTTGTTTTGTAAAATAAAAAATAATCTAAGAAAATGTTTTGAAACTACTACAATCTTATAAAACTGCAATGAAATTTAAATAAAACAGTGTTATCTTTTGTTCACTTGAAGGAGCTTCCATCACGTGTATGAACATTTAGGTTATGTGACTTCCTTTCCTGCAAAACTTAAGTTACAAATTGTACATACAATAAAACATGTGATTAAATTATTTTATAATGAACCCAACCATGCTTTAATAAGTCTTGTATCGAGTTATATGTATTGTCATGTATAGGCAATCTTTCCTTAAGTAAAGACTAACGGGTAGGAGTTTTTCTCCTGATAATATTTCTGGAGTTTAATTTCACCTATATTATTAAGTTGTTTTCCCTTTTCCAGACATCTGCGGCCTACGTCCTTTACTACACGTCTATAGACCTGCTCCCTCCTGATTTCAAACCCAGCTTCAGTTGAGGATGAGACACTTCAAAGGAGCCTCGCTCTGGGAATATTGGGCTGAATGCATGTTTGAAAAGTGTCGTCTAAAATAAGCCTGTGAAGGGATGACACTTTCTGCCGAAACTTGATTTCCTCTTAGAAGAGATTTCTTAAAATAAAAAACTCTGTCTAAGTGGACAGTGTCATCCATGATAAGCCTGTGCGGACTGAACGGTGACACTTAACAGGCATGCATTCAGCCCATTTCCCCAGTGTATGGCTCATTTATATAATGTACACATGGAATCACTATTGTAGACTGTTAATGCTTCTTAAATTACATGGATTACAACTTGATTTTAATTTTAAAGTCATAAATTGTCATCAGCATATCAGCATAAAAGTCTGATAAGCTCATTTGGCTTAGAATGGAGGTCAGACGGTGTTACTTGATATCAAATGACGATTGAAAGCACACAAGAAGGCTCCTACAAGCGTATGGCCAAGCCAATATTTATTCAGTATGTTTTATATGTATATCAAATGTTTTGTTTCAATTTGAGTGTGTGAAAATAATCCAGATATATAATGAGAACGTTCGGTGCCTAGTCCTGTTTTCTTCATATTTTGTTTAACAAACTTCATAAATGAACTAATAATGTCACAATTCTACTGTTATCTACTATTTCTTTGTTGTGAAACTAAAGCTGTGTTTGTTCAGGAAATTGTAAGTTATAACCAGAAAGACGTTACTAAGGTGAAGTTGTCGGTGTAAATGTTACAGTTATGATCACAGCTTCATTGACGGGGGATGTAGTCTTCACTCATGACAAAGGTGTATGTGGCATCGAAGAACGTGACCATGCATACACTCTAAATGTCAGTTTAAAGACATATGCATACTGCAAAGGATTGTATGCGTGTTTCACGTGTTTTTCTGAAGAAATAATGTAGTATCAGAATTATGACTTGAGCTATGTTTTGTTTTTGTGCTGGTCACATGTGTGTATTTGTAGTGTATTGTTACAGTATAACTTTGTGTTTGAACATTGATAAATCAAATACTTAAGAAGCTGGATCAAATACAGAACAAACATGCAAATCGTGAATGAACACGAGCAGTCAATCCTTAATCAATGTTATCATATTAGTGACTCTTTTTTACTATTAAACACTTACCCCATAATATATGTTGAAGGAGGTTTTCAAACCTCTTCATAGAGGCTGTCCAATAAAAGGTTTTTGTAAAGATATTTAATATGAAACATTGTAAGCATAATCATTACTAAGTTATATTTTACGTCGCACATTTTATATTGTGTTGTCAATGAGATAAAGATTGTTTAGAATGCAAAGATTGTATGTGTAAAACATTTTCTAACCAGATACTTTGTTCAGCCTATTGAATTTTGCTTATGTCGTTCAACGTGTATTTGCTAACATCTAGTTTAATCTTTTTTGGCGCAAAAAATATGTCAACGCGTGTTCATTTATGACATTTCTGTTGAATAATTATTTGCTTATTGTTTGCGCTTTCTGTTCAAACAGCGAAATGTACATGCATATGGCATGTAAGTTGGTTTTATAAACGTATAACATTGATTGAGTTAAATCTAATCAATTGATTTATTATGCCCCCCTTCGAAGGCTTTGCTCATGTCGGTCTGTCGGTCGGTCGGTCCGTCCACCAGGTGGTTGTCAGACGATAACTCAAGAACGCTTAGGCCTAGGATCATGAAACGTCATAGGTACATTGATCATGACTCACAGATGACCCCTATTGATTTTGAGGTCACTAGGTCAAAGGTCAATGTCACTGTGACCCGAAATAGTAAAATGGTTTCCGGATGATAATTCAAGAACGCTTATGCCTAGAATCATGAAACTTCATAGGTACATTGATCATGACTCGCAGATGACCCCTATTGATTTTCAGGTCACTAGGTCAAAGGTCAAGGTCACAGTGACAAAAACATATTTACAAAATGGCTGTCACTACAACTTAGAGCCCATATGGGGGGCATGCATGTTTTACAAACAGCCCTTGTTTGTGTTTATATGCTTATAATTTAAAATGTTATTATTACTTATTTATTGTTGTTGTAATTCAAACAATATGTGTAGCCGGACTATAAACAGGAAGGATTAAACATTATGAGTACTACCATTGAAATTGATAAAACTCGTTTTGTATATTGCAATAATGTAAAGTTTTGTTGTATGTAATGATTGTCTGTATTCTGCGTTGTTACTGGAATAAACCATTCATAACTGCGTTTTAGAAGTTCTTTCCTGCAATAATTTATCAAGTAGTCGCTTATGCATCATCCACACGTCCCCTAGCTTGAACAAGGTTATAGAGCAGAAACGAGATCTGTAAGGACTGATTTACCCACCGATCCGAATTGAAAATATGCTGCGACTACTACAAGATCTCTTTTAAACTAAACTTTGACGGAAATTTTCATTAACCTTAAGTTTCTGATGATAAAAACGTCGATCCCCTGAATGTATAGATCGATAAAAGCATACCCAGCATGTTCTTTCATCGTGGGAACTTTTTGTTATAAGAAACATGACTTGTCGGAGCGCATTAACGCATTTGTTCTTGTCATTCGTACTGTACCAAGCACACGTTAATCGCGAACTACTTTCTTTATATCCAAACGCAAATCAACAATCCATTCTGAGTCGCACGATACATGGCGTAGTGATAACTTCTTAGTTATAAGCGATTTAAAAACAACGCGGTTTAGTAACTTCCTATCAACAACACGCTATCTCGTAAAGATGACTTACGTATAGTTTTACGCACTATATCGTCACGTCAGTGTTTATTATCAAACTGTACGGAAGGCTGTTGGGTCTTTTTTTTATACCCAGATAAGCTTGCGTATTGTGAATGGTCCAGAAAAGTTCTCTATAAAAAACAACAACACGGATATAATAATCCTTTAAAGCAGCTGATTTATACACAATATTTTGATTTATTTAGTTATTTAAATTTCCATTTTTAGCGTTCAACAGCCATTAATCGACTTTGCGCCAAACACCATTATTATATCGGTTAATACATGCATGGGATGTAGTCGACCCCACGTTAAACGTGACATATTATTGCGTTATAAGCAACTTTCGTTTGTGAACAATTAAATATTTGCATGCGTGTTCATTAGTTTTGCTTGCTTTTTCTTTAAAAGATACAGCACTGTAAATGACGGAGTGTTAAACCAGAGAGAACATGTTATCTACATCTTTGGTTAAACGAAAGTTATAGAAGCGATTTCAAAGCGAGTTATCATCTACTTTAAAATGTAACTATATTCTATTTCGATAAACCGTTTTAAAATGTTCTCAAACATAATAAACGTAACAAGTGTGTTTATATTCGATTGTATGCATCGGCCTCATCACGTGATTCATTGATAACGTTCATGTGATATATGTACAAAGTCCACAAGTACGCCCCCAAAATACGTAGAACGAAACTCCTGGATACATTAACGACAGGTAATAAACATATTTTTTTCTGAAAATCAATACGTGGCAGATATCTTAGGTTATATTTCTGTTGAATTTACTATTCCCATTACTTTGTTTCTGTACTTGCATGCGGTTTTATTGTATTGTAACGTGTACACTTTGCATACAATCGAACAAGGTTAAATAACGCAACAAATATGTATCAAATGCATTGCATTCAATTGATTTTACCATTAAAAAGACAGCGTTTTTATTGGATAATCCACAAACGTGATATTTTCTTAATCAACTCACTAAGCATTGGGCCTTTATTGTTCCTGGCATATATAAATGATATGAGCACAAGCATTAGTTCGTTTTGCAAACTTATTCTTTATGCAGACGATAGTGTGATTTTGTTTTCCCACATAGATCCATCTTATTTTAGTCAGGTTCTAGGCAAAGAGCTAGAAAATTGCAGTTAATGGCTAATTGATAACAAACTGTCTTTGCATCTTTGGAAAACAGAATGTATTCTTTTTGGATCCAAGAAAAAGTTAAGCAAAATCCAAATTTTACTATTTCATGTAATGGCCAGGAAATGAAATCTTCAAGTACAGTTAAATAACTCGGTTCATTTTTAGATTCAGATTTGTCAGGTACATCTATTGTAGATAGTATTTTAAGTAAAGTTAATTCAAGAATTAAATTTGTATATCGTCAACAAAGTTTTTTAAATTAGTCCCTTAGGAAGACTTTTTGTAATTCCTTAATACAATGCCATCTAGACTACGCATCATCTTCCTGGTTCTGTGGTCTTACACAAACTTTAAAAAAGAAACTGCAGGTAGCTCAAAACAAAGTTGTACGTTTTATTCATAACTACCATTGTAGAACATCACTTCGTGTTGCAGATTTTAAGGATCTTACATTTCTGAATATTGAGTATAGATGTAAACAATTGCGACTGTATCATGTATATAAGATTTTTAACAATATAGCTCCCAGTTATATGCACAACAATTTCACTAAATGTAGTAATATCCATTCTTTCGGGACTAGATCTAATGATAAGGGTGATCATCACGTACATCCAGTTGATACTTTTACTTCCAAATCTTTTTACCATAATGCAATAAAAGACTGGAATAACTTGCAAAAACATATACGATGCACAAAGTCTAAGAAAACGTTCAAAAAACTTGTTAAGAAACATTTATTAGAAGAAATGAAAAAAGTTGAGAAACAAGAGTATCTGTATTATTAACTTTTTATCATTTGGTTTTAGATCTGTAAACCATATTGTAATACATTTTTAAAATGTAAACTATATTGCTATACATTTTTAAACTGTAAACCATTTTGTAATACATTTATAAACTGTGTTTATGCAATCCTGTCAAGTTCATCATCATACGATGTGTTTTCGTATTTAAAAACAAGAATTATTTTATTAATACCATAATATGACATTGTGAGACCGTTTTCACTTTTTTCCATCATATATTACGAATTTATGATATAATATTACGTCACTCAGATCTACATGTGACGGCTTTGGACCCCGTTGGAAATAAGTTTTGTACGATCTTTCGTCAAAACTTGACGGGTTATCCAGTGCACTTTTATATCTATATTTCATTATAATTTAATTTTGACCAATACGTGTGATAAAGTGTAATAGAATATAAACCATATATATATATATATATATATATATATATATATATATATATATATATATATATATATATATATATATATATATATATATATATATATATATATATATATATATATATATATATATATATATATATATGGAGGTTGCCTACCGGAAGCACAGACAGGCGAAAACACAGCTCGTGAACCGTGGATATGACGGGGCGTTTGTAGAGACCGAATTGATAAAGGTCGACAATAAAAAGAGAGAGGACCTTTTGCGCGAAAAGACAAACTCGGAGCATAATACAAGGATTCCGCTGGTGATAACGTTTTCGCGCGCACTACCCAACATCGGCCGTATCATCCGTAGACACCTACACACGCTGCACACGTCTGATAAAATGAAGGAAGTATTCTCTGAGCCCCCATTAGTAGCCTTCATACGGGATTGCAACCTGCAAGACATCCTAGTGCACAAAAACACAATAGGATGTACTTCCGAAAACCCAATATGAGCGGGCCCTGTGGGGCGCAAAGATGCGCCATTTGCCCGTACATGATGAAGGCGGAATATTTCACAGATCCCAGCGGCAGGAAGTACAGCGTCAGAAACAATGTTGATTGCAAAGCATCCAATGTTGTGTACGCGGTCAACTGTCGTCGCTGTCGCAGGTTCGTGTATGTGGGAGAGACCGGCGGAACTCTGTACCAGCGACATCTATTGAATCTGTCGCGTATTCGCACACAGCACAGTGACCCGGTAGCTGAACATTTCTACACCGACGGACATTCCATGGATGATTTCCAAATAATGGGACTCGAAATACTCAGCGGGTCGGACGAGTACCGCAAAACCATGGAACAATTGTGGAAGTCAAAACTAAGGACATACCGACCATATGGCATCAACGTGCAAGAATAAACGTTAATAAAAGGGCGCGTAAAAAACGTTGACGCCGGAAATGCACGACGTCATTTCCGTTCATAATAAAACATCTGAAAATAAAAAATGGCCGCTGATGAAGACCGTGAGGTCGAAAGCTTCGGCAAAAAATAATACAGCGTTTTTGTTTATATATATATATATATATATATATATATATATATATATATATATATATATATATATATATATATATATATATATATATGTGTGTGTGTGTGTATTATTATCTATGATGGTGACTATCTGTGATATTTCTGAATTGTTAATAACTGTTCATATGGATTGTAGTATTTTGTTATGTGCACAAATACAATTAATATTATTACGAACAGATAACCGTAAATATTTCATTAACACATTGCCAAATGACGTCATTGTAAACCGTTATTGTAACGACGTTTCTTTTTTATCGCCAAAGACGTCCTCGTTTTTCGTGTTTGGAGAAAAATCACACCGGAATTTGAAAACTTGAAACATACTTTATACGAAAGCTTTTATATGATAATAACAACATGCGCTTGAATAAATATATAGGTATATTTTTTTAAACGCTTTTGTTTAAGATATTAATTAGTTCGTTAAACTTGAACATATTTTAAGGAATATATAATACTTTGAAATTAATGTATTCATAACATCAGCATATAAATGCAAATGAGGAACAAAGCAATATTCATCCTTGATGTCAATTTCCTAACAGATGTGCAATTATCTCTTACAATGTTCTGGTGTCTTTCTTTTTTCTATAGAGAATTTGTGAGACGAAAAACGTAATTTAACTATAATAGTATAGTGTTCCTTTTATTTTCAACAATATCAAGATACGATGATCTTTCAGATGCATGTTTAAATTCATTAAACGAGATGATCACACACTGGATATACAATCAGTGACGAACTTGTCACGTGATCTGGTTTTCAGAAACGGGATGAATTGATCAGTATTCACAGATTCCAGGAATAGCCAGGCCTTCGCTAAAACCGGTTTGTTTAATAATGCCCCCTTCTTTCGAGGTCGGTGTTTGCGTTTTTTTCGCGTTCAATTTCTTATCACCGTAAAAGCGTAACGCTTTTAACAATTTACAATTTCCTTGCTTTACATAACATTTTATCAAAAAAATATTTATTTATCTGTACGTATATGAGTACATAAAAGGGGACTTGACCAACTTCGGCATAAAGCGATAATGATTGTTTTGACATTTTGTATAATTTGTTAGTCTTTTAAAGAGTTAACAATGAACGCTCTCAATTTTGTTCGCTTTGATAAATTGCCAAATCTCACACTCGTAGTTAACAATGGATGTTACATATGCGGTAAATAAACTATAGATGATATTTATAGGTACGATCATGTCTTTTGTTAGGGCGAACACATAATGATGTGCTGTTGATGCTTTTCGGACACAAATAGTAGTTTATAATCAAATGTGCAGTTTAATTACATAATTGTACAGATGGCGGAAGGTGGCCCCTGGCGTGATAAGTCGGATGATGAACGTGTTCCACGGAACAGCTGCCTTCACAGTCGTCACTCTCTAGTAAGTATTGGCGTGTGTGTTGTTCATGTACACGTTGTAAGTAGTGGTGTATGTGCAGTTCAAGTAGACATTTTAAGTACTGGTGTATGTGTTGTCCATTTACACGTTGTAAGTAGTGGTGTATGTGCAGTTCACGTAGACATTGTAAGCACTGGTGTATTTTTTAGAATGCGGAGAAGTTGCAAGTACCTGTGTATGTGTTGTTTAGGGAGAAACTATATATAAGCACTAGTGTATTTGTTGTTCATGTGAACGTTGTAAGTATTTGGTCTATGTGCATTTGAAGTAGACATTGTAAGTTCTGGTGCATATGTAGTTCATGCAGAAGTTGTAAGTACTTATGTGTATGCATTGCACGCAGATTGTGCAAATACAGGTGTATGTCAGGTTCACGTAGATTTGGTTAGTACTGGTATTTGTGTAGTTCACCTTGAAGTTGTAAGTACTGGTGATTGTGTAGTTCACCTTGAAAGTATGTACTGGTGTATGTGCAGGTTACATAGAATTTGGTTTCGTACGATAGGTCATAACATAATGATTTCAGACACATTTCTTTATAATGTACACATGCATTTGCGCTTATATTGTAAACAGAATTAACCACTTCATGATTTCCATTATTTAACGAAATAATTATCTTACAAATGTTATGGTTTGTATAGTACCCGTTTAGACTACATTTGCTATGAGTCTAAACATATTAGCAACATATAATTTATTCCTGAAATATTGATGGTTTCCGCACATTCAGGTTCAATGTGAAAAGGCCTCCGTAGAGACAGGTACTATCATGAACTGCCTGGGGTATGGGTCTCACATAAGAAAGGCACGGAGAGACGCCTTCAGGGAGCATGATAGGCTGCAGTCTGCACGGGTACCTGGAACACTAATAATAACTACGGGTAGTAAGGCAGAGGGACTGACACGCTTGTTTGAAAGTGACACAGATCAACTTTATGTAGTTAGAAGCATCATATGTTTAGAAGGTGGTGTCTATGCTGAAAGATTACCAAGGGGGACTATTGTGTTTACATTAAACACCGACATGTGCTACCACGGACATTGTAGGCTTCATTTACAAGAGCGACATGGTACAATAATACCAACTTTAATTCGCGATGCTCTGTGTGAGGATGAAAATGGGCAGGTTCTCCTGAGTAGTACGTTATATTTTGATCTCAACAATAAGGTAGATTTAGGCAAGGTGCGTCATGAACGTGCAGGACCATCAAGGCCGAGGTCCTATGGGCCCTGGCATATAGACAATGTCCATTCTATACGCTGTCACTGTCCTGGCATACTATTGAGATGGGCAGAACGTAGTCGCTATTGGCCACCCCCGGATATCGTTCACAAAGTTGTAAGAATGGGAGCATTTGTGACACCTGTTGGTTTTAAGGGTAGCAAATATCAACATGTAGAATGGCGGATCTGTTTTAATACTGGTGAGAATGAACTTATGAGTAGTCTCAATAACACCCAGGTGTACGTATATGTTATATTGAAAATGGTGGTTAAGGATGTTTTAAAGCCAGTAAAGAAAGAAATTACATCATACACAGTGAAAAACATTGTATTGTGGCTTGTGGAGAACAATCCACAAGCACAGTTCAATGAAAGCAGTTTGTTGTATTGGCTTCGGGAAGGATTGGAACAACTAAGAACGGCAATATCAAAGATCCAACTGCCATATTATATGATACCAGAAAGGAATCTAATGGCAGCATGCGGACTGGATGAAGGGCAAAAGCGTACATGGGTAAATACTATCACGGACATGATGAACGAAGGTTCATATACATTATTAAGACTGCCGAGGATACGGAAGGCAATACTGTCTCATCCAGAGCCACTGTTATGGTATAACAAGAAGAGAGTGGAGTTTGAACTGCTGCATTTAAAGTTAATGAACAGATTGATACCATTTATACAGTGCATGGATGAGAATGGTGTGGTCAAAGAGTCGGATCCTATGCTGCAGGCGATAAAGAGTCGTAGGGATGAGTTATTGCGAAAGGTCCGTAAGAGGATGAATTGGGAAGGAAGTCGTTTGAATGATCTCAATGAGATAAATGTACTGATGCTCATGTAATTGTGTTGTAAATGACAGTATTAAATGAAATGTAAATGTCCAACAATTCACTACATAATGTAGTTTTTTTAGGGCGTCTAAAACATAAAATATTAATGAGCTCATGTGGGGTTTGACTTCCGACAATATGAATAGTGTTTTGTTTTTCCGCCGTAATTCATTAATTTTTCTGACGTGTATTATTGGATTTTTAAGTTGTGTTTGATAACTGAAAAAAACGGTACGTACACTTTTATAAGTGTTCATAGTAATGTAATTACGTACCGCGTAAATGTATAAATCGGTAACTTTTAAAATTCATTCTGATGATGTTATATCCGTATTATGCAATAATCGTCGCAAGTGATAGTTATGCAATAGTTCATACTTTCAACAATTTACTACTATGTTTATATGCATTTATTGTTCAATTCGTATGTCTGTTTAAATATTATGTCTTAAAGCGAGAATTCCTGTCTAGTTAAATACATTAGTAATAATTCGTTTGGTATGGAAATGAATTGTCGGTACCGATTTAAATACTAGAGTCAATTCTGTAGTTCTAAATTGATAATTAATCCATAATTATCCGCGCATGTTCTGTTGTTATATAACTGTTACCCAGTTTTAATTGTTTTGACGTTATAAATAAACTCAACTGATATGCGTGCATGTTTGGTGTGTACCTGTCATCATGCACCTCTTTACTTGTAAATTAAATTATAATAACCATGCGCATAATTTAGACGTTCATAAACACTCGATCATTTTTTTATGCCCCCGGTAGGGTGGCATATAGCAGTTGAACTGTCCGCCAGTATGTCAGTATGTCAGTCTGTCCGTCCGTCCGAAAACTTTAATGGTCATAACTTTTACAATATTTAACATACCAACTTGATAGTTGGTATGCATGTGCATCTCATGGAGCAGCACATTTTGAGTGGTGAAAGGTGAAGGTGAAGGTCATCCTTCAAGGTCAAATGTCAAAGGTCAAATTTTGCAATATTGAAGATAGCAACTTGATATTTGGCATGCATGTGTATCTTATGGAGCTGAACATTTTGAGTGGTAGAAAGTGAAGGTCAAGGTCATCCTTCAAGGTCAAATGTCAAATATATGGCGTCTATCCGTCCGAAAACTTTAACATTTGCCATTACTTTTTCAATATTTAAGATAGCAAATTGATATTTGGCATGCATGTGCATCTCACGGAGCTGCACATTTTGAGTGATGAAAGGTGAAGGTCAAGGTCATCCTTCAAGGTCAAATGCCAAATATATGGCGTCTGTCCGTCCGTCCGAAAAATCTAACAGTGGCCATAACGTTTTCTATATTGAAGATAGCAACTTGATATTTGGCATGCATGTGTATCTCATGGAGCTGAACATTTTGAGTGGTGAAAGGTGAAGGTCAAGGTCATTTTTCAAGGTCAAATGTCAAATATATATCTTATGTCCGTCCGAAAACTTTAACATTGGTCATAACTTTTTCAATTTGAAGATAGCAACTTGATTGAAGATAGCAACTTGATATTTGGCATGCATGTGCATCTCATGGAGCTGCACAGTTTGAAAGGTGAAAGGTCAAGGTCAAGGTCATCCTTCTAGGTCAAGGTCAAAGTTCAAATTTTGCAATATTGAAGACAGCAACTTGATATTTGGCATGTATGTACATCTCATGGAGCTGCACATTTTGAGTGGTGAAAGGTCAAGGTCAAGGCCATCCTTTCAGGTCAAGGTCAAAGGTCAAATTTGCAATATTGAAGATAGAAACTTGATATTTGTCATGCATGTGTATCTCGTTGAGCTGAACATTTTGAATGGTGAAAGGTGAAGGTCAAGGTCATCCCTTCAAGCTCAAATGTCAAATATATGGCGTCTGTCCGTCCGAAAACTTTAACATTGGCCATAACTTTTTCCATATTGAAACTAGCAACTTGATATTTAGGCATGCATATGCATCTCATGGAGCTGCACATTTTGAGTGGTGAAAGGTCAATGTCATCCTTCAAAGTCATAGGTTAAGGTCAAAGGTCAATTTTTGCAATATTGAAGATAGCAACTCGATATTTGGCATTCATGCATATCTCATGGAGCTGCATATTTGGAGTGGTGAAAGGTCAAGGTCATCCTTCAAGGTCAAAGATTAAGGTCAAATGTTAAATTTTGCAATATTGAAGATAGCAACTCGATATTTGGCATGCATGCGTATCTCATAAAGCTGCACATTTTGAAAGGTGAAATGTCAAGGTCAATGTCATCCTTCAAGGTCAAAGGTCAAATATATGGCTTCGAAGCGGCGCAGTAGGGGGCATTTTGTTTCACGAACACAGCTCTTGTTTTATTACAAAATGACAATAATCCTATATTTGCGAGTTGAAAACATCTATATTCGGATCGGGCTAATGGACCCGTTTCATTAACGTTCGTACGCACGTTTTCTTACGTAAGTATACTTACGAACTTCGTAAGAAAATCCGAGCGTTTCATTAAATAATTCTTAAGCAACCACTTGCTACGAATGCGTCAGTTCCAATGTAAAAGTTACGAATGGTCAAGGGCCGTCGTAGCGTTCGCAAAATATGGCCGCCTAAGCGAGTGATCGTCTTGACAAATTTTACCAAATTAAAAAAAGATTTTTAATGCTTTTTTCTATAAATGACGCAATAATACTCTCTTTAAAATGAAAAAGTCGGTAAATTGTTGTACATTTTAGTGATTTATCTTTATAGAGAGCACAGTTGATTCCCTTGTTTGCAAAATCGCGATGACAAAACAAGGTCAAATGTAAAAGTTTAACGTTTCTTTTGAATTACCACGCACCATGGTTTGAAGTACTGGATAAGCATTTTCTAAATACAGAATAGAGGATAATAAAAAAAGCGACTCTTATATACAAATTAAAAGGTTAGTTACATCTATGTCAAACTAGAATGTATGGAGCACACTGGAATACATGGAATGATGGATGATGGTTGATTGATACAGAAGACACGGACATGCATGTTCTCTACTTTATACTTTGGGTTTTAATTTTCTATTGTAAGGGTAACTATTCACTGTTCTAATTAAAAAAGTTCATGGCAATCTTAATCTCCGACAAGCTCTATCGCTCAAATTAGAGAATAGAGAAGAGACACTGAAACTTCTTTAATTGATTCCACATCAACATTTCTTAAAAAAAAAGAACATACAAAGTACCAGTGCAAAAATGTGATGTATCCTTAATTTATTTGGAATGAAACAAAACTTTGAGTCATGATTGAAACTCTTATAACTGCATGTTAATCATCAGGATGCACCAAACTTTAGCATGTACCAGTTACTAAATTAATTAAGATATGTTATGAAATCTTTGTCTTCATTAGATCACATACACATGCAAATTCTTAATTAAAACTTCCTATTAAAAGATACAAAACATTCAAACTAAAAATATATTTTTATTTGTAGTTTTGTATTGTTCAGATGCCTATTTTTTAACAAAATTGAAGTTACAAAGTATTGTAAATGAGTATGAAATATAATAATGATAACAGCCACTACCGGTATATACAAAACATAAGTTATTACATGCAGTTGACTAATATGCTGCCTAAGTAAGACATAACTTCTTTCACCCAGGATGCATCTGCGCAAGTAGTCAATGAATCGCCTTTATATACTTCATACAATATCTGTTCTATACTGAAACACAAACAAAATTTATTACTATCACACATCCATAATTAAATCACTGTTATAAAAAAACAAGATTGACTGTTGCTGACATGATGAATAACTGATTTAATAAAGAAATAATAAGATAAAATTTCAATTTTTTTTGCAGACTTCAAATATAATTTCCTGACATAAAACATCATATAAATGTTACTTTTTACAAAATATTTTATAAATCAGAAAATATGTCTTACCAAAGCTTAATTGAATTATTATTCAATTTAATATAGAAGTGTCCAATTTGCAACACACACACACATGTAAGTAACGTCGATTTATCAGTGTCGGCTCGGGAACTACTTAAATGTACCCCGTGGTCGGGTACCCTTCCATTTACTTAAATGTACCCCGGATACGAAAAATATACTGAAACATACCCGAACAATCTTACACTAAATCGGTTGTTGTGAGCTATGTTTTCTTTTAAATGTGTTTATATTAATGTCAATATTCTGTAAAATGGCCTCTATTTTATCGAAATTCCTA
The DNA here is from genome assembly GCF_020536995.1 of Dreissena polymorpha. Lineage (NCBI taxonomy): Eukaryota > Metazoa > Mollusca > Bivalvia > Myida > Dreissenidae > Dreissena > Dreissena polymorpha. Next base: position 148,066,533 of record NC_068356.1, on the reverse strand, counting down.
CTCACAAAGCATGTTTAGGAACGTTTTGTTCAAAGAGATTATTGTTTCGTATTCCTTTGCGCGCTTTATGATATTGGACTTTGAACGGGAATTTGACAAAATAGCCCAAACACACAAATATCTTTACAAATATTACCATCTGACTCATAAACAAAGTTAGTATTATAACTTAAATGCCATATACTTACATTTAAAATTATAAGAAAATTACAATTTAGCCAGTTTTAACATTTATTTACCTTCAAAAACAAAACATTACATGTCAATGTTTTATAAATGCGATTGTTATCACGATGTCGTGCAGATTTATAATCTTACCTGATGTGGAATACCATCTTCTTAATAATACAGATTTTCTACATGTCAATCAATATAAAAACGTTCCGTTGTAAATCCGGATAAATATATCAAACGCTGGCAGTAACTTTCAGCATTTTACTCTAAGCCATTTTTAGCCCAATAATAGTGCATTTCAATGTCAACAAAGAAACCTAAAAAAATGAAGATAAAATCTATACGTAATCAATAGGTTTTATTGATTTTCGTAGACTTAATCTGATAGATGGCGCCATAGTATAGTGTAACGTCATTTCAAACCTTCAATTGAAGAACGTAGACTGGTTTAACGTTTGTAAGATGCGTGAGAATTCTTAAGTTTGCGAACGCGTTTATGAATCGTTCGTAGGAATTGGCGTACGAACGTTCGTACGTAAGAATCGCAAAATTCTTACGAAAAACTTAAGAATTGTTTATGAAACGGACCCAAAATATGCTTTTTGATAAGAGTTCGAATTGCGGATTTTTTAAAGAACAGAAAACATACCTGCAGTATGCAAATACCACTACAGAGCACGTCATGTCAGCACCCAGTCCTCAAACAGCTCTTTAGTAGTTCAGTACAAGTTTCTGTAAATGTTGGCAAATATATCTTCTTTATCTGTTCCGTGATTTATCTCCTCTTGTATATGTTGTTGTGAGCTAAGAAGCCTGATGTATTGTCGCTTCTAGTGTCGTGGGAATTTATTTTAAAGGTTTGTTAAGTGTACTCATATTATCTTAAATACAAAAGATTTTAATGAAACGTGTGATTACTTACATATTAGTGATTCAATCAGGGAAGTCACGTGACTGACACATGTTAAATTCAGATCAGTTGAATTGTCGGTAATCTAAAATTTGACATGTTAAATGCTACAACTCTGAGTTGATTACCAGGAAACACAGTCGTATAATATTGCACCAGTAAATGCGCATCACAAAATACAAATGTGTTCCACCATCGAATCAATATATATAGTTAATATTTATAACAGCACGTGTTTTTAGTTTTAGAGATAAACAAGGAATGTAATCATGGGTTATTTTACATTTTAAGGCGACCCGATACTTATTTGTATTGAAACAGAAGAAGAGACATAAGAGTGGGTATATGTTGCAACAAAACTGGTATTAGCCTTATGTTGTTAAGCCGTTCCGACTATTACAATATTTACTGTATTTTCGAATTTCTCGAAGACTATACGTTAAATGAACAAAATTTTCTAGTACTTAAGATATACACACGGTTTTTTACAATGATGACGATGATGTTGATGATGATGATGATTATTGATGATTATGCTGCTGCTGATGATGATGATAGTTATGATGATGATAATGATGATGATGAGGAGGAGGAGGATTGATGATGATTATGATGATGATGATGATGATGATGATGATGATGATGATGATGATGATGATGATGATGATGATGATGATGATGATGATGTGTTGATGATGATGATGATGATGATGATGATAATGGTGATGATAAAGAAGAAGAAGAAGAAGAAGAAGAAGAAGATGATGATGATGATGAGGATGATGATCAAGATGATTATGATGATGAACTTTATTTCCAGCATTGAATGTCTGTTTTTCCTACTTCGGTAGGTTGACACCTTCCCGAGAAATGCGTCATGTAATCTATCAAATCTCTACATTTGATTGTGTTTGGATTATCCGCCCGAAGACCCGCCACGGACTTATGGTTCCGACGTCAGCCACTCCGACGGTTCCGACATTCCCCCGTCTCATGGCAATCGCTTTTCACGACGTTCCGTGCATTAGGTGCGGGTCTCGTCCGAAAATTACATAATCCTGCTTGACTCTCACGCTCAGGGACTTCCCGTAAACAATAACCGCATTTAGCCGGTTTATCCCCATACACAAACAGATATCAGTATCATACTACATTTCCGCAAAACCTGCATTGCTGGAAATGATCCCCAACATACCGGAGATTTCACTGCTTGGTATTGTTCCTTCGGAGGTGACACATCTTTGTATGTTCTCATACACCCGCCAGTGTCACAACTTTGTATTTTCCCGCACACTCGCAGTTGTCACCACTTGGTTGTAACTGTACGTCTGGATATGACACAACTTGGCATGTCCCCGTACATCCGGAGGTGCCACAGCTTGATATGTTCCAGTAGATCCGGAGTTGTCGCCTCTTGGTATGTTAACGCAAACCCGGAAGTCGCCACTTGGTAATTTCCCGTTTACCCTGAGGTATAACCACTTGGTACGTTAACGTACACCTGGAAAAGTCACAACTGTGAATGTTACCGTTCACTTGGAGATGACACCATGCACTTGGTATGATGCCGTGAACCCGAAGGTGTTTCCGCTTGGTATGTTACCATTCACTTAGCCGGATGTACTTTAATATTTATTTAAATTCATCTTTCTCGCTATATGTCACTCAATGGATTTAATTTTATTACGCGTCACAATAAGTGTACATTTAACAATCTGGAACCCCTGGGGTAAGCTTGGGGGGGGGGGTAAGGTCAGGGGGGGGGGGGTAAATTTACGATACTGCTGCCTGTGGTTCATGCATACAAGCCATTAATCAAATAGTTATTGAATCCAAAATCATTTTCTATTGGGAAATTGGATAATATACAAAAACGACCAGGCAAGAAAACTACATGTGTGCATGTATTAAAACTTTAATAAAAATACAATTAAAATATCTTAAATTAACAAAATTTAACATTAGACGATTTCCTTTGAGATTGTGTTAGATTGTGGGATTGTGTGGCTTTATTTTTCAGTGGTATAAAGTTTTAATGATCACGTATCGAATTTAAGACCAATTCAAATATATATTAAGGATATATTCACAGTGATGTATGTGTTATAATATTCCTTTTGTTAACGAAATCCGACGACGAAGAGTCGAGACATTTTGATAAAAGCGTAAAAGTGCCTTTAAGTATACATGTTAACAATTTTTCACAGTTAGCAAGATGTCCAGGAACATGACGCATTGATTATCTCGGGCAAACGCGGAACACACAATTTGGATTTAACTAAGCATTTGTTGTATTTTTAACAAATCGACATGCCGTGAAATGTATGATTAAATGTTTTCTATTTAATTAAGTTCATAGTGATCTCATTTTAGCAATGTTTGGAAAACGTTTTTATGGCGATATAGTACAATTAACATGAATTACATTCAGGAAGTTCTCAAGACATATACCGTTTTGTGCAGTCTCGTTTGAATTCCCAACACATGGTTAAAGCCACATAACTTATTTGGCATAGTAAATTTAAGTATAAATAAGAAAAATATTTTATCTATGCCAATTAAAATATATCTGGTAGTTACAAGGTAGAAATCCGTCTTTTTGCGCTTACAAACTTAAAAATAATCACGTTTGTTGAAATGGACGTATACGTATAGAAATCCTACTTTCGGTTTTAAAAGCGGTACCGTTTTAAAAAAATAATAAATTACTTGCCAACTAGGTTATAGATTTAATGACAATTTTGCACACTATCAAAGTGCATCTATATGTATTGATTAACATGTATTTCATTGGTCAGAGGCTTTAAAAGATAATAAGCACAACACAACCCACATAAATTATTGTAATGCACTCTCAGTTTTTAACGGGTCTAATAAACATATCAAATAAATAATAATGTACTGACATGAAGTGTATAAGTGACACGAAGTCTTATATCATTTTTTATATTTCTTATTAACAGATGACTATGCTGGTCAAAATGTTTTCAGATCGTTTCTTAACTTATGTATATAAACTAAGTTTGTTTAAATACGTATAAATGAATATCAATATAAAACTATTAACCCTAATACAAAAGTATTCATAATTGAATTGTAACACTTGATAAACAACATGAACATAACTCGGTTCGATGGTGAACACTATGTACGTTATCCATTACTTCCGATATCAATACAACAGTAAGCTATTTTAAAGTCAAATGTAAGTCACGTAGAAGTTGTTCGTAGTAGTGGATGGGCAGTTCACGTAAAAGTTATAAATACTAGTAAAAAGTGTTGCATTTATTTGATTTCACCTCTTAAAAGAAAACGCCCGTATTGGATCATCAACAAACATGATATTTTCAACATTTCCCCAATTATCTCACTAAGCACGAAAATATATCCGTAAATAGTACATGAACACGTTGCCGAATGACGTAATTGTAACCCGATTTATAACAACGTTTCTTTTAAATCGCCAAAAGCGACCCGACGTATATATATATATATATATATATATATATATATATATATATATATATATATATATATATATATATATATATATATATATATATATATATATATATCTTAAACCTTATGTTTAAGCTATTAATTAGTTCGTTAAACTTGAACATATTTTGTAATGTGAATATATTATTTTTGAAAAACTGTATTCATAACATCAGCATATAAATGCCGTTGAAGAACACATTGATATTCATCATCGATGTCAATTTGGTTTTCTAAACATTTGCTATGATCTCTTCCAATATTCTGGTGTATTCTGTTTCTATAGAGAATTTGTTAGAGGAAAAACTTAATTTAACTATAATAGTCTTGTGCTTCGTTTATTTTCAACAATATCAAGATGATATGATCTTTCAGATGCTTGTTTAAATTCCTATATAAAATAATTAAGCTAGATGATGAGACACTTGATTTACAGTAAGTGATGTGCTTGTATCGTGATCTGCTTTCAGTAACGGGATAAATTCATCAGTGTTCACATATATAAGGAATAGCCAGACAACGGTAAAACCGGTTTGTTTCTGAATGTCCCCTTCATTCGATGACCAATTGTTTGCCTTTTCTGTGCGTTCAATGTCTTATAACCTTAAAGTGAAACGCCACACAACATACAATTTCCTTGTTTTACATAACATAAAAGTATATAAAATGGGACTTGACCAACTTTGGCATATAGCGATAATGATTGTTTTGACATTTTTAGATTTGATTGTCTTTTGAACAATTTACAATTTACGCCCTCAATGTTGTTCACTTTGATAAATCGCCAAATCTCACACTCATAGTTTAAAATGGATGATACTTGTGCGAATGGGAGCATTTCTGTCACCTGTTGGTTATAAGGGTAGTGAATATCAACACGTACAATGGAGGATCTGCTTAAACACGGGGGAGAATGAACTTGTGAGCAGTCTTAATTATATACAGGTTTACATACATGTTATATTGAAAATGGTGGTTAAGGATGTGTTAAAGCTAGCAAAGAAGGAAATTGCATCATACACAGTGAAAAACATTTATTTTGGCTAGCAGAGAACAATCCACAAGCACAGTTTGATACACATAGTTTGTTTTATTGGCTTCGGGAAGGACTTGGAAAACTAAGAACGGCAATATTTAAGATCCATCTGCCATATTATATGATACCAGACAGGAATCTAATGGCAGCTTGCGGACTGGATGAAGAGCAAAAGCGTACCTGGGTAGAAACTATCACGGACATGATGAACGAAGGTTCAAATATATTACTTAGATTGCCAAAGACACGGTTGGCAATAATCTCGCACCCAGAGCCACTGTTGTGGTATAACAAGGAAAGGGTTGAGCTGGAACTGCTGCATCTGAAGCCCTGGAACAGATGTGACCAGTGCAAGGACGAGAGTGGTGTGGTCAATAGGTCTGATCCTATGTTGCAGGCGATACTGAGTCGTATGGTTGAGTTATCGAGAGAGGTCCGTCAGAGGATGAATTGGGAAGAAAGTCGTTTGAATGATCTGATCGAGATATTTTACATGATAAACATGTGATTTTGTTGAAGATGACAGTAATTTCGTAAAATTTACATGTCCAACTATTCACTACAAAACGTAGTTAATTTAGGACGTCTAAAACATACACTATTTACGTACTAATGCGTAATTAGATCTCCGGCGATATGGATGGTTACATGATAAATTATTGCACCATTAAGTAATAAAATGTAACTGTAAGTGTTCGAATTGACACGAGCATTATTCAATATTTATTTGATGAATATTTTCCGTTCATAGCGTTTACTTTCTGAAATCGCGCAATTAATTGCAGCGCGAACCCATATTCTAGGGTCTTTTAAGTGTTTTGAATGTCATAGAAAGAAGAGTCAGTATGTTCTAGAAAAAACATCGTGCATGTATATAACGCGTTGCAAAATACTATAAAGCATGCCTGTCCCTACGTCAGAAGTATGAGTGCGTCATACATTTTTATACCTCACTATTTCAATTCACAACATTCATCGTCTATACTAATATTTACTATAAAGTTATACATGTGTTAGATGTATTTGAGACTTTTTATTTCTTTTGAATACAATACAATACAATATATACCACATTGTCCGACATATTTAAGTTATTTCACATGATGTCAATTACTGTTGAGTTGACGACTGTTTATACTTGGAGCTTCCCTTATATACAGTTGAATGCTTGTTTGCTTGTAGCTGAAATGAATACGTGCTGTTTTGTTTTTCCTTTGCAATTCATTTAATTGATAGAATGTGACTTATTTGATTGTTTTAAATTGTGTAAGTTAACTTAAAAATACGCACGTACAATTAGATTAGTGCTCATACTCATAACGTATACCGAGAACTTGTATAAATCGGTTACTTTATAAATTTATGCTTTGTTTCAGATCAACTTTTTTAATAATTATTAATAATCGTTACCCAATCTTATAAAAAATGCACTGATTTTTTTTCCATAAACTAAGCTTATTTGTATGATGCATATTTCCTTGTTGATTCATGCGTTTGTATTGTTGGAAGCAAACTTTTTGTTTTTAATGTTGAGCGTTGTCTTCTATTCACCATGCTCCTTGCAAGATGTTAGGCTGAAATTTCTTTCGGAAGACCGTTAAAACATTAAGTTTTATATGTACATATATGATCGCAAAATGCAGAATGAGTATCGAAATGTGTGCGTATTCATGTTAGTTCAATATTAGTACATTATAACAGATACGTGAAGCATTCAACATTGAAGTATTTCATTGTCTATGTAACGAATTGGTACGATGTTCCGTTGATTTGATTGGTAAAATATGCCATATGAATTACATGTTTATTGAAGCTTTGACAATGGTCCCTTCTTAGAAATATTACGTCTCAAAATGTCTCGAAAAACATATTTTTATGCTTATATTATACCATCAAAGATTATATAATAGGACTATATTACAAAGTTAAGGTGTAATATACGTTTATATAATTTATGTTTAATACGTAAAGACACCCGTGACAGAGTGAAACATTTAAATTTATGTCAATTGAGGTGTATATGAGAATGATGTTGTAAATTATTCGGATCATATGTTGAACTCTCTAGCGAGACGTGTATACATGAGATAGTGATAGAGGTCCGTCAAATGATGAATTGTGAAATAACTCGGGGATGTGATTTGCGTTTCATGAATAAATCGTCGAAAATGCATTTTTCATACATTCAACAATTTACAACATATGTATATATGCATTCCTTGTTCAATGCGTATGTCTTTGAAAATGTTATGCATTTAAACAAAACTTGTTTTCGAGTAAGATGCATTAGAAAAAGATAAATAACTCATTTACACAGGCTCTTTAAACGCACATAATTAAGGATATCTAGGCGAACATCGCTTCGTACAAGAATCCGAGCAAACGACCGTTGCTTGCCTGGTTATTGAGTAGTGGTTTAATTGCATAGGTCATTATTTTAGTCATGTGTGTTTATAATAATGAACTAGTTTTAGCCTGCTCTCCCACAGGATTATGATTCAGTGATAACGCATATATACCATGGGTTTTGAAGATGGGATATTTTGTGGTAATTTACCATTTTACTTTAATAATGGCCAAAACAATTACACGAAGGCAAATATATGCATTTCGTTCGATTTTGTATAATTCAAGTTAATATAGTATAGATAATGGTGTTTATGTTTGCTACAATATAATATATAATATATAACTACTGCGGCGTAGGTTAACTAGTGAAATAAACTATCATGTTTTAAATTCATTGACGTTAACATTAATTTATCGACGAATCTTACAGACAATTGTTTACGTTTAGGACATATTATATGTCATAGTAATACTTGAACTCAGTTTGTAGTAAGAAAGTTCTAAATCGTGAATGATATTAATATCTGATTACAAAATATCGCGGTGAAAAATTGATTATATACTCATTGTGCCGTACAGATCATACACTTTTGCGGCATGGAACACAGATACATAATTCACTAAGACTTTGCCAGCAGTCGGACTGGATGACATAGTTTTTTAACATGATTCATTTTCCTTTCTATTGTTATGGGGAATATTTAACATTTTAATTAAACTCTAATTAATTGAATGGCTATTTGTGTTTAATCATTTTATTTTAAATTGTAATGCTAAATGTATAGGCTAAATGTGTAAGCGAAGGTGAGTGCGTGCTGTGCTTATTTTGGGCTAGTTACATATACTCTATGCTTTGTTTGTACAGTCGCGCACAAGGCCCATGATTCAGTGGGATGGACAAAACATAATATTACGTTTACAAAGGATTTGTTTGTTAGTGTTTTTTATATATATATATAATTAGGTCATAACACAGCGTTCAGTTTAATTACATTAACTTGACCTGATACTTTAATTTACCTGTGCTATGGTCAAATACGTATTCCAGTATATAGTTTGTAAAAATGCTATTTTCTTTTTCCGTAAATGTTGATAACTAGATAGCCACCCTGCCACATAAATAGTTTGTAAAAATGCTACTTTCTTTTTCCTCAAACTACTTGCATGCATTACGTTAGATTGAATGTATATTACTTATAACTGTATGATCACTTCCTATTCACATGGCCTGTTGATGTATGTATAATTACAAGGTTAAGACTGACGATGTACTATGTACAAGTCGTAATAAACTTATGTTCTGTTCTGTTCTGTTCTATATGCCAACTGCCCTTCTCGAATCAAATGTAGGGGAAGAATAGCCGTAGACATAATAGAAAGGTAAATAACTCACATCTGGCTGGACAACAAGCTCCTGAAATCCAAATGTGTAGTGCAGCGTTATATATTTATTTAACAATATATTTATTTATACATGTTTTGAAAGACAAATATATGAAATATATAGTGTTATTTAAATTATAACTTTAACTACATGTTTATGGGTTTTTATTTTTTTAATGCTTCCCTTGATATTATTATTGTTACTCAAATGAATGCCCTTTTTGAGCCTCTTCATATTTTTATTTAATGTTCATTGAGCCTCTATAGAGGTTATGGTGAGAGCAATGAATAGCCACTGCCAGTAGACTGATATGTAAATGTCGGATACAATATGTTCCTGTTAAATACAAACGTATCTCTCAGTGCAACCGAATGTGTCACCACTTGGTATGTTCCCGAACGCTTAGAGTTGTCACCGCTCAAAGTTCGAAGAACCGGGCGTATATCAGTTGGTAGGAATTTTTGTATAGATCGAATCAATCACATGGATTCTTGTACAGCATTTTCACCTTTGCTACTTTATCTTACGACAACATGTTTTTCCTGCTCTTCATTTGAATTTCCCACATATGACAGGTTTGTTTTTCGCATTCGTCTAATATTGCTGAAGAGTAGGAAATCATAACTATAATCAAGAATTTGTACGGCGCTGTTTAAAAAATTAGACTCTGATATATTAAAATGCCGCGTTATCATCAAGCTAGTATCGCTTTGCTTTACCAATACATCGATAAGGTTATCTCAGTACGAGTTTGTTTTATGCATATACACATTAAAGGGGCCTTTTCACAGATTTTGGCATTTTTTGACTTATTCATTAAATGCTTTATATTGATAAATGTAAACATTGGATCATAAAAGCTCCAGTAAAAAATCAAGAAAAAAATTAAGAAAAGGAAAAGAACATTGCCCGGAGCAGGATTCGAACCAGTGACCCCTGTAGTCCTGCCAGAGCCCTGAAGTAAAAACGCTTTAGCCTACTGAGCTATTCCGCCGAGTACACATTCTTGACGTATTTTATACCTTATATAAGCAATCTTCGTAGTTTCACAAAATTTAACGACAAAAACAGAACTCTCCAAATTATTCAATCGTTTCGCGTTGCAACGCTTTATAATTTTTAGGTTTTAAAATCGTCAAAAGATGCATATAATGGCTATATTAGAGCATGGTTAATGTTCAGTATTACTGTTTCCTCACAAATATCATAACTAAAACGAAAACTTACGAATCTGAAACAACTTTTTTCAATTTTGTCAATTTACCAAAGCGTGAAAAGATCCCTTTAAGCCTGATATTAATATTTGAGAGTGTCACAACTTAAGGAACCAAAAAATGAACTAATCTTCATAAGGACTCTTATGAATGCTAAGTAGATGTTTGCATTTGATTAGACACAAAAGGGTTTAAATCGCCTTAATGTCAGAATACGCAAGATATGGAATGGCGAACCTTTTTTATCGATCAAATTTGAGTATTAATGTAAATTTAAATTGTGTGGTGTTTCTTTTCATTTAGTGGGTTATACATGTGTTTTTTAATTAAATATGAAATGATACTTTGTACAAATATATACGTTATATTACTAAAAAACAAGGATGACATGAATAAGTAATGTTTAAATGTAGTCAATTATTTCCTAAGGGGGGAAGCAGGGATTTCACCGGGTAATTTGAAAGGAAACCACTGGTAATAAATCCGCATGTGGTTAGAAGCACAACGTTCAGTACGACACCGACGTGTGTGAACTCGTGTTTTAGTCATAATTAAAATAAGTATACATTTATTAAAAAAAAGGTTACCGCAAGTCGATGAAAATCGCAAAGATATACATGTATTTTGTACATGTTTGCATTTAAGAATCTGAAAACGAAAATTATTTAACATTTTGCGCAACTTAGTTTTTTTTTAACATTCTTTAACATTATTTGCTTTCAACTTTCCTGTTAGTTTTTTCACTCGTGGACTTTTTTCTCCTTTTTTACAGAACACTCTTAAGTATCCCACCAGCAACACGAGTATATTGAATCGCTGAGACGTTTTAGCAGATGTAAATAAAATGAGTAACAACACTGATAATTAAAAAAACACCTCTAATACAGTATTAATGTATGTAAAAGACAGATGGTTAAAACTTTTATTACACGCTTCGTATGGCGACATGTATCGCTAACAACACTCCAGCATAACTATAACGGAAGTTTAAATAAATGGTAAATTACTAGTTTAATACAACATGAGTATGTTTAGATTATATATAATTGCAAATCTAAATAGCATTTTATAATGCATCTAGATGGATCGGATGTTAATCAGTGTATTACAATATAGAGTGTATTATACATAAGTCTTTGCGTTGTGATGTTCTGTAAAGATCAAGGAAGTACATATTTAATCTTATCAGTCTAAATTGTGACTCGTAAAAAGACGTTTATTAAAACCAAGTGTGCTGACGCATTATAAAGTAAACATTGCTATCTTAAACGAACCTCTAGCTGATAAATTGCTTTGTCAAATACAAACTTATCATTGCCAACTCATTGAATTTGAATGGGGAACATAATCAGATGACGTATGTGGCATGTTCATTGTAATATAAGTATTAACTGTGCATCCATGTCAGCCAGCAAATAATTCAAACTTATTTGTTATCAGGAACTTGGATACAATTAAGAACAAAGATCAGGTAAAAAAACTAACATTTTTGAATGTATAAAAAATCAGTACGAATACATTTAAATCATGTAAAATTGACCAAATTCGATTTAACTAATTTTCAGTGATAGTAAATATGTGTAACACTGATAAAATTATCTATTAGCAACGTCAATATCATAATTGAGTTATTAGCCGAGGCTGTTTTATTATAGCTTTACAGTAATTGCCAGATAAATCGTCTATATTTACGTCAATTAAAGCTACCATTCCTTAACAATCATACATTCTTGTTAACGCATTTAAGTTTAGCCGCTAGACTGCGACATGGGTCATGACAGGTTATCTTAAATAAACTAATTATCAATGGTATATGATGGTGTTTAGTAGAATCGTTTAATTCATTGCAGGATGCTTAATCTTGCTGAACGACATTAACTGTCCTGTTAACGGGGTGGTCGGTACAATCGCTTCTCTTCAAGGCCACCGGGTTAAATCTCCGCTCTCGGCGCATGTGAGTTAGGTAAGTCGCCATAGTAACGGACAGGTGGAGTTTCCTCAGAGTACCCACACACCCTCCACACACAGCACACCACCAACTTACATAGTAGGTAATAACAGCTATAATTTCAAATTCGTCCCTACTTTTGGCAGTCTAGTAAGTTAATTATGTAGGCGAGCAAGGACACACGTGGTCCTGATACAATTCAGCTTCAGTTATGAAATGACCCCGCAAACTTCGTAAATAATGCTACAAAGAGCCGCTACCAGAAATGATGGTCAAACTTACACCCCGTGGTAATGTTCGTGGCTTTGAGTGACTGGAGCATAATCCGTTTATTTGAGAAAGCGTCACTATACTACCTATTGATAGCCGATTTGACAATTTTCTCAAATATATGAAACCTGAGCAAGGTTGGTATGTATTTGATTGTATGCATCATCTCGTGATTCATTGATAACGTTCATGTGATATTTGTACAAATTCAACATGTACGCCTTCTACGCCACCGACAAAGAAGAACGATACTAATTGGATGCATTAACGACAGGTAGTAAACATATATATTTTTTAATATCAATATCTCGCAGATATTGTAGGCTATATTTCTGTTGCATTTATTATACCTATTACTATGTTTATGTATGTGCATGCGGTTTTACTGTATTGTAACGTGTGAACTTTGTAACCGATCGAACAAGGTAAAATAACGCATCAATTATGTATAAAAACAGCGCCCGTATTGGATGATCAACAAACATGATATTTCCCCATCTTGCTAAGCACGAAAAGATATCCGTAAATAGTTCATGAACACGTTGCCAAATAAGGTCATTGTAAGCCCGATATGTAACAACGTTTCTTTTAAATCGCCAAAAGCGACCTGATGTCTTCGTTTTCCGCGTTTGGAGAACAATCACCACACACTTGAAAACTTGAAAAAAAACTTTAATCGAAAGCTTACATCCTTTTGGAACCAGGTAACAAACATGTTCATGTGTAGTAGTTCCGCTTTTACTGCTATTGTGACTGTCAGATCCAGTGCCATGTAACTCTGTGGATAAGTCAGGTTTGATCTTTGTTACTTCAATTGCTGGTAGAAAGTCGATGAGGATGATAAATTTCTGATTTATATTCTTCTGTTGCCGTGACAACTCGCATGGTGATGTTAAACATTTTTCGGTGTTCCTTTCCCATAGAAACGCTACTGTGCAGTTCAATTCTATTGGAAGGTATTGACCTCCAGTGGCAAACACCAAAGTGCCTGTACTCTTTTACACCTTGCACTTCACACAATTCTTATCATATCACCACGTTTTTTTTGACATTACCAAATCTGACTACTTCACAGCCATTAATTATGTCTTCTTCAGTTTCGAATTCATAACACCTGCATAGATTTGATACCGATTTCATCATGTATAGCCTATAATTGAAGGAAAAGCGTTTAATGCTGATCTTACCAATTGTACCAGCCTCATCACTATCATTAGTATATTCCTCTGGAAACTGTCCCAATATGTCTTCTACTTCCATAAACCCTTCACAAGAATTCACATATCTGAAAGATCCTGGTTGAAACTTTTGTATTATGGCCAGAAAGTCAAACTCTAAGACAGCTGTTGTGTTATCTCCCGTAAATCTCCAGATCCGAGTTTTTTCAGCCATATTTCCACATGGCACTATCTTTTTGGATTTGAAGTGTGGGTATTTATCTTCCACATCAGCTAATGACTTTCTCAAGAGATCATCAACTGCGGATTGTATGTCTTGTATTTCTTCACTGTCAAGATCTACTGCAATATCTTAAACAGTTTCCCAAGAAATTCTTCCATCAGTGTTCCCATGTTTCTGAAATATTTTAAGAAAACTATGTAAGGTCAGTGAGAAGTAAAAATCTGCAGTTTATAGAAATTAATCGGTAGCCCGGTAATAAAATTTATGAAAGTTTTGGATCCCTCAAGAGCAACCAAATCAAAAATTCAATGTCAAAAATTGCCGACTTGGTTTTATTGAGTCGGTTCATGAGAGAAAGTGCAAGATCTCTCACTTCCCTTAGCACCGGCTAAGAAATCGGCCATTTAGTCGTAAGTTTATCACCATATTTTCTTAACAATTTTTCTCTTTGATTTTATATCCTGGAATAAATAATACTTGAAGTTTCTTCATCCCCAGATTGTTTTTGATCTCCAGATTGAGTGAGATCTACATATTTTATTCTCCTATCTAATTCTTCTACCAACATTTTTGGAATCTTGTGTTTCATGCTCGAGTACAGCATTGTTGCATCTCTGTATTGACTTTTTGGAAGATCATTTTCCCACTGATTGTTGTCATCACCGTTTACTTTTACCACTTTTTCCATCTCTTCGCGAGGAATCAATTCTTCTCTTATTATCTTGCTTATATTGTTCATAAGTTCTTCTTCATTTGGAAGATACTGAACCTTAAAGGTGGTTTTCAAGTACGCACCTCCATATATAAATGTCGTAAGCTTCAGGGCAGTTTGTATCATGTCAAAGTCAAACCCTGATGGAAGAACTGTTTCAAGATTTTCTTGAAGTTGTTGGATGAATTTCCAACATTTTCAGAGAACAAAATTTCTATTTTCGGTCCATGATTGATTTTCATCATGTAGACTAAAATCTACGTACCTGTGAATAAAAACATGTATTAATTTTTTATACAATTATCTTTTTTTTTATAAGCCACAGTATTTAAACAATTTTTAATAACAATATTTTTATTATTTGGCATGCACAGTAGCACACTGCTTCCGCAGTGTCGCGCGGCGGTGTCCTGATTGTCTGCATTTACCGACTAGGCTTAAGTAATAAACGCTGTGCGTATTAGCTAACTTGGCAGAATGCAGAGCATTTTAGCGAGTACACCTTGCCCTCCCCGCCGCGGAATCACTCTCTAGCAGACAAATGCCCCGCGGAGGGAGCGCGTTTTTTGGGGAAAACGCGTGGACTGTACTGTAGTCATGAAGGTAAAAAATTTGCCCGCAAGAAACTCTTCTCTTTAACAAAATATGCAAAACAGGATTCTCAAGGCATTTCCCCTTTATTAGAAAATAACAAACTCCACTCAGACTGCAAGGACAAAGCTAACATATCAAATCGTCAATTCCAATCAGTCTTCACCCCAATGCCTCCAATAAGGTTATGTCAACTGTGCAAAATGAAAGTCCAATCCCTAATATATACCCCTCAGGAACTTAAATGCAAATATCCCTCCATGCCCAAGGTTACCGTCTCAGTAAAGGGTGTCCAGGCGTTACTCACTTCTCTTAAAATTGATGAAGCCTGGAAATGTTTTGTGATATTGGATGCTACTAAATGCTCAAGTAATTTAATAAGGACGCAGGTAAGGGAGATAGGTCTAAGATTGGCAGGATTGCTCTTATGACCTGCCTGAAAATATTGTCTCACAGGTGAGGTTATTCGCCGATGACACTGCTGTTTACATCACCGTAAACAATACCTCCCAAGAAAGGATCTTGCAGTAAGACCTTGATAGGTTACAAGTATGGGAAGCCCAATGGGACATGGAGTTTGATCCCTCTAAGTGTACAGTATCACAAAGTCTTAACGCTCCTTTATGTTTACATATTAACTCCATGGCCGAGTCCTAGAAACTGTTAGTGATGCAAAGTACCTAGGCGTCACTACTTCCTCGGACCTTAACTGGAACAAACATGTAAATCAGTTTACAACCAAGGCTAGCCAGACACTTAACTTCCTTAAACGTAACATCCCCTCTAAAAATTCAATCGTAAGGGAATTCGCTTATATAACCTGGTCGGACCTCAACTTGAACATGCAAGTTCTGTCTGGTGTCCCTATACCCAGCAGAACATCCAAAAAGTGGAAATGGTCCAGCGCAGAGCTGCGCGATGGGTCGCAATAGACATCATACAGCAGTGTCCAAGAAATGTTAGGTTATTTAGGTTTGCGCTCCCTTGAGAATAGGAGGCCTGACAAGATTTTACAAGATTGTGCACGGGCTGGTTGCAGTTCCCTTACCCCACTACATTCAACCTTCTTTCAGATCTTCCAGGCACTCACACCCTCTCTCATACGGACAGATCCTAACCACATGTAATTACTATAAATATTCCTTTTTTCCAGCTACCATTATTCTTTGGAACGCACTGCCATCTGAGCTTGTGCAGGTCCCTACCATTGGTCAATTCAAACAGGGGGTGACCACCTTATCCCACCATGTTTAAACTGAAAATATAGTTTTTATCTCTTTTAACTGTATATTCAATTTCTTAAATTAACATTATCAACTTTTATTTCATCTGTCATAAATACTGTACAGTAATACTTTTAGTCTCCTATACATTTCTTCCTTTAATGTCTTGCACTGGCAGCGCACCATCACATAATACTCGAGAGAGGGTGTAGCGGTATAAATAGATAGATAGATACAACATTCCATATGATGCAGTCTGTTACGGAAAGTGTTTTGTCACAATGCAACAAAAATCAAATGCTACAAAAACAGGTAAAAATTGTAATTCATGAAATATTTCCTCTTTTATGTATTGATCATATAGTGTTCCTAAGGAACACACAATCGTTTATGTATAAGTATTTTTCAAACTTTTTCTTCTGTTGACATTATTTCACAAGAAATTAAACTCCCTTGCAATACCAGTTATAAGGCTATTTATAAAATGTACTATAGAATTCAAATCTTGAAAATAAAATAGCCAATCAGAATGCACGGCTCTACAAGAACCTCTTTTCAAGATGGGGGTTTGACACCATCAACGATATCGATTATTTATTAATATTAAAGAGAAATGTTTGGAAAAAAACAACAAAAATAAAGAACAAATGATAATGATTATGTTCATAATGATTCATAATGATAAGTCATATATTTACAAAATGTGTGTGATTTAACAACTTCATGAAAATAACCCACGTCCATGACTCAACAAGCATAAAGCATACTACTTGATTGGTCATTGTTGGGGTGTGTACTACTTAAATGGAATTAGGGACAATACGGACCATGGACCATACGACCCATACCACATGGCCCAGATAAGCGGACTATACGGCACAGATTAGCAGACTATATGGCCCAGATAAGCGGACTATACGGCCCGGATTTTGCGGACCATACGGAACATGTCTGAATTAATATTCATTTTTTGTTTCACTTCCTTATATTGTATTTATACATTTAATACAATATTAAAGTTGACGTAATGTCATTAATGACTTGTTTAAATTTTGAACATTTGCTGACCATACAAAACATGTCAGAATAAATATTCATTTCGTATTCAACTCCTTCAATATTGTATAAATACAGTTAATAAAATATTAAAGTTGATGTAAAGACATTACTGACAACATACTCGTTTAAATTTCAACATTTGCGGACCATACGGAACATGTCAGAATTAATATTCATTTCGTGTTCCACTCCTTCAATATTGTATAAAATATTAAAGTTGATATAATTACATAAATTACAACATACTTGTTAATTTTTTTTAGTGGCTGTAATGACATTAATGACAACATGCTTGTTTAAATTTGAACATTTGCGGACCGTAGGGATCATGTCTTAATCAATAACTAATTGATGTTCATTCAGGATTGTGACAAAATATTAAATATAAAAATGACGTGGCAATAAATGGCAATTGTTCTATTATTTCGTCATTTAATGACACATAAATTATCAATTAGTGTAATTGTTAACATCAAACCATATGTGTCATAAATTGGGCGTACTCGAGATGCAAACTTAAGCCGATATACATGTACAATAATAACGATTGTGGCACTTTACCTTCAATTGGTAATTACAGACGTGTTAATCATTATGGTATATTCTCAGCTTCTATTATACATCAATCAGTAAGTGTCATAAATAGGGCATATTCGAGATGCATACATTCGAGTCACTAATGCGAGTATTATACCCCTATTAAAATTGTAAAATATACATTTGACTGCTAAATTTTAATAACATGTATTCAATAGGTATACAAACATGTTTTATATAATGGATAAATTATGTGTTGTTTGCATTTATTTGTTAAAATAAAAACACGTGTATTTTCCGAAAAATATTTAAATGATGTACGAAATTTTAATTAACGTTGACAGCCCACACAGGCCAACTAGAGATGACACTTTCCGCTTTAATGGACTTTTTTCTTTTATAGGAAGTTTATTCTAAACAAAATCCTGTCTAGGTAGAAAGTGCAGTCTGAACAGGCTAATTAAGGACAACGCAAATGCATTAAGCCCAAATTTTCCAGAATGAGGCTCTTGTAATTATTATGTGTAATTCCAGCGCAGGTGACCCATCAACATGCCAGGGTCGTCCAGCAAACATTCCAAGAAGAAGGAGCTCTACATAGCCAAAAACATGGGGGAGTTAGACAAAAAGGCAGAGCTGCCCGCCAAAATGATAACAAACAATGCAAAAATGTAAAAAAACAACTTTATATTCTATACAATATTACATGAAACTAGTTAGTCATACTTAAGTTTAGTTTAAACCTATTTATTTAAACTTAATTTCATCTAAGCCTAAGGCTTATTAGAAAATACTCGAGTCCATTTCCTGGGTGGAACCAGTACTTGATGTCTTTTTTTGGGAGATCTAAACAAAGCTCTCAAATGGTGATCGAACCCATTCAATATCGCATCATGTGTTGACTTGTCTAGAGAGGCAGGAAAGGGAGGAAAGAAAATGGTATGTTTGTTAAGTTACACTTTCATAGTGAAATCAAAATACAAAAATTATAAGCAAAACAAAATACTATAGACACAATCCTATTTAATTCTTAAATATTGTCAAATAATCAGTCTGCGCCCTCTAGTGCTGCATTTTAGCATAGTCCATTTCTGATGTTTGAAACTATTTTCATAATAAAATGGCTATCAAGTAAGCCACCTGACTCAACATTTTCTATTGTACAGTCCATCTTTAAAAAAAGCAAGATTCTGCGTAATTTTTTTTCTATGAAGCAAAAACTTATTTTGTATATGAGTGAAACATGGCTAAATGCATGTTTGTTAAGTGTCATCTGCACAGGACAAACTGGATTTTTGCTAAGAAGAGACTTTCTTAAACAAAAAAATACCATATTAGCGGAAAGTGTCTTCCCTGACCCGGGTGATGATACTTTATGCACATGCTGCATTGCATTTGGCTTCATTTTCCAGGAGCGGGGGTAATATATTTCCTGTGACTGGTTTCAGCCTGGTGAAGACCGCTGACAAGATTCTTAAGGAAGCTGAACATAGTGACCTGATGGAGGACGAGGAACGAGCCTACGTTCTCTTCATGAAGTACTTTAATTTGGTCACCTTCCTCAAGAAAACTGCTGACTATAAAAAGGAGAAGGTGATTGTTTCTTCAGCTAGGATTTGAAAAAAAAACAGGGTGCTCATTTGTCCAAAGAATATTTTAAGTGAGAGGGCAATATTATCCCTTTGGCATAATAAGCTCAATATAGCGTGAGTATTTTTTTAATATATATATATTGCATGCCTATTTAGTTAAAACATTATTAAATTATAAAAACTAGTTTCACTGTAAAAGTGTAGTTAATTTATTAATACTACAAATAAAATTTTGTCTATAATAATGTCCGAAGAAACAATGGTATGTTGGGAGCCAGAGGCGGCAGGGTGGAGCTTTGGTCCTTTGCTATAATGCTTGCAAGAAAACGAGGTTTTGTTAAGTCCCTTTATTATGTTTTGTTTGTAATGTTTAATTGCTTATGAAGTACTTCAATGTCATCACTTTCCTCAAGAAAACTGCAGACTTTAGGAAAGAGAAGGTGAGTAAGGTCCCTTGATATGTTAATTGCAAGAAAATAAGTTTGTGTAATGTCCCTTTAGTTGTAAAATAGTCCTGCTTTTTTATGCAATCATTTTGAAATTTTATCACTTTTGACCCAATTATTCATTGCAGACCTACTATTACAACCTCCTCGGTGCCAAGAATCTGATGTCAGCCATTGAAAAGGCAGAGGAACTCTCTGGAAGTCTGAAAGAGAGGTAAAATAGTAGTAGGTTACATTGTACGCTCACTGAGGGTAACACACTTTTAATTGAAAGTGATAATGTGTTTACTATTATAAATTAACTACATTATGTCACACAGTTTGGGTTCATGAACTGCAATTGTGGTATAACTTACACAAGTTTAGGTCATTGTTCAGATTGGTTGAATATTTTGACATTTTTTACAGTATTTTAGTCATCACAGATATCGGTTAACAAACTCAGACTTGTCTTGAGTGACTTGCAGGCTGTTCAGGTTTTATGCTGTTTGCTGCTCATCAGTATCATAGGGTTTGAAATGAAGCCTTTAAAATTTGAATCTAGTATGAACAGTCTTAAAATAAATTTGATTTTTTAGGGTCTACAAACAAGTCAAAACATGTATCTGAGCTGTAAAGTGTTACCTCTATGTATGTAGATACGACTTACTCTGTGTTTGCAGACAAAACTTGCTCTGCATTTGTTAATGTGACTTGCTCTGTATGTCTAGATACAACTTGCTCTGTGTTTGTAGATACAACTTGCTCTGTGTTTGTAGACAAAACTTGCTCTGCATTTGTTAATGTGACTTGCTCTGTATGTCTAGATACAACTTGCTCTGTATTTGTAAATACAACTTGCTCTGTGTTTAAAGATATGACTTGCTCTGTGTTGACACAATTTGCTCAGCATTTCTAGATATGACTTGCTCTGTATTTCTAGATACAACTAGCTCTGTGTTTGTAAATACAACTTGCTCTGTGTTTATAGATATGACTTGCTCTGTTTTAACACAATTTGCTTAGCATTTGCAGATATGACTTGCTCTGTATTTCTAGATACAACTTGCTCGGTGTTTGTAAATACAACTTGCTCTGTGTTTATAGATATGACTTGCTCTGTGTTTATATATATGACTTACCCTGTGTTTGTTGATACAATTTGCTCAGTGTTTGCAGATATGACTTGCTCTTTGTTTGTAGAATTGACTTGCTCTCTATATGTAGAAACGACTTTCTATGTGTGTTTTGATACCACTTGCTCTGTGTTTGTAGATATGACCTGCTCTGTGTTTGTAGATATGACTTGCTCTTTGTTTGTTGATATGGCTTGCTCTGTGTTTGTAGATATGTCTTTCTCTGTGTTTACAGATATGACTTGCTCTTTATTTATAGATTCAACTTGCTCTGTGTTTGTAGATACGACCTGTTGGAAGCAGAAGTGGTTGCCAACAAACTGGCATTTCTGAAGAATTGGAAACCCTCTGAGCCTCAGCAGCCTGGACAAAAGAAGGACAACGATGTGTCTACAGCCACGATATACGGCAGGAAAAAAGAGGACCAGAATACAAATGGGGGTACAAAACAGCTGTAAAATAAATGAGGGCTTCGCTATGGGAAAACTGGCCCTATTGCATGTGCTTAAAGTGTTTCCCGGATTAACCTGTTCTGTCTGCACAGGCTACTTAGAAAAGAAACTTTCTGTCTGAGTTGGATTCTTGCTAAGAAGAGACTTGGTTTAAATAAAAAATATCCATAAATGCGGAAAGTGTGGTCCCTGATTAGCTTGTGCAGACTTTACAGGCTAATCTGGGACAACCCATAATGCACATGAATTAAGTCTGATTTTCCAAGATAGAGGCTCATGTATGTGATCTTAAAGTAAATGGACGAAAGACAGACGGCAACATCAAGATTTATCTAGCTTATCTTGTTATGTTACCATCTGACATGTTTCATTGGCTTTTATGAAAAAAAGAACTATATTCCAAATGCAAAATTCATGAGTTAAATTGGAATAACTGTTGTGTTGTGACCACTCACTTGTGCGAAGTCTGATTAGGGCATTATTGTAATTGCTAATATTACTGTAAAACATGGCCTGTTCTCAAGACTGACCCAGATTAGACAAGCCGCCCTTAGCTGTACCATTTAGTGAGAACTTTTTATGTCCCCCACCACTATAGTGGGGGACATATTGTTTTTGCCCTGTCTATTGATTTGTTGGTTTGTTGCTTTGTTTGTGTGTTTGTTTGTTTGCGCCAACTTTAACATTTGCAATAACTTTTGCAATATTAAAGATGGCAACTTGATATTTAGCAGGCATGTGTATCTCATGGAGCTGCACATTTTGATTGGTGAAAGGTCAAGGTCATCCTTCAAGGTCAAAGGTCAAATATATAGCTTCAAAGCAGCGCAAAAAGGGGACATAGTGTTTCTGACAAACACATATTTTGTTATGACAGTGTTTTTTTCACCATATTAAGAATGGGTCTGGGTCCCTTTGGATTGGGAAAAATTGCTGGGATTGACTAAAATTGCGAAATGAGTGATGTTGTTTTGTTAACATATGCTTCAAAATTGATAATACTATTATATTTACTAAGATTCAACTTATAGAGCTTGATGGGTACTCTAAATGTTGAGAAAAAAAAATCAAATTAAGCCTTCAATTGGGAATTTTAGGTTGGGAAAATTATATACTGTTTTTGCATCAAGAATCGTCCCCTGAATTGGAACAAAAACTAACTTTATGATGATGTCTGTTTGCTTGCAGAACTGGAGAGCCCTTTGCCCCCAAAGTCCAATCCAGGCAAGCTCACCTGTGCCCAGCTGAACCAGATATTGGAGGACCGAGACACCCAGCTGATACTGATGGATGTGAGGTCAATAGAGGACTTCCAGGAGTCCAGACTCACCCACAAAGCCATCATCAATGTGCCAGCATCAGCAGTAAAACCTGGGTTAGTGACTATTTCAAT
Organism: Dreissena polymorpha; assembly: GCF_020536995.1. Classification (NCBI taxonomy): domain Eukaryota; kingdom Metazoa; phylum Mollusca; class Bivalvia; order Myida; family Dreissenidae; genus Dreissena; species Dreissena polymorpha. The sequence continues at coordinate 148,043,229 of NC_068356.1, read as the reverse complement.
AACCTTGGCCCGTATTCACAAAGTCAATTTGTAGGAGACTTATATGATGTTAAAACGTTTACCACTTAGATATGCATTTTGACATGTTTGTAGTCCCATAGAAAGTTACCTTTATTTGTCCCCTACAGGTGAAATCGGAGAAGGACTTATGGTTTGCGCTCTGTGTGTCTGTCAGTCTGTCACACTTTTCTGGATCTTGTGATAACTTTAAAAGTTCTTCATATTTTTTCATGAAACTTGAAACATGGACAGATGGCAATATGATAATTATGCACGTCATTACATGTTGTTCCTACGTCAAGAATTATGGTTGCTATGGCAACAAATAGACTAGAAATATTGCTGAAAATGGTGGATCCTGCGATAACTTTAACAGTTGTTCATATATTTTTTCATGAAACTTGAAACATGGATAGTTGACCATATGGAGATTATGCACATTATGCACATAATTTCATTGTGTTCCCTCTTCAAGAATTGTGGTTGCTATGGCAACAAATAAACTACAAATATTGCTGAAAATGGTGGATCCTGCGTAGGTAGGGGACTTTCATTGCATGGCAATAGTCTTGTTTAAATACCTTTCTTGGTAAATTCTAATTTTAAAGGCTTCATTTCCAACCCTTACTTACTGATGAGCAGCCAGCAGCATAAAACCTGAACAGACTGCAAGTTACTCGCAGGCTGTTCTGGTTTTATGCTGGATGCAAAAGTCATTTTTGCATCTTATGGGGTAAAGGGTTCAACTTGTGTTCAGTAATTACTGTAAAATCAGTATTATTCGTTAATTGGTTTTATTATGAATGCTCCCAGTCCTTTGATCGTCCACCATTTTTTTAGTTGATTTTGCAGGTTGACCGATCCACAAACTTAACACAAACACAACAAAAAATGACTTACACAAATTTCTAATTTTATCTTAAAAATCCAGACATTCCTGATTTAAAGTGTCCACATTTTATGAAAACCCTCGACATTTCATTGCTACAAATGCAAATAATGTTACAGTCATTATTGTTGGTCTTTATTTATCTTCTTCTACATCTATACAAGAGAAATGAGTTTGTGTACATATGTGAACAAGGACCGACAGACAGATTGGCAAGGGCAATTCTATATGAACCAGATTAAAGTGGGTGCATACACAACTCTTGTTTCACATCTCTTAGTTCAACCTATTTAGTTTTGCTGGTTTGCATTGAAAGCCTTTTGGCTTTTTGAAATGATCTCAAATCCCTTTCCTGGGTATAATGATTACTTTGTGTCTTTCGGATAGATCGAAAGAATGCTCCTGGTGGGTATCAAACCCGTGACCTTCCGGTTGCTAGCCAGCAACCATAGTTGCTAGCCAGCAACCATATCAACTATGCCACCGTGACCTCACATCCCTTGCACCTTAAATAAGCAAACCATTTTTTATCCTGTAAGAGCATTCAACTTCCCTCTCAGGACCACAGTGTCTGACATTGAGAAGGCATTCCCCATGGCATTCCCCATGGACTATGGTCGTCTCTGATAAGTCTGCGCAGACTGCACTGGCTAATCTTGGATGAGATTGTACGCACTTGTCACTTTCCGTTCCAGGACGACGGTGTCGTACATAGAGAAGGCCCTCCCCATGGACTCACTTTCACTATGGAAGCAGCGAGGTAACATTGATCACATTGTTCTATTGGACTGGACCTCGAGGTTCGAGAACGTGAAGATTGGAAGCACACTACATACACTGAAAGATGCACTGTTTAAGGTAATTACATTTGCACTCCAATATATTTGAGCCCCGCTTTGGGAAAACACAGCTTAATGCATGTGCGTGAAGTGTCACTTTCAGCCTTAAAGGATTTTTGCTAAGAAGAGCCTTTTTCTTTCAACAAAAAATTATGAAAGCATAAAGTATCATCCTTGATTAGCGAACTTCATATTCCATAAGCCCCATTTTCCCTGAAAAAAGGCTCAATGCTCGATTGTAACATGCATGAACTTTCAAAGTATTTCAGTATGACAGTATAACACTTCACGCACATGCATTAAGAACTCTTTTCACAGAGCTAGGGTTCGGATCTTTTTCAGTTTGACAGTACAATACTTAACGGAAATGCATAAAGACCTGTATTCAAATAGCGAGGCTTCAGATCTATTTCAGTTTGACATTACATTGATCATCAAGAGTGAGCTCCCATCCTTTATGGTGGATAACAGGGCTTAATTGAACGTAAAGTGTCGTCCAAGATTAGCTTGTGCAGTCTGCACAGGCTAATCAGGTACAACACTTTCCGCTTAAACTGAAGATTAAAACATGCAAGCACATGCACTCCATTTCAGTATGACAGTACAGTGATCATCAAGAGCGAGCCGCTCATCCTGGACGGGGGATATGAACAGTGGATGCTGGAGTACCCCATGAAGTGTCTCAACCCGTCCTTTGACAAGATATCCAGGCCAGTTGTACAGGACACGCAGGCGGGACTGTGTAAGAACTGCGCAGTGTTTATAGTTTTAATTAAATCTAAATTTGTTTATGGTTCTTTGGAGACATATTTGTATGCTTTTTTTACAATGCTAGATTGTTTTGGCAGTGTTTGTCAAATGCCTTAAATAAAATGCTATCAGATCTGAAGACTGCACAGGCTAATCTGGGAGGACATTTAACATGCATGCATTAAGCCCTGTTTTCCCATAACACAGCTTATTTATACAATCGTATGTTTTCAGTGGATTTTGACGACCCCGACTATGACCAGGAATGCCTGCAACCCACAACAGCCGAAGTTAAACCAGCAGACACCACAACGAATTCAAGTTCATTAGACAGCATCAGTGGCTTTCAAAATGGAGGCTTAACAACACCAAGTGGTAAAACAACCATCAATAGGTTTTTAAAATCCACTGTTGATCGATCTACAAAATCCAAAGTTACAAAAATAAGTGTGAAAACAAATTCTAATGTGTCTGAATCTTCATCAAGTTTTCTATATCCAGATGTCAGGTCTGCAGCAACCAGCAAGCCAGCCAATCAGAATCAAGGTTCTACAAATCCTGATTTCAGGGCCGGATTTTTTAATGTTACATATACTGACACCAGGGCAGACAATCAAAGGACTGAGCACATTGAAAATAAAACTGAATTAGATCCAGCAACAGGTTTGAGTAGAATTTCCAGTGAAATATCTAAAGATCTTCAGGAACTTGAAAGGCAAAAGAAAATCAAGGAAAAGGAGTTTGAAGACATGAGGGTGCAGAGTGAGAGATTGATTGAGGAATCACAAGCCAGACTGGAGAAAATGAGAGAAGAGGAGAAAAGTCTCTCACATTTGGAAGAAATGAAGAAAAAAGAGCAAGCAGATATGGCAGACCTTATGAGGTACACAGTCAGAGGGATTTAGGCAAAACAAGTGTAACATAGAAATGTTAAGGAGATAGAAAAGTTTCATGATTTACCATGAATAACATTTCATTGACATTTCATATAGTCTGATTGCATTAAAAGGTGAGAGATGACCATCATTATTGAAATCACATCATACAAAAAACCTGAGCTTGTTATTAAAGTAGCGTACTGAATTTTCAACCCTTAGCTGTTCTGTCAAAGAAAATTTAAATGTGTTATTGTCAGGCTTTGATTGTATCTGTTATATCATAACATTTTAAGTTGAGGCATTTTGTTAGTAAAGCTATTTTTATTTTGTAGTTAAGCAAAGTCATTCTTCAGTTACACTAGTCACTTTGTTGTAAAGCTAGTCATTATGTAGTAAAGCTAGTCATTTTGTGGTTAGCTTGTAATTTTGTAGTTAAGCAAGTCATTGTGTAGCATAGCTTGTTATTTTGTAGTTAAGCAATCCATTTTGCAGATAAGCTATTTATCTTGTAGTTTAGCAGCTCATTTTTGTAGTGAAGCAAGTCATTTTGTAGTTAAGCTTGTTATTTCTTGGTTAAGCAAGTCATTTTGTAGATAAGCTAGATGTTTTGTAATTAAGCTAGTCATTGTGTAATTAAGCTTGTTATTTTGTAGCTGATCTAGTCATTTTGTTTAAGTTTGTTGAACATAAAAGGCATATTTGATTTTAGAATAGTGTAATTATTAACATTAAATGGATGATAAGAATTCTACACAATTGAATAAAGAGATGTTTACGTTCATGACCAGTTAATTGATTGTATAAGGCCCCTGTGTCTTAATAATATCCTGGCCTGCAACATGTGAAGGTATTTCTGAATAACACATATTTCATTTCAGTTTCACCACAAACTTGAGATGAAGTTTCTAGATACTTGGGGCTTTCATCATTACTATAACAAGATCTAATTAGGTGTTGCCTCTCATGCTGTTATTTGACTGTTGCCAGGTTAAAGAGGCGTCTTCAGCAGAAAATGGACGAGGAAAAACAGAACACCAGAACACAGGAACTGAGGAAAGATCGGGAAGAAGAAAACAGGTAGAAACTGGCTGATAACTTACATTTTGCCATTAGTTTTCCATGTTTTTTATTTCAGCATTTTAATAAAATAAATGACATAAAATAAATACGGAATATATACTAAAAAGTACAGTAACCCCGTAGTATGGCCAGGTGCCTTTAAACGTATTTTCCGTTCCACATTTAAATTGTAGAATATTTAAGAGTATTAGAGTTACTGTTTTATAAAAACTGAGCCGGAGACAATGACCAATCCAGTCTTAACAATCAGTATTTACTGCTTGAAGACAACAAGAATCGCGTGCTGAAGAGGATCAGAGGAGAAGACAGGAAGAGGTGGAAAAACTGAGACTGGAGAGAAAGAGAAAGGAGCAGCAAGAGGAAATAGAGCAAAAGAGAAAACAACAACAAGAGGAAACAGAGCAAAAGAGAAAACAGCAGCAAGATGCAGAAATTCAAAGAAAAAGGATAGAAGAAAGAGAATTGCAGGTTGGTATGATGTGTTCTTGTATGGCTTATATGTGGAAAGTTCTAAAATATTTCCCTTGAGTTTTAACAAAACAATGCTTTAGATAAATCCAAACACTTGTCTACTTATGTGACATTTTATGTTTATTAATTTTTCTTAAAGTTATCTTTTCATTTCTGTTGATTGCTTAAGAAAATAATCACAATTTCAACAACACTTACATTGCAGGTGATTCATACTTATAATTATGTTCCTTTTATTAACGTTAACATTCCATTCCATTGATACTAGCATGGTATGTCTAAATTTGAAAAACAAAAACTGAAAGACAAAGCAATGCAATTGTATATTGAAATCAACATGAGAGTCTGTCCTATACAGTCTAACAGACACCATTAATTTCAAACGTAGATGTTTTGTTCAGTATAACACAATATTGTTCATGTGCAATTTTGATTGTTGTACATTAACAATGCTAAAGTTAAAGCTATAAAAGTGGAGAGTGGGGAGGGATACATTTGCGTAAAGTATCACCAAAAATGCTATAAAAGCATAAAGTGATATCCCTGATTAGCCTAATCTAGCCTTATTAATGCACATTTACATGACCCTGGTGTTTCCAGAGCGCTTCTCAAATTATAGTTTATCATTCAATATCACTATGCCACGCCAGGATGCTCAGTTGAGGGCTCGTGAAGAGGAAGAGCGCAGGCAAAGGGAGATGACTGCTGCAGAGGAGGCGACAAAAAATCTCCGTCTGGAACAAGACAATAAGGTAAGAAACATTTAATAAAGGTCAGCCACATTTCATAAATGTCAGACACATTTCATAAATATAAGATACATTTCATAAAGGTCAAACACATTTCATTAAGATCAGACACATTTCATAAAGATCAGACACATTTCATTAAGGTCAGACACATTTCATTAAGGTCTGACACATTTCATAAAGGTCAGACACATTCCATAAAGGTCAGACACATTTACCAACTTTTGACAGTATTTTGTAAAAGAGGAAAAACAAAGTATGCCACATTTCTCTTCACATTGATTTCTGAAACGGAGGAAATTTCAGCCACATATGATTATTGTTCTAATTTTTTTAAAATGTCAGCCATATTGCATTATTGTTAATTTTTTTATCCTTGCCGAAAAAAATTCGGAGGGGATTAAGTAATTGGTCCTGTCCGTCTGTCCGTCCGTCTGTCCGTCCATTCGGCCGTCCGGCTGAAACTTTGTCCGGAGCATAACTCCAAATCTATTCAATGGATTTACTTTAAACTTAGAATATAAACAGATGGCAACTAGGAGAAGTGTATTGACCAAGAACCATAATTCTATCTATCTTCGTTTTTGAATTGTTTCCCCTTTAATATAATTTTAAAGTAAATTTTTGTCCGGAGCATAACTCGAAATCTACTGAAGGAATTTACTTAATACTTGAAATATAAACAGATGGCAACTAGGAGAAGTGCAGTGACTAAGAACCACAACTCTATCTACCTTAATTTTTGAATTATCTCCCCTTTATATGATTTTAAAGTAAATTTTTGTCCGGAGCATAACTCTAAATCTACTGAAGGGATTTACTTGAAACTTCAAATATAAACAGATGGCAACTAGGAGAAGTGCAGTTACCAAGAATTACAACTCTATCTACCTTAGTTTTTGAATTGTCTCCCCTTTTATATAATTTTAAAGTAAATTTTTGTCCGGAGCCATAACTCTAAATCTACTGAAGGGATTTACTTCAAACTTGAAATATAAACAGATGGCAACTAGGAGAAGTGCAGTGACCAAGAACCATAACTCTATCTACCTTAGTTTTTGAATTGTCTCCCCTATAATAAAATTTTTAAGTAAATTTTTGTCCGGAGCATTACTCTAAATCTACTGAAGGGATTTACTTGAAACTTGAAATATAAACAGATGGCAAGTAGGAAAGATTAAGTGACTAAGAACCATAAATCTATCTACCTTAATTTTTTAATTATCTCCCCTTTTATATAACTTTAAAGTAAATTTTGTCCGGAGCATAACTCTAAATCTACTGAACCATTACTCTATCTACCTTAATTTTTTAATTATCTCCCCTTTTATATAATTTTAAAGTAAATTTTTGTCCGAAGCATAACTCTAAATCCACTGAAGAGATTTACTTGAAACTTCAAACTTAAACAGATGACAAGTAGGAGAAGTGCAGTGACTAAGAACCATAACTCTATTTACCTTAGTGTTTGAATAATATCCCTTTATTTAATTTCAAAGTAAATTTTAACATCATAAATAATTACCTGCTATCCCTAGCTATACCTTCCCAGGTGGGTTAGCTTCTCCAGAAATCTTCAAGTGCCGGAATTCGTCCACCTCTCCTACTGAAACAGATCAGGTTAAGCATAGTACAATGTAACCTAACCGGAAATCAAGAACTGTAACTCATCTTACGTTTCTGGACAACACACCGTGCAGATCGCAATTTTTTATCGGCTTTAAATTTGGACTTTTATTTCTATTCTGCGTGGTGGAATTGGGTTTGAAATTGAATAATTGTATAATTTATCGTTTCTGCTTCATTCAGAAATCTTTCTTGTAAATTATTTTGTTGATAATTCATTGTTTTTCACTTTTTGCCGGGTTTTTCCATGTGCTCATGATTTGAGCACGAGGATTTCGTGATTTTTGTCAACAACTTATTGACAAGTTTGTACATTGTAAATATTGTGTTTAACTGATTATTTCAGTTATTTTGTTCTTTTTACATTGTTTTCTTACGCGGATTCTCTTCTTTTTCTCTTAAGAATAGGAATGAGTTTACAAACTAGAGGTTTGTATAGGCATATTAAGGCTTCGTGGGATTTCCACAAGACTTGTTTATTATGCACTAATTGTTCCTTTGAACATAAATTCTCTGTTTGTAGTGCGTTAGACGATGCGACGTGGCGGAAAGCAATCCGTCGCAGAACGTTTTCTTGCAGAAAACGTACATATGAATCTTCAACAGATGAGAAATTTCCGATGACGTTACACCAAACGTCAGATGATCTATTGCAGCATCAGTCATGACGGCATTGGTCAAGATCGGGCATAGGTTTTCTTTTATACAATGACAGAATGTTGATCATTTGCCATTGTGTGCAATAATGATTTTACTTTCCATATGACGATCTTTTTTTAAATTAAACTTCTGCAATCGTAACATAGGTACTATTGACTTTCTCTTTTACAATGATAATAAGAGAATGCTAATTATTTTCATTATGGGCAAATAATGATTTTATGTACCGTAATATAATCTGGTCTGTGACCAGTTTTATTGTCGAATATGTTTTGCTCTTGTCTTTCATATCATCGAATACACGATGGTCGCAGATACAAATACCCGGTGACTTTGAAGAACACAGATGACGCATTGCAGACATCAGTCACCGGGTATCAGGCAGGATGGCGATCGTACTTTTCCAAGTCGATCAACATCAGACCTTATGGCGACAACCGTCAGCCGGTCTTTGCCTGATGGCATTGGTCAAGGACATCGACCAATGCCAGACCAAATGGCAGCCGCCATGCGATCATTATCCGGTGATTACGCTGGTCATTTCATGACCAGTACGTCACCGGGCACCGGACCGGTCACCGGGGACCGGTCCGGACAACGACCGGTCACCGGGGACCGGTGGTGTTACCGGTCAGACCTACCGGTCACCGGTCAACATTGACCGGTCCGGTAACCGGTCAGACCCACCGGTCACCGGGGACCGGTCCGGTCACCGGGGACCGGTCCGGTCACCGGTCAAAACAACCGGTCAACATTGACCGGTCCGGTCACCGGTCAGACCCACCGGTCACCGGTCAACACTGACCGGTCCGGTCAGTGGTCACCGGTCAGACCAACCGGTCACCGGTCAACATTGACCGGTCCGGTCACCGGTCAGACCCACCGGTCAACAGAGACCGGTCCGGTCACCGGTCATACCCACCGGTCACCGGTCATACCCACTGGTCACTGGTCAACAATTACCGGTCCGGTCACCGGTCACCGGTCAGACCCACCGAATACCGGTCACCGGTCATATATACTCATCAGTCAACGATCAGAATACGTTCTTCTTCATCGGATTATTCAACTTCTTCTTCGTCAAATGCACATTCGTCACAAACACCGGTCATCAGTCACCGGTCATACTGACAGGTCACCGTACACCGGTCAACATGCACTGATTATTAACCGGTCAACAGTTGCTGATCACCGGTCAACGATCAGAAACAGACGTTCTTCTTCTTCATCGAGTTTAACACATCTTCGTCGTCGAATGCACATTCGTCGTCGACTAGTTCCGATGATAGAGGTACACGCTCTTATTCATCGAGCAGTCCTCATTCACGTAATCGTTATGAACATCATCCATCATCACGGAAACGATACTCGAGGATGCGTTATTACCGTCGTAGCCGTTCTAGCTCTCGCCATCGTTGCTGTTCTAGATCACGTCATTACATGAATAAAGATCGTAGACAAGCTTCATTGAAGCATTGTCGTTCCGACTTTTATGACCGGTCACATTACTATTCTATTTCTGATTGTAATGTCGCCATACCCTATGCACCAGTTTCCATTATGATGTTAACACATGTCGCAGTGACTGATCCGATTTCACAGCCCTTTTATTCTGGTGTTCATCTCACCACAACAGCTGTTTTATCTGCACCGAGGGCATCTACTTCTATTCCTAGTCGGTACCCCCGGCTGCTATACCGTCTATGCGTGACACATGGTTCAAGATTCCTTTGGAATTATGTACCTGTCACTTCTGATAATGCATCGTCTATTTCCGTCTTTAATTATCAGTGTGTTGAATTTGCGGATAGTCATTATTCGATATCAGAGGATAATCCTATCATTCCTACCACTTTCTATGGACGAGAATGGCAACATCATTCACCGGGTATAGGGCATGATGGAGATCTTACTATGCTCTCTTCTTTACAAAATCGATCAATATCAGACCATATGGTCACAACCGTCAGCCGGTTTATGCTCGATGGCATTGGTCAAGGACTACAGACGCCATACGACCATTGCCCAATGACAACACTGGTCATAGAATGACCGGTACATCACCGGGTAACTCACCTGGGCTGGTCCGGTCACCGATCACCGGTCCGTGGTATCGGTCCGGTCACTGGTCAATACTACCGGTCACCGGTCAATACTAACGGTCACCGGGCACCGGTCATCGATCAAGAACAGACATCGATATTCATCATCGGATTATTATCCTCATCTTCTTCTTTTAAGGCATCTGGGTCGTCAACTAGTACCGACAAATATGAAGACGTCTTACACGATCTTCTTTATCGAGTAACCCTCAATAACGGCGTCAATTTGATCGTTTCCGATCATCTCGAGACTCTTGGAGACGTTACTCTACGAGACGTCGTTTCCATTGCATCCGATCTATTTCTCGGTTTTGCAGGTATAAGCTCGTCATCATGCTTCACGTAGACAGTCTCGCTCTGACTACTCGTATCTTACACATTACTATCCTGTCTCGGATTGTAATGTTGAGGTACCCTATGTACCAGATACAGTTTCCAGTTTAACATTAACAAAGGTTGCTAGACTGGTACTTTTTCGCAGACTTTGTCGTATAGTGTTTGTCTCACCACTACAGATACTTACTCTGCTCTACGGATATCGGCTTTGCTATTTTTTAGGTTACCTCTTGCTCCAACACCGTCGAATCTGGACACGTTAGGGCTTTAATATTCGTCTGGGCAATTCGTACCGGTCAATCCTGATAATTTACCACATTTTTCTGGTTTTAATTATCAGATGATTGATTTGGTGGATGGTCATTCATCATTATCAGATACTCGCAATTTGGTACATGATACTAGGCCTAGTTTTTCCATTCTGTTTCCGCTGATTATTTACACACTTCTGGTGTTGTAGACAATGAAGCCGATTCAGAGGCAGATTCCAATGATGTCACGGATCAATAATTGTAATCAATTAATCGGATTTATGAATGATATTTCAAATCTTAGTGATGATTATTGCCCAATACCTGCGGGGATGTCTACTATTCGACAATCTCAATCACGAAAAATAGTCATTAATATTGATTCCAACAGGCTTGTTATTGATGCTTCTCGCATTGATACACGCCTTCCTATTGGTTCTACTGTTTTACCAGTATTTCAATCGTTTGAATCATCTAATAGACATTCCAAACTAGGAGAACTGTGGAATGTGCCTTAGGATTTATCTGATCCTTACATAATGAACGGACTAGAAGCTACAAACCTCTCAGTTTGTTGGAAATGGTTTCCGGACAATATGTTATCACAGATTCCAATTCTTTCGGAGTTAATACCACAGCTTCAATGGTGGCTAGACGAGTAGACTCCTTTGACAGGAGTGCTCCTTCTTCCTCCGCAACCGTCTTTGTATCTTATGACAGACGCGATCAAGGAAGAGTAGGGTGTTCATCTGGAACCATTTTCGAGACTCTTGTGTATGATGTCAACAGACAACACATCTGTTGTGACTTTTCCTTTGTGAAACATTTTAGTTATACCCCAAAACACCGATGTGCGAACAACAACTCAAAAGCTGTGATACCAAACAACTCACAAACACAAGCCACGCGTGTTTTTGAGTAAATAACGTCTTTAATAATTACCGTAGTTAGTAATTGCAAACGAAGGCCATATTGAGAACCGGATAACAATACAAATTCACACATAGACGAACTGACCTCATCGGTTTGACGAAAAGACTTCACATCTGTTATTACCGATAAGTTAGACGAAACGGGGATTAGATGAAACGACAATAAACCGACGTTTCAACTAACACACATCGGTCGTTGTTTACTTCCAGACACAGAGGTGAACATTTTATCACTCTTTGTGTCTGGAAACCAGGAACTTTTTCATTCTGTGCAAGAAAATTCTCTATCGTTTTACACATACCAGGTCGTCTCAACGCCCTGATGGACGTTTTGTCTTGCAGTTCTTTCTGTCGAATTATTTTCCGTTGGATTTAATGGAATATAATTTGCGCATGCGCAGCATTATGTTTACAATGGCGTGGATGTATATGCAAAGCTAATCGGAAAACGTTGTTTATCATCGAACGCTAATAGTAATCGTAATGCGATCGTAGATCGCAGTTTGATTCTGAAAAACGTCAATAATGCATTTCACAGAAATTGGTCCATCAGGGTGTGCGATTGTTATACATTTGTCCACTTTACATAACTGTAAATATCTTGCCTTCTTGGTGAGTTTGTGCCATAATTTCATGGAAACTAATTAATGAACCATGGGATTATGGTTTTACGACCTTTTTTGTAGTATCCTGTACAATTATTTTCAGGAAACTTCTTCACAGGTCAATTTCATATCTCAGAGAGACATATTTATACTGATCCAAGCTATGAAACGTCAACATTATGTTTTTCGTTCAATTACCTTCTTAATAGGTTTGGCTTGTGTTATTTGGTTGCTTAATGAGCTTCCTATGAACCTTTGTTCCATCGGGCTTATTAACAGTCCCAATATATATTTTAAGACTGTTTTCATCTTATTATGGTTTTTACCATTCATATCTGTAATTCTGTTATGTTAGCCAGGATTCCTTGCTTAAAATCAACTCCCCTTTATGGCTTATAACCCTTCAAATTTCAAATCTTTCTATATTTGTGGACATGAAGATGATAATGATAGAATTCTTTACCCAGTCAGGACGTTAAAATTCTATCTTAAGAGTAAACTATATTCGAGGTTCTCGTTAGAGACTTTTCATTCCATTAAAAGGGGGATGTGTCTGAGGCTTCGCATTATCGTTGGGTAGCCTCGACTATTAAGAAGGCGTATTCATTTCTCTCATCTAGGGATTTACCCCTTTTTAAGATTAGACCGCATGATTTAAGAGCTCTTTCGGCTTCGTGGGCGTATATTAATAATATTTTACTTACTGAAGTGCTTCAAGCTACTTTTTGGAGGAATCCGACCACCTTTTTCTCATTCTATCTTCGTTTTCTTGAGTGTCATCAGAACAATTTATATAGATTGGGTCCTCTTGTGGTTGCTCAAACAGTAGTTTCTTCCATGGCGTAATGTACTCGTTCTATCCAGAAACTAAGTACAATATAGTACTAACGAAGATTGTATGAGGACATATTGCGAATATCTTTGGCTGAGAAACCTGATAATAGGTTTTTTGCTGTGATGGGAAAATATACGAGAACCTCCCACCATAGCTACAAAATCAGCTAGGGATAGCAGGTAATTAATTATAATATTAAAACAATTTAAAAAAAAAAAAAATTCATTTTAATAATTAAATACTTACCTGCTATCGGTAAGTCCCACCTCCCAACCCCGCTCATCGTTTTATATTTTCATAATTAATTAGAAAAGTAAGATGAGTTACGGTTCTTGATTTCCGGTTAGGTTACATTGTACTATGCTTAACCTGATCTGTTTCAGTAGGAGAGGTGGTCGAATTCCGGCACTTGAAGATTTCTGGAGAAGCTAACCCACCTGGGAAGGTATAGCTAGGGATAGCAGGTAAGTATTTAATGATTAAAATGAATTTTATTTAAAAAAAAATTGTTTTTGTCCGGAGCATAATGAATTATCTCTCTTTATTTGTTTTTACAAATATTATTCTACTCTCTAAAACAAATGTTGTCATACAAGCAAACACATTTTGGCGGGCATATGGCACTACTGTGACAAGCTCTTGTTAAAGAGGAAAGTGTCACATATAAAAGCTTGCCGCAGTGTTTTCTAAAATGAAGAAAACTCTCAACAACTTTACACAAGTTCAAGTTATCGGTGCCTGTCCTGCTGGTACAGCTTATATTTCTCGATGTTTATATTGCTGAAAAAGAACAAGGCCAGTAAAAAAAACACATGCTGTTTTATGAAATTTAGCAAAAAGGTCAGCCATATTTCAATATTGTTTAAATTAAGTTTTCTGAAACAAAGACATTCTCAGGCACCTTTTTGACCAGGTTTTCCGAAGGAAAAAAATGGTAATTAGTATTGTTTTGTGAAATTGAGAATGGAATGAATCAACTGCATAATTCAATTGTAACTGTTATCAAAATGTTGATGTTTTTTCTTCAGAAACAATATGAAATTTTTTCATATTGTTTTCTGTAGGAAAACAAAACAACATTTGGGCAACAGTTAGTTAATGTTCACATTTTATTCCTGAAAAGGACAAAAAGGCCTGCTTCATTATTCACTGAAAAACAGTGTATCTTTTTATGCCCCCGAAGGAGGGCATATAGTGATCATACCGTCCGTCTGTCTGTCTTTCCGTCACACTTTGCATTTAGGTTTTGCATTTTGGTTTCGAAAATGCTTATAACTTATATGTCGCTACAGATAGCAACTTGATGTTTGGCATGCATGTGTATCTCATGGAGCTGCACATTTTGAGTGATGAAAAGGTCAAGTTAATCCTTCAAGGTCAAAGGTCAAATATATAGCTTCAAAGCAGCGTAGAAGGGGGCTCTGTGTTTCTGACAATTATCTCTTGTTGTATTCTTTTTTGTGCATATGCGTGCATTCTTGGAAAACTGGGCTGTGCAAAATGCACAGGCTAATCTGGGGCGACACTTTACGCACATGCATTTAGCCAAGTTTTCCAAGAACGAGGCCTAAAGTTTTACTTGGCTTCATCCCTAGGACAAGGAGGATGCTCAGAGACTTCAGATAGAGGAGAGGCTGTGCAGAGAGAGAGAGATTGCTGCCAGAGCAGAGAGAGAGAGAGAGAGAGACAGACCGCCCTGGAGGAACAGCGGAGGAAACAGGCTGAGATCGACAGAAAGAAAGAGAAGCAAAGAGAAATAGCCAGGTAGGGGGATAATAGAAACAATGAGTTAGATGAAGGAGTAAAAAGAAAAAGTGAGATAGATGGGCGGAGAAAAGAGAAAAGTGAAGTATCTGGGTGGGGCAAAGGGAAATGTGAGGTTAGTGGGTTGGGCAAAGAAGAATTTGAGGTTATTGGTTGGAGCAAAGAGGTACTTGAGGTTAGTTGGTGGGGCAAAGAGGAATTTGAGGTTAGTGGATGGAGAAAGAGTAATGTGAGGTACGTGGATGGAACAAAGAGTAACTTGAGGTTAGTGGGTGGAGCAAAGAGGAATTTGAGGTTAGTGAGTGGGGATAGACGAATGGGAGGTTAGTGGGTGGAGCAAAGAGGAGCTTGAGGCTAGTGGGTGGAGAAAAGAGGAATTTAAGGTGAGTGGGTGGGGAAAGACGAATGTGAGGTAAGTGAGTGGATCGAAACTAAAAATGAGTGCCGATATTTACTTCTCTACACAAAAAATTAATATGAATATCTTTTGAAATTAAAGATATTGTGGCAACATTTTATTTGCAATTACAAAAAAGCCAATGCTCGAAAACAATACTTACAAGTGTTAAATTACACAATTTCTTTGGCTCAGAAAATAATTAGAAAATATCATCAAACTGGTCAAATTTTCAAATATGTCCCTTTTTAGCAGCATCCTGTACTTATGTGAGCTAAGATCTGTCGATTATTTGCTTTCTGTGAACCTCTGTGGTTGATCTCTTGTTTTTGTTTCCAGGGAGGAGCTCATACCCATGCCAACCAAGAGACGAGATCTGAACCCCATATATGGAAGTGTGGTGAGTGATTATATTATGTATTATATATGAATGTATGAATACATACAGAATATAACCCTAGTCTATTGATTCAAGAGTGAGCCTCAGCAAAGTGGAGTGGCTTGTGTTAAACCGTATTTCTTAGGAGAGGCAGACAAAAATAGCGCAACCCATAAGACTGATACATACTCTTGTAACAATTGACTAGTGTAATACTCCTTCATTATCTTTCACAAAGTACTTTGAACATATATTTACATAAATTTATTGATAAACAAAATTCCAATATTGACTACGATATAACTCTCTATTTTGTATTTGTATGACGCATAAGAACAATGTTTATGCCGTTATGATGCCATGTCAGTCATGCATACAATGCCTGAAGAATATGATATGAAAACATTGTATGGACTTAACTATAAAGAGATAAAATTATTATTAGCACTTTCTGTTCTGCAAAGTCTGTTTTGTTTAAATGTTGGGGATATGGCATAATATATATTAGTAGCAACTACCAATTTCAGAGTTTTGTTATGACGGAATATTATAAGTAGAATGTCAAATGTGTTAACAGTAAGATGATGCTACTTAAAAGGCTGGTTAAGTGCTTGATTCATGTCAGAGACATTTTAGCTCATATTCAAATTGTTTATATTTGTTTTATTTTTCTTTTATTTTATGTGACTTTAAGTTCACAAATCTCCATGATGACGTCGTTAAAAAAATCCAGGTGATTTAGTATTGGAAAAATAGCGAGTAAAATGATACATAGATTTTAGTATGTTGACTTGTATTTCATCAACTTATAAAGCATGTATTTTGTTTTGAGACTAAACAAGTGACTTGTATTTCATCAACTTATAAAGCATGATAAATCAACTTATAAATCAAATGATCGGGGGCATATCGTTTTTGGCCTGTCTGTCAGTCATTCTGTCATTCTGACCCAAAACTTTAACCTTGGTTAAAGTTTCACGATAACTTTTGAAATATTGAACATGATATTTGGATTGCATGTGTATCTCATGGAGCTGCACATTTTGAGTGGTGAAAGGTCAAGGTCATCCTTCAAGGCCAAAGGTCAAAAGGCACATTAGGGGGCATTGTGTTTCTGACAAACACATCTCTTGTTTAGACATACATTTGCCATATATATATATATATATATATATATATATATATATATATATATATATATATATATATATATATATATATATATATATATATATATATATATATATATATATATATATATATATATATATATATATATTTGCAATCATAATGTATGTCTCTTTGATCCATCAATTAACATTGAATATATATGGTTGGTTTTTCATCTTTGTTTAAATGACTTTAGTGATAGATACCTGCTTACAATTTAAATACACTATTTATTCAAATACCTGCTCTTTATTTTTAAGTCAATGGCGATGAAGTCATTTTCCTGCGTTTTTATCTCTTTAGAATTTAGTCTTAATGCATGTTTTTAAAGTGTCCTAATTAGCCTGTGCAGTCCTCACAGACATATCTAGGACGTCACCTTCCACTGGTATGGAATTGTTCATGTTAAGGAAGTCTCTTCTAAACCAAATCTAGACTAGGCAGAACGTGTTGTTCTTGATTTGCCTGTGCTGCAAGCACATGGTAATATGGAACGACACTGCGTATGCATTAATTGACATGCATTAAACCCAGTTTTTCCGTAATGGGACTTTATTGTAGAGCATCATAACAGTGTTGCTTCTCACATGTAGGATCGTGCATTAACGGGTCTACGTAACCTCGGCAACAGCTGCTACATGAACAGCACCATCCAGTGTCTGAACAACACTTCACCGTTGATTACGTACCTCATCATGGACATATACCTGCGAGACATCAACAGGTAAAACAGCAACATTCTGCTTTGCAAAAAAAAATATGCATTTAATCTGCACAAGCTAATCAGGGATGACACTTTCTGCTTAGACTGGATTTTTGTTAAGAGAGATGCTTTCTTTAAACAAAAACAATTAAAAACGGACAGTGTCGTCCCTGATAAGTCTGTGTGGACTGCAAATGCTAATAAGGGAAACTCTTTAAGTGCATGCATTTAGCCAAGTTTTACCAGAACAAGGTTAATACATTAAAAGCAGACAGCGTTGGATAAACAAGTTAATATACTGTTGAATCTTTGTTATTTGGCATACAAATTGTGTGGACATTTTAAACAACATGCAAGTCTGTTCTTCCTGAAAATTTAGTTTAAGCCGAAAGTTTGGGCACATGCATTTAGCCCCATTTTTCCAGAATAAGGCTCGATAAGACTAGTTAGTTGATAAAACTGTAGATGACTAATGGAAAATATGTTGCTGTTTAACAGGGACAGCCTGGGTGAGGTGGTGGATGACTTTGCCTATGTGGTGAAGGCCTTGTGGTCGGGACAGTACCGCTGTATCACACCCAGGGACTTAAAGGTAATATGTAATCACACTGTTTGCTGTTGCCCTTTTTTGCTATTTTCTAATCTGTCTACAACACAAATAGTCAATACATTAACGTCTCATAATCAAGAACTTATGAAAAGACAATATCAAAAACTTGTCTTAAATACATACATATGATATCCACAATACAAACCAAAGTAGGGCAATGGTCAGTTTTTGATTGTGGATCTGCTAATACTCATTTGCTTGGCTTGAAACTCTGAACCACTTGAAGAGGCTCGTGCTTTATGTTTTCTAAGCCTCACCTAATAAATTCATGTGCTTTCAACTCTAACCTAGTTTTTTTATGTATGACATATATATGTTCCTCGCTCTAAGAAATCCTGATTTAATACATGTGCGTCAAGTTTCTCCTGAGATAATTATGTGCAGTATGCACAGGCTATCTACATGGCTAATCAGGGACGAAACTTTCCACTTTAAGTGGATTTTGATAAGAAGAGACTTCCTTTATACGGAAATGACAACGGACTGCACAGGTCAATCTGGGATGAGCTTTAATGCACATGCTTTAAGCCCAGTTTTCCCAGAACGAAGCTCAAATTATTATGTTTACATTTATATTATTATGTCAGGCCGTGGTGGGTCGACATCAGCCCATGATTGCAGGCTACATGCACCAGGACTCGCAGGAGTTCCTCACCTTCCTTATGGACGGACTGCATGAAGGACTCAACAAGGTAACACTTTAATGTCTCAGAAACTGCTCAATTGACCATGGCCAAAACCTTGTAATACTTGAAATAATTTTCTATTTTGTAAAGACTATTGGCAAGGATTTTTATAGTCATTGTTCCTATATTTAAGCCACATCTTGGGAAAACGGGGCTTAATACAGGTGTGTAAAGTGTCACCCCGGATTAGCTTTGGCAAATGTGCACAGACTTATCAGGGTCAACATGTTCTTTTTGCTTGTATGGGTTTTTTAATATAAAAGAGATCACCTCGTAACGAAAATTAACTCTTGGTAGAAAGTGTCTTCCCTTATTAGCCTGTGTGCACTGCACAGGCCAATCTGGGACGACATAATGCAAGTGCCTACCAGCCCATTTTCCTATAGCAAGACTCATTACTGTGACACCTGCAGGTGAAGGTCAAACCTCGGATCCCAGAACAGAACAATGAGGGACTTCCTGACGTGAAGGCTGCAGAGATTTCCTGGAGAGACCACAAACTGCACAACGAGTCCATTATAGTAGAATTGTTCCAGGTGTGTTGATGTGTGATTGAAGTAGCCCCTCCGCACTTTATGATGTGCTTAAAGTGTTGGTCTTCTTGCCTTCTTGTAACAATGTTTATTCAACTGGTATGTGCTGGAATACATTATCAACTGATTGTTGTATAGGCCTAATATAATTATTATTATCCCCTGCCAAAGGCGTAGGGATATAGAATTGACGTTGTCTGTCTGTCCGTCCGTCACAAAACATATTTTTATTGGGATAAATCAATTCAAAGAATTTGCTTGTTTTTATCTCAATGTCATTTTCTGTGTTTTCAAACAGGGTCAGCTAAAGACCACCATCATGTGTCTGACGTGCCGGAAACAGAGTGTGAAGTTCCAGGCATTCATGTATCTGTCGCTGCCCATCCCCAAAACAACCAGGTGTACACTTGGGGTAAGTGTCTACTAGTTCCAGGCATTCATGTATCTGTCCCTGCCCATCCCCAAGACAACCAGATGTACACATGGGGTAAGTGTCTATTTGGGTTATATGCTCTGTGGTCAATTAGTGCAGAATCTGTCTTGTGAAGGTCACAAATAATAAACAAAATAAAAAAGTTATTTCATAGCTGGACTGAATGCTAAATTTTCATATAATTTCTGTTTTCTTGTTTCAAAATATAGCGTTTGATTGTGGTCAACTGTGTATAAAAATGCTTATTGTTTGAGACGTTTGAAACATGTATTATTCCTTTACTCAAACGTCTATGATAATGGTGGAATTATTGTTTTTCTTTCAACTATTTGTATGGACTTATAACTGAGTGAGATTGTTAGCTTTAGGTCCAATTTCACAATTGAAGTGGTACTAACTGGGGTATTAATTATTTCATCACAAAAATAAACTTATTGTGGCAATGAAACATGGGTACTTTAAAATTGTATTGGAGAATTGAGCGTCCAGTGGTCGTTTTTAGCTCGACTCTTCGAAGAAAAATGGGAGCTATACTACTCGTCGCGGCGTCAGCGTCGCCATTGGTTAAAAATGTTTTTTATTAAGTCAAATAACTTTAACACTATCAAAGATAATTAACTCAAACTTGGAATACTTCTTTATGACAACAAATAATTGTGTAGGTCAAGGTGCATAACTCTGTCAGCATTATTTTTAGAGTTATGCCCCTTTTTATACTTAGAAATGTGAAAATTTAGTGAAGTTTTGTGTTTAGGTCCACTTTATTCCTAAAGTATCAAAGCTATTGCTTTCATATTAATTTGCAACACTTACTAACTATCATAAGGGGGCTGTGCAGGCAAAGTTTTGTAACTCTGACTGGCATTTTGATAGCATTATGGCAACTTTTATACTTAGAAATTGAAAATTTGGTTAAGTTTTGTGTTTTGGTCAATTTTACTCCTAAAGTATCAAAGCTATTGCTTTCAGACTTGGAACACTGGCTAACTATCATAAGCGGACTGTACAGGACAAGTTACATAACTCTGGTTGGCATTTTGACGGAATTAAAAAAAAATCTTAGTTTTTAAATACTATTATCATCTAATAAATGACCACACCACACATTATTATTTTATTTTTGAAAGACTGTCAAACCATCCCACCCAAGCTATTGCTATCAAACTTGAAATATAATCTTATTATTTTGTTTTATGCTTTACAAATGTTCAATAAATTGTGGAAATATACCTGAACTCAGAATCGTCAATAATGCACCACTTCTTTAAAACATAAGCGATCAATATGTTTCAGTTATGGCCCTCTTCCAGTTAGAATATGACTATATTACCTTGACCTTATTGAATATGAACAAGTTCCCCATGATGGCATACGTTACACTGTCAAGCACTCAAAGAGTCGAGCACGCTGTCTTCTGACAGCTCTTGTTGATGCCTTTGTTACACCTAAAACGGGATAAAAATATTCTATGCCTTATATTATGTTTCAAATATAAAGTCTTGTTTGGTAGGCCAAGGGCTCCTGATAATGCGTTTGGAGCTTCATTATGTCAAATGAGCCTTGCTGAGGGAAAACTGGTCCTTATTCTTGTGCAGTTCGCACACGCTAATCATTGATGACACTTTCCACTTTTATGTATTTTTACTATAAAGGACATTCTATTCTTAGAGAAAATCCAGTTTAGGCCCATTTTCCAGATTGACACTGATCTATTTACCATATTGAGGCTCATATATTTACCAGATTGAGGCTCATATATTTCCCAGATTGAGGCTCATATATTTCCCAGATTGAGACTCATATATTTCCCAGATTATGACTCATATATTTCCTAGATTGAGGCTCATATATTTCCCAGATTATAACTCATATATTTCCCAGATTGAGGCTCATATATTTCCCAGATTATGACTCATATATTTCCAGGATTGAGGCTCATATATTTCTCAGATTGAGGCTCATATATTTCCCAGATTATGACTAATATATTTCCCAGATTGAGACTCATATATTTACCAGATTGAGGCTCATATATTTCTCAGATTATGACTCATATATTTCCCAGATTGAGGCTCATATATTTCCCAGGTTTTGACTCATATATTTTCCAGATTGAGACTCATATATTTCCCAGATTGAGGTACATATATTTCTCAGATTATGACTCATATATTTCCCAGATTGAGGCTCATATATTTCCCAGATTATGACTAATATATTTCCCAGATTATGACTCATATATTTCCCAGATTGAGACTCATATATTTCCCAGATTGAGACTCAAATATTTCCCAGATTGAGGCTCATATATATTTCCCAGATTGAGGCTCATATATTTCCCAGATTGAGACTCATATATTTCCCAGATTATGACTCATATATTTCCTAGATTGAGGCTCATATATTTCCCAGATTATGACTCATATATTTCCCAGATTATGACTCGAATATTTCCAGGATTGAGGCTCATATATTTCTCAGATTGAGGCTCATATATTTCCCAGAGTATGACTAATATATTTGCCGGATTGAGACTCATATATTTCCCAGATTGAGGCTCATATATTTCCCAGATTATGACTCATATATTTCCCAGATTGAGGCTCATATATTTCCCAGATTATGACTCATATATTTCCCAGATTGAGGCTCATGTATTTCCCAGATTGAGACTCATATATTTCCCAGATTGAGGCTCATATATTTCCCAGATTATGACTCATATATTTCCCAGATTGAGACTCATATATTTCCCAGATTGAGGCTTGTATATTTCCCAGATTGAGGCTAATACATTTCCCAGAATTAGGCTCATATATTTCCCAGATTGAGGCTGATATAATTCCTAGATTGAGGCTCATATATTCCCTAGATGGCAGTTCATATATTTCCCAGATTGAGGCTCATATATTTCCCAGATTGAGGCTCATATATTTCCCAGATTGAGGCTCATATATTTCCCAGATGGAGGTTCATATATTTCCCATATTGAGGTTCATATATTTCCCAGATGGAGGCTTATTTATTTCCCATATTGAGGCTCCTATATTTTCCAGATTGAGGCTCATATATTTCCCAGATGGAGGTTCATATATTTCTCATATTGAGGTTCATATATTTCCCAGATGGAGGCTTATTTATTTCCCATATTGAGGCTCCTATATTTTCCAGATTGAGGCTCATATATTTCCCAGATTGAGGCTCATATATTTCCCAGATTATGACTAATATATTTCCCAGATTGAGGCTCATATATTTCCAAGATTGAGGTTCATATATTTCCTAGATTGAGACTCATATATTTCCCAGATTGAGTCTTGTATATTTCCCAGATTGAGGCTCATATATTTCCCAGATTGAGTCTGATATACTTCCTAGATTGAGGCTCATATATTTCCCAGATGGCGGTTCATATATTTTCCATATTGAGGCTCATTTATTTCCCAGATGGAGGTTCATATATTTTCCATATTGAGGCTCATATATTTCCCAGATTGAGGCTGATATATTTCCCAGATTGAGGCTGATATATTTCCCAGATTGAGGCTGATATATTTCCCATATTGAGGCTCATATATTTCCCAGATGGAGGCATATATATTTCAGGACTGCCTGCGTCAGTTTTCTGCCGAGGAGAAGATGACGGGTAACTCCAAGTGGGAATGTCCCCAGTGTAGAACTTACAGAGACGCTATCATGAAACTGGAGATCTGGAAACTGCCACACATACTGCTAATTGCTCTCAACAGGTAATGGGGATCTTGAAACTGCCACACATACTGCTTATTGCTGTAAACAGGTAAGATGGGGATCTGGAAACTGCCTCACATTCTGCTTATTGCTGTCAACAGGTAAGGGGGGATCTGGAAACTGCCTCACATACTGCTTATTGCTCTCAACAGGTAAGATGGGAATCTGTAAACTGCCTCACCTACTGCTTATTGCTCTCAATAGGTCAGATGGGGATCTGGAAACTGCCTCACATACTGCTCATTGCTCTCAACAGGTAAGGTGGGGATCTGGAAATTTCCTCACATACTGCTTATTGCTTTCAATAGGTTAGGCGGGGATCTGGAAACTGCCTAACATACTGCTTATTGCTCTCAATAGGTTAGGCGGGGATCTGGAAACTGCCTCACATACTGATTATTGCTCTCAACAGGCAAGGTGGGGATCTGGAAACTGCCTCACATACTGCTTATTGCTCTCAATAGGTTAGGCGGGGATCTGGAAACTGCCTCACATACTGCTTATTGCTCTCAACAGGTAAGGTGGGGATCTGAAAACTGCTTCGTATACGTCTAATTGCTCTCAACAGGTAAAGGGGAGGTTAAGATAGGAGTGTTCAGTTTAGTAATTTTCCAACAATGCTTTCCCTAAAGAGCTTTCCTAAGGCAAAATGAGAGATCTTGCTGTTGATTCTTAACATTTTCTATAAATATATACTGACATCTTCTGACATTTCTAAAATTGTGTTCTAACATATTCAGACATTTCTAGATTTGTGTACAAATGTACTGACATATTCTGATATTTCGAGATCTGAATACTGATACCAATAGACATTTTTGGATGTGTGTACTGACATCTTCAGACATTTCCAGGTTTGTTTATGAGGGACAGTGGCGCACCAAGATCAACGCCCATGTAGACTTCCCGACCAGTGGGATGGATATGTCCTCGTTTGTGATTGGTCCACGGCCAAAGTCTTATAAACTGTATGCAGTGTCAGTGAGTAACAGATTAACATTTATTCTTTGCAATAGGTCAGATTCACGTAACAGATATATACTAATTTATTTCATGCAATATGTTTCAACCATTTATGTGTACAATATTGCCTTGCCTAGATTGACAAGCTAGATCAATTAAGTTTATGACATACTATAAATAAGTTAAATAAAAAGTATTAACTAATCATTTATGACAAGAGGGCTATTAGTACAAGTTATGCAAGTCTAGATGTGATAGTAGGAAAAATACTTTTTCTGTATAATGCATTTTGTTTATTATTATTGTTTAAATAAGTGTTTTTGACATAAGATATCAAACTTTGCTTTTTGTTGTAGAATCATTTTGGAACTCTGGACGGTGGTCATTGTAAGTATACCACTACTTTGTCAAATTTAAAGTCGTTTTTTCTAACACGAAAAATGTTATTGATTTTTCTTGACAGATTTCATCGTAAGCCCATGTTATATAGAAATGCTTTGTAATATATAAATGTATTTTTCTCCAGACACAGCCTGTTGTAAAAACCCATGCACCCAGACATGGTACAAGTTTGATGACAGTGAAGTCTTTGAAACATCGGAATCCAGTGTCAAGGTATAATTAAAATGAGTTACGCTCTGAGAAAACCGGGTTACATGCCTGTGCATAAAGTGTTGTCCCAGATTAGACTGTGCAGTCAACACAGGCTAATAAGGGGCAATGATTCCTGAGTTTACGATATTTTCATTTCAGTGAAGTCTCTTTTAGCAAAAATCAAGTTAATGCACATGCATTATGCCCCTTTTCAAAGAGCAAAGCTCAAATATATTTTACTTTTTTACAATTTATTTATTAGAAGAATCATAAAATCCTTACACATATTGTTATTTTATGTGTTTTGTAAAAAAAATAATCTAAGGAAATGTTTCGAAACTACTACAATCTTATAAAACTGCAATGAAATTTTAATAAAACTTTTTTATCTTTTTTTTCTTGAATGAGCTTCTATCACGTGTATGAACATTTAGCTTATGTGACTGCCTTTCCTGCAAACATCAAGTTTACAAATTTTACATACAATAACACATGTGTTTAAATTGTTTTTTAATGAACCCAACCATGCTTTTATAAGTCTTTTATAGTGTTATATGTATTGCCATGTATAGGCAATGGTCATTTGCCTTAAGTAAAGACCAACGGTCAGGAATGTATCTCCTGATAATGTTTCTAAAGTTTATGTCTTCTATATATGAAGTCGTTTCCTTTTTTGCAGACATCTGCGGCCTACGTCCTGTACTACACATCTATAGACCTGCTTCCACCTGATTTCAAACCCAGCTTCAGTTGAGGATGAAATATTTCAATTGAGCCTGGCTGTGGGAAAATTGGGCTGAATGCATGTCCGTACAGTGTCGTCTTAGATAAGCCTGTGCAATCCGCACAGGCTATGCAGGGACAACACTTTCTGCCGAAAACGGATTTTCCCTAAGAAGATACTTTTTTTAAATAAAAAATCCCTTAAAGCTGAAAATGTCGTCCATGATAAGCCTGTGCATACTGCACTTGGACGACACTTTAAGCAAATGCATTGAGCCTGCTTTCCTAATGTGTTGCTCATTAATACATAATAGACATGATATCACTGTTGTGGAGGTGTATAAGCGTGTAAAAGGACATGGATTACAACTTTATCGTCAGTGTAAAGTCTGAAATTGTAATCAGCATATCTGCATGAAAGCCTGATTAGCTTATTTGGCTTTCAATTAAGGTTATACGGTGTTACTTGATATCAAATGAGGCTTGACAAAATGGGGGTTAGACGACGTTACTTGATATTTAATAACGCTTGAAGGCCTACAAAAAGGCGCAAAAGAGCGTATGACCAAGTGAATATTTATTCAGATTGTTTTATATGTATATCAGATGTTAGGCTTTTAATTTGGGTGTGGGAAAAAAATG
Organism: Dreissena polymorpha; assembly: GCF_020536995.1. NCBI lineage: Eukaryota > Metazoa > Mollusca > Bivalvia > Myida > Dreissenidae > Dreissena > Dreissena polymorpha. Next base: position 148,016,879 of record NC_068356.1, on the reverse strand, counting down.
CAGATATATAATGAGAATATTTATTTTTTCAATGACAATATCGAAAGGCTGACGTGAAGTTACTGCTTCATACCTAATCCTGTTTTCTTAATATTTTGTTTTACAAACGTCATTAATAAACTAATTATGTCTCAATTATACTGTTGTATTCTATTCTTTATTTTTTTGTGAAACAATATTTTTATTTGTTCAGATACTTAAAAAGATGCAATTAAGGCGAAGTTGTCGATGTAAATGCTTAAGTTACTATCACAGCGTTCTTGACAGAGGAAGTAGTCCTCACTCATGCCAAAGGTGTATGTGACATCCAACAACGTGACCATGAATACAATCTAACTGTGAGTTTAAAGACATATGCATGCCGCAAACGATTGTATGCGTGTTTCAAATTAAATCACACTGATCGTGTTTTTTAGAAACAATTATGTTGTATCATAATGATGACTTGAGCTATAGTTTGTTTTTGTGCTGGTCACATGTGTGTATTTGTATTTTATTGTTACAGTATAGCTTTATGTTTGAACATAGATAACTCAAATACTTTAGTACCTGGATCAAATAAAGAACAAACATGAACATGTGAATGAACACGAGCAGTCAATCCTCAATCACTGTTATCAAATTAGTGACTCTTTTTTACTATTAAACACTTACCCCATAATATATGTTCAAGGAGGTTTTCAAATCTCTTCATAGAGGCTATCAAATTAACGGTTTTTGTAAATATATTTAATATTAAAGCATTGTAAGTATAAACATTGCCAAGTTATATTTTACGTCGCTCATTTTTGATTGTGTTGTTAAATTAGCTAAAGATTGTTTAGAATGCAAAAATTGTATGTTAAAAACATTTTCTTACTAGATACTTTTTTCAGGCTATTGACTGTTGCTTATGTCTTTCAATGTGTATTTGCTAACGTCTAGTTAATTCTTTTTTGGCGCATAAAATATGTCAACGCGTGTTCATTTATGACATTTCTGTTGAATTATTATTTTCTTATTGTTTGCGCTTTCTGTTTAAACAGAGAAATGTTAATGCATACGGCATATAAGTTGGATTTATAAATGTATAACATTGATTGAGTTAAATCTAATTAATTGATTTATTTTTGTTTATAAGCTTATAATTATAAATGTTATTTTTATTAATTTATTGTTGTTGTAATTCAAACAATATGTGTAGCCGGACTATAAACAGGAAGGATTGAACATTATGAATACTATTGAAAATGATAAAACTCGATTACATATATTATGCACACATATATACAATAAGTGATTACATTAGATATGTTACATAACATAACTACAATAACGCAGTTTCGTATCCAGTATGAATACAAGTAAATATAATTACACAAACCATTAAAATAAACAAATAAACACAATCAAACATAATCAAACCAGCGGAACATAAAATTCAGCTGGTGGTATTCGTATTATGTATATTTTATTACATACATACAATTACACAAAACAAATAAACAAGCACAAAGCCGTGTAACATTACAATTCAGTTTGACGTATTCATATTCTGAACAACATTCAATATAGACTTCCTAATTAAAAATTAACACTTTGACGAATGACGTCACTGTAAACCCGAATTGTTAAGACGTTTCTTTTTCGTCCTTTTTTTTCGCGTTTGGAGAAAAATCACACCGGAATTTGAGAACTTGAAAAAATCTTTATAAGAAAGCTTATATATTATAATAACAACATGCGCGTTAAGCAAATATACTAGTAAACTAGTATATACTGTTTTCTTAAAATCATTTTGTTTAAGCTATTAATTAGTTCGCTAAATTTGAACATATTTCGAAGGAATGTATAATACTTTGGAAATATTTTTTTCATAAAATCAGTATATAAATGGCGTTGATTGGAAAACGTTAAACGTTTGTGCAATATTCAAAAAGGGGACGTTTCCATTCCCTCTAATTATCGCCCTATTTCACGTCTGAATACCATGGATAGAAAAAGTACTAGAACGGATTATCTTTAAACATGTATTTAACTTTTTGCGTGATACTAATTTTTTCACAAGATTTAAATCCGGATTTATGCATGGTGACTACTGTCAACCAACTTACATACCTTAACAACACGTTTTGTAAAGCACTCGATGACGGATTGAAAGTAAGGGTGTTTTTTCCGATATAAGCAAAGCATTCGACAAAGTCTGGCATAGTGGCCTTATATTAAAACTGAAACGCGTCGGTATCAAAGATAAACTTTTGGACTGGTTGTCTAACTATCTGTATCAAAGGCGTAAAAGGGTAGTGGTTCCCGGGGCTTCATCTTCCCTAGCCGAAATCAGGGCTGGAGTTCCACAAGGCTCCATACTTGGTCCCCTATTATTTCTTGCATATATAAATGCCATTGTAAATGACATTCAAGCTCATAAAAACTTATTTGCAGACGACACTTGTTTATTCGTCGTTGTTGACAGTCCTAATACTGAAGCCGCTGTTTTAGAGCGCGATAAAGACAAAATTGAAAAATGGGCCGATACATGGTTGGTAAAATTCAATCCATTGAAGTCAGAATCACTTGTTATATCGCGCAAGAGGGACAAACCCTATCATACTCCTATCAATATGTACGATACTCCAATGCCCGCAGTGAATAGTCACACACATTGAGGCGTTATTCTGTCAAATGATGGAAGCTGGCAACAACACATTGAGTGTATTAAATTAAAGGCATGGTCACGTGTCATACTTCTAAAAAACTTCTAAGTTTTCGCCTTGACCGAAGATCACTTGAAATAACTTATTTCACGCTTATTCGACCTATTATAGAATATGCAGATGTTTTATGGGATAATTGTACAATGTATGAAAAAAAAATGAGTTAGATAAAATTCAAACTGAAGCTGCCCGAATTTTTTCCGGCTGTACCCGACTTTTGTCCTTAAATTTACTTTCTAATGAAATTGGCTGGGAAACTCTTGGCACAAGAAGGTCCAAGCACAAACTCATTCTTTTCTTTAAAATGGTCAAAGGTCTTTGTCCAGAATATTTATTCTCACTGTCCCTACAATCAGTTGGCGAGCGATCTACAAGATTATTGCGCACCTCACCTACTTAGATGGTGCTCGGACTAGGACTGCTCTGTACCAACATTCATTCTTTCCCTCAATAATTGCTGCTTAGAATTCACTTCCAGACGAAGCAAAACTTGTTGATAACATATCTGATTTTAAAAAGGCCCTGGATCTTAACAAACCTCGTAGTAATCCGTTGTTCTATGATGGTAAGCGAAGACAGCAGCTGCTGCACACACGTCTGAGAACTAATTGTAGTTCTCTTAATAAACATTTATTTGATAGAAATCTGGTTACATCGCCTCTTCGTCAATGCGGAAAAATAGAGGACACTACTCACTTTCTACTGGTCTGTCCATTATATGCAGGTATAAGATTAACTTTAATAAGAACTTTAGAACAATACACGGTTATATCACTCCGCACACTACTGTATGGAGATGATAATCTTTCCATAAGAGATAACTATGCAGTGTTCGATGCAGTTCATTGTTTCATCGAAGGCTCAGGAAGGTAAGAGTGGTATAACTATCGGTTCTCTAAGTTTTAACATTTGTTTTCACAAACGATTTCTTTAATCATAATCACGCCAGCAATATTCTTTTCTTAATTAATTGTTTTTACATGCTTAAACAGCTTTGGTTCCCATCATACACATAAACTTGTTTAAACTCAAATTATTATTCAAATGTTTTGTGTTTAGAATGCAAATACCGCCATTATGTTTTGTACATATACTACTGAGGAAAGGAAACCTACTAGCCTAGCTATCGTTCAAATCCTATAAACTTTAGATGCGTGAAAATTATGTTGTAAAACACATTATTGAATAAATATGTTTAAACCAAATGGCATTGAAAAACAAACTGATATTCATCTTCGATGTTAATGTGGTTTCTCAACACATTGGCAATGATCTTTGACAATGTTCTGGTGTCTTTCTGTTTATATAGAGAATTTGTGAGACGAAAAACGTAATTTAACTATAATAGTCTTGTGTTCCTTTTATTTTCAACAATATCGAGATACGATGATCTTTCAGATTCAGGTTTAAATTCATATATAAAATCATTAAGCTAGATGATGAGACACTGGTTTTACAGTTAGTGATATAATGGTCTCGTGATCTATTTTTGGCATGGGGCGTAGCCCTAAGGCCATAGCAATGATACAGATTTCTGAGACAGTCAGAATTTGTTGGCTGCCAAAACCCACGAATGAATGAATTCTCAAAAGTCCGATTTACCACTTGGCGGTAATTCATGCGCAATCAAAGCAGTTCTTCGCAGATCTCAATAACCCGCCTTGTAAATACAGAACATCACTATGTAACATGACAGTGTCATAAAACGTGTACAAAATATCATTGAAGCAAAATTGCTAAGTATTGGCTACGACATAGTTTTTATTATTGTTTGCATATTCATGCGATAATAAGTCACTTGACGGTCTAGGCCGAAAACATACGAGTGTCTACAGAGACAGTAAGAAGAATTTTTTTTCTGATAATTTTTTAAAGACATTACAATGGGTATTTATAAACATATTTTAAGATATTATTTTATTTTGCGTTAACGAGACATTCAAGAAAAAAGAAAATGAAAAAACAACAACCACATATATTCATGATCATTTTCGGAAATATACGAAGTTATCGGATATGATATTTCACTGCGCAGATCGAGCGCGCAAATCGAGCGCGAAAAGTTTTACGTGAGACAACGTACACAATCTGTACACCGTTCTTTATCACGGTAAAGGCAAAGTCTCACTATGATTCCGGCGGAGCCCCTTTGCTTATCCGGGATCTACCGGGATGAACCGGGGCTCTACCGGGATGAATCGGGGCTCCATCGGTGACGACCGGGATGAACCGGGGCTTCACTGGGAAAGTATTTAAATGTTTAATACCTCCAAAATGAACCGGGAGTCACCGGGAAGAACCGGCAACGACCGGGGCGGCACCGGGAACAACGGGACGGCACCGGGAACAACCGGGACGGCACCGTAGCTCCACCGAGCCCATACATACCCCGGCAGAGCTACGGCAACGCCCCGATGAATGCCGTTAGAGTCCCAGTATTGCTACGGTATATAAGAAAACAGGCGCTCTGCCGGAACGCCACCGACATTCACCGGGACTCCGCCGGGGCATTACCGGCGACGACCGGGGTAAAACCGGGGCGTTGCCGTAGCTCTGCCGGTTCTGATGCCGGTAGAGACGCGGTGAGTGCCGGTGGTGTTACGGTATACCTCGGCTCTGCCGGCTTTTACCGGGGCTCAACCGGGGCACTACCGGCGACAACCGGGGCTATGCCGGGACGCTGCCGGCTTTCACTAGGGCACTACCGGCGACAACCGGAGCTCTACCAGGGCTTCACCGGGATAAACCGTAGCCAGTCCGGGTTGACCGGGACTCTGCCGGGCTGTTGACCGGCTTCAACCGGGGCGGCACCGGGAAATATTGTGTCTGCGTTAAAAAAAATCTACGAATCATCCCGGTCCTCGCCGGTCGACCGGCAAAGGTGGGATTTGGGCTTAAGTGGATTTTCTTTTGTATACACATTACAAAGGAAGTATGAGTGTTTTCCTGATCGGTTAATTATGTAATAGAAACCTTTTTTAACTCTATTGAAAGTGATTTATTTGACGCCAACAATAACAGTTTTTTTGCGGCCATGTTGTTGTTGTTGTTGTTGTATATCTTCACCACCTATGTAGACGAACCTCTACCAGGTCTGTAGAGTTGAACAAAAGGTTATCGTTCCCACAACCAGTATCGTGTTGTCCTCCACCGTCTATGTACACTGTAGTATATGCACAACTATTGTCTTGTAATTACAGTCTCTGAGCTTCTGCACTCAACCGCTAGGGTCAATCCGTATAAATTCGGACAAAGGGAGAAATTCGGACAAAACATCGTAAACGCAGTTTACGTCATACTTAACCTAGCCACAGGCCTTCAGTGCCTACAGCGCTTTGATTCAGTATCGGGATAAATCGATCAATGTTAACAGATTCAGGGAATAGCCATGCATCAGTAAAACCGGATTGTTTTCGAATACCTCATCTTTCGATAACCGATTGTTTGCGTTATTTGTGCGTTCACTTTCTTATCACCGTAAAAGTGTAACGTTTTAAACAATACAATGTCCTTGTTTTATATAACATAATATCAACAAAATGTTTATTTATCTGTACGTATATGAGTACATGTATATAAAAGCGGACTTGACCAACTTCTGCATTTAGCAATAATGATATTTTTGTGGACATTTTTAGATTTGATAGTCTTTTCAACAATTTACAATATACGCGCTTCTTTGTTCACTTTGATTAATCACTTAATCTCACAGTCATAGTTTAAAATGGATGATACATATGCGTTGACTAAATTATAAATGCTATTTTTAGGTACAATAATGTTTTTTGTATTGGCTTACATAGAATGATGGGATGTTCATGCTTTTCGATTTATTGTATTTCTTACGTGCACAAAAGATAGTTTATAATCAAATGTACACTTTAATTACATAATTTTACAGATGGCGGAAGGTGGTCCATGGCGTGATAAGTCTAATCATGAACATGTCCCACGTAACAGCGGTCTCTACAGCCGACACTCTCTGGTAAGTACTTGTGAATGTTTTGTTCATGTACACGTTGTAAGTATTGGTGAATGTGTTGTTCATATACACGTTGTAAGTATTGGTGAATGTGTTGTTCATGTACACGTTGTAAGTATTGGTGAATATGTTGTTCATGTACACGTTGTAAATATTGGTGAATATGTTGTTCATGTATACGTTGTAAGTACTTGTGAATGTGTTGTTCATGTACACGTTGTAAGTATTGGTGAATATGCTGTTCATGTTCACGTTGTAAGTATTGGTGAATATATTGTTTATGTATACGTTGTAAGTACTGTTAAATAGGTTGTTCATGCACACGTTGTAAATATTGGTGAATATGTTGTTCATGTTTTTAGTACTGGTGATTATGTTGTTCATGAACACGTTGCAAGTATTGGTGTATGAACAGTTCAAGTACACGTTGTAAGCACTGATGAATATGTTGTTCATGTACACGTTGTTAGTACTGGTGAATATGTTGTTCATGTACACGTTGTTATTGATGAATATGTTGTTCATGTTCACGTTGTTAGTACTGGTGAATATGTTGTTCATGTTCACGTTGTTAGTACTGGTGAATATGTTGTTCATGTACACGTTGTAAGTACTGGTTAATATGTTGTTCACGTACACGTTGTATGTACTGGTGAATATGCTGTTCATGTACACGTTGTTAGTACTGGTGAATATGTTGTTCATGTACACGTTGTAAGTACTGGTGAATATGTTGTTCATGTACACTTTGTATGTATTGGTGAATATGCTGTTCATGTACACGTTGTTTGTACTGGTGAATATAATGTTCATGTACACGTTGTTAGTACTGGTGAATATGCTGTTCATGTACACGTTGTTAGTACTGGTGAATGTGTTGTTCATGTACACGTTGTTAGTACTGGTGAATGTGTTGTTCATGTACACTTTGTTAGTACTGGTGAATATGTTGTTCATGTACACTTTGTATGTATTGGTGAATATGTTGTTCATGTACTCGTTGTTAGTACTGGTGTATATGTTGTTAATGTACACGTTGTATGTACTGGTGAATATGTTGTTCATGTTCACGTTGTTAGTACTGGTGAATATGTTGTTTATGTACACGTTGTAAGTACGGGTGAATATGTTGTTCATGAAAACGTTGTATGTATTGGTGAATATGCTGTTCATGTACACGTTGTTAGTACTGGTGAATATGTTGTTCATGTACACGTTGTAAGTACTGGTGAATATGTTGTTCATGTACACGTTGTATGTATTGGTGAATATGCTGTTCATGTACACGTTGTAAGTACTGGTTAATATGCTGTCCATGTACACGTTATTAGTACTGGTGAATATGTTGTTCATGTACACGTTGTATGTATTGGTGAATATGTTGTTCATGAACACGTTGTAAGTACTGGTGAATATGTTGTTCATGTACACGTTGTATGTATTGGTGAATATGTTGTTCATGTACACGTTTTTAGTACTGGTTAATGTGTTGTTCATGTACACGTTGTTAGTACTGGTGAATATGTTGTTCATGTACACATTGTATGTATTGGTGAATATGTTGTTCATGTACACGTTGTTAGTACTGGTGAATATGCTGTTCATGTACACGTTGTAAGTACTGGTGAATATGTTGTTCATGTACACGTTGTTAGTACTGGTGAATGTGTTGTTCATGTACACGTTGTTAGTACTGGTGAATGTGTTGTTCATGTACACGTTTTTAGTACTGGTGAATATGTTGTTCATGTACACGTTGTATGTATTGGTGAATATGTTGTTCATGTACACGTTGTTAGTACTGGTGAATATGCTGTTCATGTACACGTTGTTAGTCTTGGTGAATATGTTGTATAAGTAGACATTGTAAGTATTGGTATATGTGAAGTTCACATAGAAGTTATAAGTACGTGTGTATATGCAGATCATGTAGAAGGTGGTTTCGTACCATGCGTCATAACATAATGGTTTAAAACACATTCCTTTATAATTGGCTATTAAGATAGCATCGTCGAAAATAAATAATGTGTTAAAAGTACGTTCCTTGCTGAACACTTATACAGTTTAAAATGTATCCTTTACTCGAGAATACTCCTTTGATGTGTTCGTGTTCTTATTTCAATACTGATTATCCTTTACACGATTTATATAGGATCTGGTACGAGTTGTCATATCATGCTATATTTTATTAAACGAGTTCAGGAATTTTGTTAGTAAGCGAGCCTTTGGCGAGCCTACTAACGAATTTCCTGGACGAGTTTAAATAAAATGTAGTATGATATGACAACTCGTACCATATCGTTTTTATGACATGCTTTTAAATGAGCAAATTAAATAAACATTTACGCAAACATAATGATAAATCCAGCATGTTGTTTACATTTCGTGACGTCATTTGACGTTGCAACGTCATTTCAGCAAAATAACATAATTCGATTGGAAAATAAACGAAAACTATGCCAATGAAAACTCTTAAAAATGTGTTTTACACATGTGTAATAAAAAAAATATGTAATGGTTATATTACATGGGAAAAAGGGAATGGCATGTGACAAAAATTATTATTCCATAACACATGCACACATGCATATGCGTATATATTGTAAACAGATTTAACAACTTATTTATTTCCATTATTTAAGGACACAAACTATCTTATAAATGGTATGGGTTTGTAAAGTATATGTATAGACTACATTTGCTATGAGGAGTCTCACAAAGTTAAGCAACATTTCAATTTTTCCTGCAATTGTCATGGTTTCCGAACATTCAGGTTCAATGCGAAAAAGCCTCCGTAGATACATGTACTATAATGAACTGCCTGGACTAAGGGTCTAACATAAGACAGGCACGAAGAGACGCCTACAGGGAGTATGATAGGCTGCAGACTGCACAGTCAGGTGGTGAACTCGCGCAGATCATTACGGGTAACAAGGCAAAGGGGCTTACTCGCTTTTTTGAAAGTGACATTGATAAACTTTATGTAGTAAGAGGCATCATTTGTTTAAAAGGTGTTGTTCATTCTAAAAGATGACCAAGGGAGACTATCGTGTTTACATTAAAAACCGATATGTGCTACCACGGACATTGTAGGCTTTATTTACTAGAGCGACAGGGTACAATGATTCCACGATTTGTGCGCGCTGCTCTAGGTGAGGTTGACAATGGGCATGTTCTCCTGAGTAGCGATTTATATTTATATATTCACAATAACATTGAATTTATCCAAGTCGAAGTGCGTTATGAACGTGCAGGACCATCAATGCCGAGTCCTTTTGGGACATGGCATAATGATGTTTTAAAGGCTGTAAAGATAGAAATTTCATCACACACAGTTAAAAACATTTTATTGTGGCTAACTGAGAACAATCAACAAGCACAGTTCAATGAAAGCAGTTTGTTGTATTGGCTTAGGGAAGGATTAGAGCAACTCAGAACGGCAATATTAAAGATCAAACTGCCATATTGTATGATACCAGAAAGGAATCTAATGGCAGCATGCGGACTGGATGAAGGACAAACGCGTATTCGGGTAGAAACTATCACTTGCATAATAAATGAAGATGCAAATACATTACTAAGAATGCGGAGGATACGGAAGGCAATAATATGGCATCCAGAGCCACTGTTGTGGTATAACAAGAAGAGAGTTGAGCTTGAACTGCTGTCCCTTAAGTACTGGAACAGATTAATACAGTGCATGGATGAAAATCGTGTGGTTAATAAGTCGGAACCTATGCTGCAGGCGATAGAGAGTCGTATAGCTGAGATTGTGAGAGAGGTCCGCCAGCGGATGAATTGGGAAGGAAGTCGTTTGAATGATCTTGTTGAAATACAAAACAGATGCTCTTGTAAGTCTGTTGTAATTAACAGTAATTCCATGTATATTCCCAAATGCATTGTCCTCCAACTCACCACATAACGTATTTTATAAAGGGCTTGTACGAGATAAATACATTATTTATATGCACGTGTGTAATTTGATATATTGCAATATGATTAGTTATCTACTGTATATATTTGCATAATCAGCAATTAAATTACACTACATGAAGTTCGAATGACAGGTTCATTATTTCATTATTATCTTGATGCAATTTTCCGTTCAGAAATCATTAATCTTTCTGAAATGTTGCATGCGGACGATAAAGCCTGGAACCCGATCATACGTCGGAAATAAATTGTTGTGATGTGTATCGCATGATATTTCGACGTATGTATGTAAATTTAATAACTTGCCGTTAAGCGGTCCATCCACACACAATATCATTGTCATTTGTATTAACTCAATAATATTGACAGAATATTTTTTGCCCTTTGAGCCGCCCATCCACACATAATATCATTTTCAATTTTATTGACTCAATAATATTGACATAATATTTTTTGCCCTTTAAAGCCATGTTGACTGTATGGAAATTTTGACGAGACTATGCATATTGATTAAATATTATTGAAGGGTGCAAATAATATTTAGATACATAATTGATTGAGAAATCGTGCGTGATGCTAGACTCCGATATCTTGTCAACAATAATGGATACTTTAATTTATCGTGCGTTCTTGCGTTTTGTGTTTTATAATGTAAACATGTAATTATGGAGTCATTTAATTCAATAAATTGATTAAATATTATCTTTAATATTTTTAGCTTGAATTGCGGAGCCTAACAGTTTGTTCGCAATGTGTCCCTACGTTGGTGTCTGCATCGATTTATCGAGGGCTATTGACAGTTGTTTATGCTTGGTAGGTACCTTGCGAAGTATTTTATTGTAAATAAAAGAGCTTCTTCCTAAATACATGGTTTTGTTACATTTGTTCGTATAGTTGCGCTCAATACCCTTTACATAGTACAAGTACTCATGCCAGTAACTGACGCCTACCCCACTCCAAATAAATTTATGAGAATGGCCATAACAAACATTGCAAAGCTAATCAGATCACAGCGGGCATGGGATCACGTTCGTTATCCGAATGTGTACTCCAGCGTTCTAAAAAGTGGGCTAGCCGGCCCTACTAACAAAAACTAGATTAAAAAACTTAAGTCAGAGATACAAACATACAGAGGCTGGTTTGTGAATGTAGGCTACTGTGTGTAGATACACAGATATCAATCAAGGCTAAAGTTAGTTCAAAATCAATTTTTAAGGGATCTTTTTACGTTTCAGATTCGCAAATTTTCGTTATAGTTATGATATTTGTGAGGACACAGTAATACTGAACATTAACCTTGGTGTAATATAACCATTATACTAATCTTTTAATGATTTTAAAACCTGAAAAATTTAAAGCGTTGCAACGCGAAAAGATTGAATAATTTGGAGAGTTCTTTTGTTGACGTTTAATTTTGTGAAACTACGAAGATTGCTTATATAAAGTATAAAATACGTTCTCTTATTTGGCAGGATGGCCGAGCGGTCTAATACGTTTTTACTCCAGGACACGGGGGTCACTGGTTCGAGCCCTGCTGCGGTCTACTTGTTTTCTTTTCGTTTTAAATTTAATTCTTGATTTTTTACTGGAGCTTTTAAGATCCAGTGTGTACATTCATCAATATAAAGCATTTCATGGCAAACTTCAAAACATGCCAAAATCTGTGAAAAGGCTCCTTTAAGACAATAGAGTAGTTGCTACACGGAAAACCCATTGCAGAGGTTTAAAGTGAGAGCAAACATCGACCTTTCTGCAAATTGAATGATATTTTCTGACTGATATATATTTATGATAGATTCAATATGGTTTTGGTAAACAGTTATGTTAATTTATCTTCACAGTATGGTTATTTACGTATTATGAACATATTTGTCCTATTGTTTTGTTCTTTCAATGTAAGCCCATTAACGAGACATTCGAGAAATAAGTTGCAGCGCATGCTCTAAATAGCAGGATGCTACGTCCTGTTCCCTGTTGGCCCCTCCCACTGTTGCTCCTCCGGGTGCACACTACATTACATGATAAATATTCTGGTACAATTAAAAATAACTTTGCCGAAATTGGTTCTAGTATAGTTCACACTACGTTCTTATAATGCATTCCGTTAAGTATAATTATATTACATTCGCACTCAGTGACCTAAGTCCTAAAGGTAATTGTTTGAATGAGTGCATCTCTCAGCAATACAATACAATTGTATTTAAAATATGTCATTTTGGCGGGCAGTTGTTGGAACATATTTGCTTATGTTGTATTGCATACAGAATATATAGCATTCCAAGCTATAACCAGAACCGTATTGTAAAACCAATTCATATTCTTTACACCCGATCTACAATCATATACAATAATACATAACATACATTCATTAATAAATGTGAACATGAAAAAAGAAAGGAATAAATATAATGTTTAAACCATAACATGCCATACAAGGATCATTACATAAAGGCATTCGCATACGCGCATACAAACATTGGAATCGTGAGATAAAGCTATATAATATGACCGAATGCTATTCTGATTGATTACTATATGAAAACAATTTTTTAACACAGCGTGTTGCGCGCTTATGGTTATACTGGTGTTCAGCCTTCATAATGGCGTTCAGCTTTCTAGAGCTGCAACGATTCACCAACAGCTTGATTCGATTTCGATTTCAGACAGTCCGATACCGATTGTTTCGATTCGATTCGATTCATCTTTCAACCTAGTTTTATCATATATTCACTCTTCGGCCTCAAAATATTTCTGTTCAAATGTTTTGCATACCTAGATATCTGTATTGCATACCTAGATATCTCGGGCATTTGTGTGTTTGTTAGATATAGTTTGGTTGGTTCAACAGTGTTTTAAAAACTGTTGAAGGTGGGTTAAATTAACATTTGAAAGAAATATTTAGCAAGAAACTGCCAATTTCCTGACAAACTATGTCAATATTTCAATAAAACTCATAAAAAAAATATCAATTTAGGAACTCAATATTAATATCAATACACTTCTGACTAAAAGATTGTTTTATCTACACAATAATATAATAAACAAGACAATTGCCAAGCAATATATGTCCCCTACCGGCTCCACCATTGTCAGAAAATTCCACCATTGTCAGATTTTTTAAATATATGTATTGGTTGCCATAGCATCCAAAATTTTTGACGTAGAAACAAACTGAAATGACGTGCATAATGTCCATATTGCCATCTTTCCGTGTTTTAAGTTTCGTGAAAAAATATTAAGAACTTTTAAAGTTATCGAAGGATCCAGAAAACCACCATTTTCAGCAGTTTTTATAGTCTATTTGTTGCCATAGCAACCATAATTCTTTACGTAGGAACACAATGAAATGGCGTGCATAATGTCCATATTACCATCTATCCATATTTCAAGTTTCATGAAAAAATATGAAGAATTTTTAAAGTTATCGCAGGATCCAGAAAAGTGTGACAGACAAACTGACAGACTGACAGACAGAGCGTAAACCATCCGGTGAAATCGGTAGGTGACAATAAATAAATAATAATAATGCTGGCGACTTGAGAAGCTACTCTGGTGCTACCTCCTGCTAAATCAACGTTAAAATTGCGTTTGACATGTTGCATTAGATTAGTGCTTGAGCCGGACTTAGGGTACGCCACGTCCGTGAAGCACAGTTTACACGTAGCTTTATCGCGAGGGCTACCATCCCGAAACCCAAAATACTGCCACTCTTTTGATTTTAGCTTCCTATGCTCATCTGATAATTTCAATTTGTTGGCCACAAATTGTTCAGCCATTTTGACGCTTTTTTCGAAAGTAGACCGTAACGCGCTGATTGATTGGATGACTAAAGTAATAAGTAACCAATCGCGCGCGTCGTAATTACTGGTAAAGATAAAACCTATACCCGTATCAAATACCGGTAGTCAGAGTACAGCGCGCTTTACGTATTTATGTCTATATGTTAAAGAATCGAATCGACTTTTTTCGATGCATCGGATCGAATCGTTGCAGTTCTACAGCTTTCATAGCGCTCAAGAATGACCTTGATAAATCAACCTGCATATATGGTCTACCTAATACATCTATTTTAGACTGGCTAAGTTAACTGGGTACTGGAGATACTCTGACACCCAGAAGTAAATTTCTTCTTTAGTTAATCAATCAATTGAATACTCATATTTTATTTAACCATTGAATGGTGTCTTAAATTTCAAAAAAAACGCGTCTGACTAAGAGTTTCACGAATAGTATAATATCAAAATTGTCCCCTGACAACATTTTACTCGAATATAAGCCTCCTGTGAATCCTACCTTTTCTATACGACATTTATATCAATATAGGTTACACCATGCGACAAATGGGTTGTTCTACATGATCATTTTACGCGTTAGTTTGTAATAAGGCTAATGACAGTCTAGACGGTAATAAAAAAGTTATCATATACGATATCAAAGTGACTAACTCATTTAGTGAAAAAAAGAGGTTTTTTTGGTAAACATTTATGTGAACATTAAGATCAAATTGCATGAGCAGTATACCATGCAGTAAGTACGTGTTCCAATTTATTAAAACCAAAATGGCCCAATGTTTACATGTGTTTTCCCAGTGCTGGCCAAAAACATGCATACTCTAGCCAAGTACACGCCAGCTAATTTAAAATACATACTTTTATAACATATAAATATCGATGGTCATGTTATGCTAAACGATAAACGAGCTGCATACAATACATAAACATGCCAATGAAAGAATGATTGCAACTTGGCTCGCGTATAATGTAATAGAGCTCGGCAGTGGTTTAAATTCATTTGTTTTATTTCGTACTTTGAAAAAAAAATTGCTTTCTATTAGCTCATTTTTGTAATTAACTATGTATAACTTACTTTAGTATCCATGTGTATTATTAGTACTTTTTGAAAATTGCATTACATTTACTATGTTCTGAAATTTTGCACGTTAGCAAAGGCGTGTTTTCTGTATACAAGTAATGTATTCATGTTCGACTATTTGTTCTGATATGCGGACTAATACGGATAGTTTGTTTTCTTTTCTTAGTTTTGCGCCATGGAATATAAGAAACAAGCGGCGATTCTCGAAGCGCGCCGTTCCAGAACGTGATTAATTGTGTAAAAAATATACTGAAGGTTAAAACTGACGACACTACGGTAATATAATATGATTTAACAAGATATACATGCATTTAAAAACTAAGATAATGTATTGGGAAAAAAAATTCTCCATAAACCTTTGTCAACATAATTTGAACATATAAACTTGATAAAAGTTCGATTATTCCTATTTATTTATAAAACATAACTTCAAACAACAATACTCGCACATTTTTGAATTGGTTCTCTACATGGTGTACATTATTGCATACATTACCGTTTAACTATTATATGTCGCGCCATTGACTTGTTGTCAAATTTACTACTGCGATCAAAGATCCCCGTTGTGATCCTTAAGCTAGGAACGTTCTAAATTTATCCTAAAATATCAAATACTGGTTATACACATCAAAAGACTTGGTTCACTTGTTTATATTGAGAACCTTTATTAGCTTGGCCAGTCTAAAATAGATGAAAACTGCTAAATTGTCTCTTTATACCTCAATTTACGGTCATATACAGTCACACCCCATGATAACGCATATTATTTAAGAAACTATACTGCGTCTTTGGAACATGACATGAACATATATTGAATGATATTTGTATCATGCTTTGCGATGGTGTTTTTTTTAAGTCGATTAGAGTTATAACATGAAACTTAATATCGCTGCATTCGCTGTCCGGTAAGAGCATTGGTCGGTACACGCGCTTCCCAATTAGGTGAACCGGGTTATCACCCAGTTTAAATCGCGCACGAGTTTGGCTTATGGCCATAATACCGGACAGGAGGAGTTTCCTCCGGCGGCAATCCGCCCTAATCCATACACACACGCACACAAAACAAGACCCCACCAAAATTGAAATTCAGTTTCGTAAAAGCTAACATAACTGCAAATTACAGTTACAGTCCCTTATAAAGCTACATAGAGATGCTACCACACTTGACATTCATATTTATCTTAGTCCGGATTTGTATCCACTCAAGTTGATGCGATAAGCTCACAGTTGAAAGGTAAAACAAAACAAGGCATTCCAAAGCGCTCGTGGTGATTTGCGTGACTTTGGATGACTGGGAAATTATCCGTTACTTTTAAATGGAAGTGATTGGAAAACTTTAAACGTAATCAAATGATCAGTAATTTGTGTGTTATCGGTCTGTATACAGGAATACGAAAGTAAATGAACACGTCTAAAGAGTCTAACCTGTCAATAATGACCACTCAAGGGATGTGTTTGATGTGGTCTTTATTCACAGGTGGTCTCTATTCGCAGGATCGATTGAAACTTTGCAAAATATGCTAACTCGTCCATTATCTCATGTTTACGCTTCAGAATGTTCTGGATTTGAGTCTTGCCTACACCAAGATCACAATATAAAGAAGTGAAACTCCAGCTGCTGGAGCAGCATTAAATTTTCATTAAAAACAATTAGTTGGTCCTTTATTTAAGGCAAGTGACCGATTGCACAAACAGTACAAAACAGCACAATACAGCACAATGCAAACCAACATTAACACAAAATATGAATAAAGCTGGGGTCACCGCCTTGGAACGGTCAATGCAAAGCATTGGGGGTTTAAACCTGGTTATAGAGCGCTCAACCTCACACTTGGCCCAGCAATATTCATTATACATTCAAGTGTAAATAAAATTTAACGTCATAGCATTGTAACTCAAATTAAACAATAATAAAAGGGAATTAAAACGCATTCAATTTAATTACTATTTAATTACTCAATTGCATTGAAGATACAAGAGTAACAGAATTACAACTTTTTGACGAACGATCAAATAAAACTATTAACAATTGTCAACTACATTCCTTCTTTATAGAAAAGATTTGAGAATGTAGAATCATAGAGTTAATATCTCAGATAATCATCGCGCAAATACAGGAAGAAGCAGCAATAATGGGTGTAAAAATTCCATATTACATAGCTTGGTTGTTTATGTGACTGCTAAACAAATTAAAAATAATTAAATCAAACAAGAAACGCCTATCAGAGAGAAGCCACTCTTCTACAACTGTGTCCTTTGCATAACATACTAATCACCTTAACGCGTTCTTTCAACATCAAGCACTTACGTTTGGAAGTCATAAGGGTTAACTTAAACTGACAATTTACTTATCTAAAATCTATGCCGACTTATCACGGAGAAATTTAAGAAAGGAATGAATATCAAAATGTATATGTGTAATTGGCATCGTAATTGTAACGAAACCGTACATTTCCTTTATGAGTTGATGTAAGCCCCAAATTTTTCTTTGATATTTTCGGAAATTAGTACATTAATCGCGAGCCACTAAAATAAAAAGGCAACTTCTTACACTTTCGACAAATTATCAAATGCATAAACGAAGCAAGCGTCTACCAATTAGCAATGTGTATTAAATAAACAAAAAACTGCTATCGAGTTCAGTACACTGTCACTTGCCAATACCGACCGACGCGTGTACTAGCAAGATGTTTATCACGTGACTATTACAGCATCAAGGCGGCCATTGTTTTATTGAAAGTTGTGAAATCGTTGATTGTTATGATTGAAGTGGTCGTTGTTAGCTATCAAAATGGAATTTTGGGAATGTAAAATGGCGGTCGCCTTTCGTTGTTTGCATGTGGATGTTATTTGCAGGTAAAATATAGTGAAATCGTTCGGGAGGAAATCGATGTGGTTGTTATGGAAAGGGGGTCGCTATTCAAAGGTGGTCTTGGGGGCAGGTTATACTGTATCATAACCTTAGTCGTTAAAGGGATAAAAACGATTTTAAAAAATAAATGTATTTAAGAAATCTAAATATGACGACGGGCTATTGATTCATAATTCACTCAAATAACGTTGATTGGTTTTCTCATTGGAAGGTAACGACAAACAACTAAATATTTGATATTGACCTTTATTCAAATTTGAATGTCTTAAATAGGCACGGTGACGCTTAATCGTCTAGCAATCCTTGTATCAAGTGTCATAAACAAATTATCGTTTTCTACCTGCTCGATAGTATATTCAATTTTACCGGATAATATATCTCTACCCGAACAACCAAAATCTTATGTCAGGATAAAAATATGTTTGAATTGTCGCCTTTACCGTTTCGATTAAGGCACTGACAGTAAGTAAGTTTCAAACGGATAGGCTTTTTGAGAGCGTTTTGTTATGTTTAATTTTACCATTAACAAAATTGCAAAAAAAAACATTTAATAGAGGAATGAATCCGGATGATTATAACTTATAAACATTGAGAACTGCATATACGCTATTGATAGGAAAACAAACATACATGCATTCATGTATTGTATTGATATATTTATTTATTATAATGACTAATGTATCGCTTACGTTGATATACCACATACAAACTAGCTTCTGAAAATCTGTGCCATCGAATTATTGAGTTATTATGTCATATATATTTAAATATTAACGGACGTAAGTTGAAACACAATTTATCTCAACCAAACCTTGAATCTGGATTTTTTGTTTTGTCTTCTATATCTTTAAATTTGAATCATGTCAATTATTATTTATTACTCTAGTTGACAATAATTTTGTGATTTATCTTTAACGAACAAATTTGTTAGAAAGAAGAGACATTGAATCAATCGAATACATGTGTAACTATAAACGAGCAGTATTCAAAACTCCGGTGAAAAGTTTTGCATGTTTACAACCTAAGCAAATATTGGAATTTACGCAAGTTATTGGCAATAAGACACTGTCTATAAAAAACAAGACCATGGTGAACATACATATCGCATAACTTAAAAGTTACTTGCTCAGCCTGATGAAACATACGAGTTTACTGTTACCTATTGTATTATATTCTAAAGGTCTTAAATTATAAACATAATGACTATTCAATCGATCGTCGAATTAAAGAAATCATATTTAAAACAACTTGTATCGTATAACTTGATGAAGCGATAGTGATTTTTTTTTTCAACGAGGTTTTCAAACAATATGAACTCATGATTACACACGTATACTATAAAACAATACATCACTAGTTAACATTACAACAATGTTTGTTCAAGATTCCAAGATTATGTTATATAAATAATATAAATTTTAAATGATATCTGGCGGTCGTATCAGCGATATCATAGAAGTGTAAGAACAAAGTTTTTTCTCGTTCATATGCCTTTTTAGTTGTTCGCGTATCGTGTTCAGGTTATTCAGGTGTAAATGAGCATATATAATATATGTGCGCTGAATAATTGTCAAGTGTTATATTTTTCATAGTATACTATTCAATTTAAATGTGTACATTACAAATGAAAATGTTTTATAACTATTTAAATATATACCTGAATAGGTTTATGGATAATACATGTGTATTTGGCAGAATTTATCAACGTGTTATACCACAACGATGTTGGAGTAACCCAAACTGAAAATTCACAGATATGCTTCATTTTCTTGTTTACTTAAACTCATATTTGAGAACTACTGATCAACTTTTTGTCGGTATGTAGCCCAATTGACGCCAATGTCTGAGTTTGTTTTCATCGATTATAGAAGAATGTCTATATTCATGCGTGTCTGCTGGCGTCTTGTAAAAGTCATTTAGATGAAAAGCTGAGTAAAACAGCTACGCGGAAAAAGCGAATTAGTGCTCTATACCAATGTTTAGGTCAGAGTGGTTGATACCGTGTGAACTGCTCGGGTAACAAGTAATGCATAAACAACAATGTACGGGTCAACGGGGCTGTCTTGATGACTACCTTATTCCCGAGTAAAAAGTATTGCTCGCAGATTTATTTTTTATTTATCTGCATCAATGATCTTATTGTATATTTTGAATTTGTATATGGTATCCAAATTCAAAAGTTTTGTACAGGGAATTTTCATCATGAAATTATATTCTAAATGAGAGAGGTATTCGATTAGACACGAGTTTTCTTTCTTTGAGAAGAGTGATCAATTAAGTAAACATTTGCAATAATTTGCACAAACACAACTTTTTACGTTTTACATTAAACATTGAAATATGCCAATGAAAATGAACCTGTCGGTATAAACGCAGCTTTTAGCACAGCATGCACATGTTTGGGTATACAACCCTGCCAATATAGACATCGTCGCAGTCAATTTACATATGAATCGAACACGCAGCCAATATAGAAATAGATGGAGAATACAGCATGTACTATTCGATAATTACCATAACGCTTATAAGATTAAATAATGTATTTAACAAAATAGTAATGAACATTGTAAAGGGGCAACACATATTTTATTGAAAAATACTTTTCATTACCTAACTTTCATTATATAAATACTTCGAAATAATCATAATTTGTTTTGATAGCCATAAATCAGTAATTAAACTTGCATGCTTACTCTAATTATCTGTAAAACTATATTATTATGTTAAGGCCGTTCCAACTCATCATAATCATTGTTTAGAAAAGACCTCATTCAAACGAAGCACCGTACACAAGGTGTCATCAATTATAAGCGAGTGCGAACAACTCAGTCTTTACATGGATGTTGCCCTTGCTTAGAGTGTAAGGCATACGCAGTCTAATTAGAGCAAACACTTAAAGCATATGTATTAAACCTAATTTTTTTAGAATGCGGCTCTTATGAATATATTCCAAAGTTAATGTGTGCAGTACTTGTGAAGCACGTGATTAATGGTTAGCATCTTGTGTATAGCGTATATTGGGTTGTGATATTTTATGAATAAACATTCCGTCCGTTAATCGAAGTTGTACACGCTGAAGCCTTGTCGATCGTAATACTGGTAATCCTATATTTGCTACAAAACTTAGAAACCCGCAAATTCTTCATAAGGCATAATGCTTTAAATGTTATATTCTAAAAAATTACATAATACATTAAATGCAATGACATATATTAGCTCTATAAATTATTAGCACGAAATTTGTCGATCATTCAGACAATCATTGGTATAAATAATCAAATTACTCAGGAACTAGCATTATCCGTCGGTACTAGCTGGTGTAAATACACGTTTATCACCTTCTGATGTTTCAATATTCCGATATTTTTAATACTTAAACAGTTTGACCTGTGCATTATGGATGCATTCGAACATATCGCAGTATTGTTCTTCAATTGTAATCAGTATTAAGAGACTGTAGGATTAGAGCTATTTTTTTATTTTGTGACATGTTTAAGACATTTCTTGTACTTTTTCGACCACATTTGTCTGTTAGCACTACACTTTTAGGTTGGATTTACAATGCTACAATGTGAATCCTACCAAATAAACCATTAATTTTAACGTATTCTGTCTATTTTTTGTATATATAATATCAAGCATTTTATGTTACTGTACATGCAAGATCGGTGGTTTCAACTCCTAATATTGTTTTTGAGTTTCTCCTTTTACATTAATTTGTTAATTAGTAATACACCCCTTTGCACATCCGATTTCATGTTTTGATGTTAAAAGCCATTGCTATTAACCAATGTCTTAAAGCCACACACCTTGAACTGAAATACATGGCCTAGTTAATTTAAGTAAAAATAAGAAACATATTGCATCAATGCCAATTAGAATATATCTGTTGGTTGCAAGGTAGAAATCCGTCTATTTGCGCTTTCAAACTTAAAAATAATCGCGTTTGTCGAAATGGACGTATACGTCTAGAAATCCTACTTTCGGTTTTAAAATTTAAAAAAATAAATAAATTATTTGCTTACTAGGCTATGGATTTTATATTATCTATGCCAATTAGAATATATCTGCGGGTTACAATGTAGAAATCCGTCTCTTTTGCGCTAAAAAACTTTAAAATAATCGCGTTTGTCGAAATGGACGTAAACGTATAGAACTCCTACTTTCGGTTTTGAAATTTAAAAAATAATACGTTACTTGCTAACTAGGCTATGCATTTAATGGCAATTATGCACACTTTCAAAATGCATCTATATGTAATGATTAACATGTATTTCATTTCAAGGTGTGTGACTTTAAATATGAATCCTACATTATGAACAAACGATAAACATGTTATTCATAGGACGTTTCAGTAATGAAATAGAACTGATGAAACATTACGTGTTTAAAATGTTTGATTATGACAGTCACACAACAAGTTGTATGATATCGTGTTGAAATGGATGATTGATATGGTATCTCTGAACTTTAGCCAAGCCTCCTGTCGATGAAATGTACAAAGGGGTTTAAACGTGATATCAACATTAAGAAGTTCAAATGATTTACATGTCGGTATATAAAGTATGTGTATTGCGTGATTCATAGAAATATCAGATTCAATTTAGCTAAGAATGCTTAATTTCAAACGTTTGGTGTATAATTATATTTCAATTTACCCATATTAAGTGGTATTTAAACGACCCCGCCATTGCTAGTACTGGGTCATATGTCGTCCGATATGATATAAATAACCACGCACTATACAGTTACACGAATGTATTAAGTATTTTAATCTTTATTTGTAAGTGGTGTCTCGTACCACTCATTTGGAAGACAGAAACAAACAAATTAGTGCATATAAAGTTGCCCGAAAACCTTGTTATTGTGATTGAAAGTTAAAACAGCCGATGAATATTTGCACAGGATGTGTTGAACAATTACCCTTTTATTGTAAAATTTAAATAAACATGCACATTACACAAATCCATATGTGGCTGTTTTATTTAAAGTCTTTCAGGTATTATTTTCGATTGTATTGCCCGATATGTAGGAACATTGCAGAAACGAGGCAGCAGTATGTTATTGTAATGAATTTTCCAATACTTTTGGGGTTAAATATTTGTAGAGTTTGGCTTAAGTAGAACAATAAATCGGTAAGTGACCCGGTGCCACAAGTATGGATCAACATTAGCCCAAGGAGCAAAATGGAATGAAACTATGACTATTTTGTTAGAAGCTCGTTCCGTCTCCAGATCTACACGTTGTACGTAGTACCACCCAAAACGTCAGTTGTCACGTTGAAGTATATAAGAAACGCAGCAAGATCCAAAAGCCTTATTAAAACCTGAGATCCTGCGGCGTCCGTTAACGGCAAACTTTTCGTGTCTGTATTTTACTAGTGTAACGTTGCCTTAAATGTTTCTAAAATTCCCTAGTGCACTTGCCATATAATGTTTAAGTATTTATAAGACTAAGCATGTCGTTACTGCAAGCTACATGTTGAGGAATAACTGTGCCGCAAGTGTCTTACAGTATTGACGGTGTATAAGTGCAAATTTGTCTTGCTGTTCTCATATTGTAAAAAGGTGTCTGCCGTAAACAGTTACCAAACCTAACAACAAAGTGAACTCATAAACTCAGTTTATATTTTGAAGATAATGAATTCTATGGACATCCGGTCTAAAGCCCCATATATATGCATGATACTTTTAAACATGGCAACCACAACTTTAACCATTTACGGCTTTTCTTGCCTACCTCTGATTCATGAAAGCACTCTCTCACTCAATCTTACACTCTTTCAGGCACTCACTTACGCACTCACTTACGCACTCACTTACCCACGCATTTACCCACGCATTCATGTACTCATCCGCCCAAACGCATTCACTCAATGGTTTCAGTAGTGTCCTGTAAGTATTATTGACTGTTCGAGTAGTAGTCGAATCATATTACGCTCCAGTTGTTTTGACCCATACTCTCATGGCAAGCTCAGCGAACTGGAAGTTAGCATAAATAATATATCTAACGAAGGATTCTGCAGATAGGTGATCTTACGGAGGATACCGGAGATAGTCGATCTTACGTAGGATTCCGGTAATCACGATTTTACAATTTCATGATTGATTAGCCAGTTATTTACCATCTGAGACACTTAGGCTCGGTGATATGCGGGTTCGGTTATGATGATTATGTTAGTTGAATGAAATGGCGATTAATACTTGAAAACGATTTTTTATTATCGTTAAAATATATGATATTTTACAAAAAGATCAGGCAGTAACCTGTTTTTCTGTTTATCATACCTCTACGTCCCCCATTGTAAAGAAATGATGAAAAAAATCACTATAAAACTGCAGTTTTAGCAGGAAAAAATATGACTTTTGTCGTTTGACGTCTTAATAGTAACGTCATGAGCACGCCAATGTTAATCCAAACATGAGTGATATAAAAACCTCCTGTTGACCTGATATAACAAAATGTATCAGGCAACGTTATATCAGACAGATATCAATGCGGTGGTATGATAATATTGTTTAATCACATGCCATACCCTGTTTCCCATGTTATATAACCATTACGAATATTTTTATCTTACACATGTGTAATCTAATTTTTAAGAGTTTTCACTGGCTTAGTTTTCGTTCGATTGACCAATCGCATTTTATTATTTTGCTGAAATGACGTTGCAACGTCAAAAGACGTCACCAAATGTAACCAACATTCGGGATTTATCATTATGTTTGCGTAAATATTTATTGAATTTGCTTATTTCCAAGAAAGTTCTGAAAAAAAGCCAGGAAATTCGTTAGAAAGCTCGCCAAAGGCTCGCTTACTAACATGATTCCTGAACTCGTTTAATAAAATATGGTATAATATCACAACTTGTGCCAGATCCTATATAAATTACACGGAGCAGGTTAGGCAAAGGAATTATTATAATGCACGGTACTACCGATACTAACAGCCGAATGTTTATATTTTGATGTGTTGATAAGTTGATGGTTCTTATGATTGGTGACATGAAACTTACAATTTGCAAGGCCTGAACAGGTTAAATTGTCTGCGTCAGCTTGTTTCACTCTGTGGTTGACGATTTTTTGCGCTCTTAGTGTTGAAAGTATTCAGTTTTCGTTTTCAAAACTATTCCTCTTCTACGCAATATTGGAATACGCGTAGAAAAATGTAAAACATAAAGCATATATATGATAGCCTTTAGGTCACAAATGACAATATAGTAATGTTTATGCTCTTACAAACGTTCCTGTGGTATGATTAGTTACATACGACGTGTTCTGGTCATGGCTCTAATCCAATTTCATTTCGATTACGCATGTTGTTTTTGGTATCGAGGTATTATCAAATTTTGGAAAGATAACATTCAGGTCACACAAAATAAATTAATAAGGTTTGTCCTCAGTCTATGTCATATGTCACATATAGTTAATGAACATTTTAAGATTTTGAACTGGTTACCTGTTCAAAAGAGAGTGGAGGAAGCTACCCTTTGGCATGTTTTCAAAATCAAACATATATGATGTATTTCATATTCTTTTAAGCCTTTTGGGGTAAGTAAATGAATATCCAAGTGTGTTAAATCACATAATATTCAACTGACGGATTAATAATTACTTCTTGATGGTTTAGACAGCACTGTGTACACACTTTCATGTGTGTGCAGGGAGAGGGTTATTTTGTTTCATGCGGTATATTAGTTCAAGTAGGATTATTTGGATTGCGTGTCTAGATGTCTATCCTGTTAAGCTTTGCAAAAGAGGCATTTAAAACTTCCGGTTTCGGTGTCTGCTAGATCATTACAACAATACATAACTTCCCTGTATTTGTATTTGTTGTATTTTGTTTGAAAAATCAGATAAGTTCTCTAAATGATTGTTGACTATATTGGTGTCAGAGGAACATCATCACATGAGCCATTGTGTTAAATACTTAACAGTGCATACCTGAATTTCTTTCTAGTGTTTACGTCTGTTTGATCAAAAGATAAAGCAAGATCAGATTTAAGAAAACGCGCTTGAGTTTTAAAAGTTTTACGATACACTTCTATAATCACGGGTTCGATATTTCCGCGGTTCCGATTGATCAAGCGGGGGAGGCGGAAAACTACAACGGGCGAGGCATGGTCAGGGGTGATAACCCCCAAAAAGGGTTAGGGTAAGGGTTAGGATTAGGGGTCGGGTTAGGGTTAGGGTTGGGTTTAGGCTAACGCAAACCCTAACCCGACCCCTAACACTAACCCAAACCCTAACCCTCTAACCCCCCCCTGCGCAATACCATACCATGCCTCGCCCGTTGTAATTTTCCGCCTCCCGATCAAGGGGTCATGGGAAGGATGTACGGGTTGGATACGACCCTTTCCGTAACTTATTGAATACGCGAGCAGAAAAAATAATTGTAAAACCTGTCCGCAGATTACACTTGAAGCGTTAACCGCTTGCGAATGGACTTTTGGAATAAACTATTTCATTTACTGTTATTCCCCAATCGTCCGATCAAATGTAATATTCGATGTTGGCAATTAACATCCAATTATCAGAGATAACGTTCGTGTAAACGTGTATTGCTAACGAAGGGATTATGGGAGTACTTAGTTTTTCTGACACAGTCATTGATTGTCTAGAAATTGAGTTGATTTGTTTTCTGCTTGTTTCTTTGTAATGCTTAATGCTTATTCACCATTTTGTTCATGCCTTGTGTCATTCTTAACGTTTCTCAAGTATGGTGTAAACAAATTTAAATGAAAAAATATATTAAAGGATAAAACAATATTTTGATATACCTTAATTACTCTAAGTTTATGGATAGTAAAAAAATAAGTATTATTTTCATGTCCAAAATTTAAGATGAACGAAACTAGGACAAAAATATAATGACAGAAAATGTATATACAAAAAGACATTATACCAATTACTATAACGTTTTGATGATCTTGTGTTTAACGTCACCCACCTGATTGTTAGAATTTGATATGTTGTAAAAGAACTTTATAGTACTGAAATAAAACAAATCGTGGAAATTATGAATGTGTTGGTTCTATTTAAATTGTTTTCATTTACATCTATAAACATTGCGCACTAAATTAGCAGCCTATTTATCATGAACATCACACTTAAACCCGACTGATGCATTATTTACGTTCACCCCATTGTAAATTGCGTTTCGCCGTGCTGACGCCATTCAAACGTGCAAACGTTTATAAGCTTGATTTACCTAAATCATTTGACTGAGGATGTCACAGTTAAACTTAATGTTAAGCCTATTACACAGAAATAAAATAGGTCGATTGGTTAAAGGGATCTTTTCATGTTTAGGTAAATAAACAAAATTGAAAAAAGTTGTTTCAGATTTGCAAAGTTTTGTTGTAGTTATGATATTTGTGAGGAAACAGTAATACTGAACATTTACCATGCTCTAAAATAGCCATTATATGCATCTTTTGACGATTTAGAAACTCGAAAATTATAAAGCGTTGCAACGCAAAATGACCTAATAATTTGGAGAGTTCTGTTGTTGTCGTTATATTTTATGAACTTACGAGCCTTGCTTATATAAAGTAGAAGATATATCTGGCATGGTATACGGAAGGACGGAAGAGTGGTCTAAGTGGTAGATTTTTTACTCCAGGACTCCAGAGGTCAGTGGTTCGAGCCCTGCTGACATTTACCTTTTTTTCTTTTTTTTAATTCTTGATTTTTTACTGGAGCGTTTTATAGCCAATATTTACATTTATCAATATAAAAAATTTCACGACAAACTACAAAACATGCCGACATCTGTGAACAGTTGTGTCATGTGTATCATTTCAATACGCTGATTTCCCCTCACACTATATGATTCCTTCTGCAAATCTAAGTGCTACATATATGTTTTATTACATGTTCCGAGTACCATGACCCATACATGTCGTCTCACAGAGAACAAGACCTGAATTCGTAATATGTAGGAATACAAGTTACGACATTATTAGTGCAATAAAAAATGTCTGTCTCATTGCATATTCAAGTTACTGGATTGTTATTTAAACCGTTTTTGAAGACACAGTATAAACATGATAGTTATGTTAATATTAAAATGTTCATAATGATATTATGGTAAACATTATGTTTATGAATCAAAAATATACACTTGCATATCATTTTGTAAAAGTTTCATGTACAGGTTTTAAGAGAACATTTGTATGTTTTTGCAAGTTATTAGGGTTTCATTTACTGATATGTTTTAAGTTGTTCTGACGATAACTAAACATTACTAAAGAAGATTATTATGAATGTATGCCTCTTACCAAGTGAAGCATATATGGGTATTGAAACACGAGATTGACGATAAGAAACTTACTTTAACATAAAATACAATGTTGAACAAAAAACTAATAACTTAAAAGTAATTTTCTCCACGTGACCACACATACGAGTATAATATACTTGTTGAATTATATTCTAAATGTATGTTGAAATGAGAATAAAGATCATTCACTCGATTATTGACATAAAGACAATTATATCGAAAACTACTCTAGCAATAATTATGCCTTAGACCACAAAATTAAGACCATGTTAGATTGTTAACATATGGTACTAACTTGTTCGCTTGGAGAACGAAATTATGGGTATTTCATTCACAGTGTAACTATATAATTATATTTAAACAAGATTACAATCCATGGGCTAAGATTATAACTATTTACGTATAGATGCCTCCCGATGGCATATGTACAGATGATAATTACCTATACACATTGTGCTTACATGATTACAAACATAATAATCATAATAACATAGCTGTAATTGCAATATTAATATTATTAATTATACATTTATATTATACTGTTTATTTTCTGACGGTATCACCTAGCGGCAACACGTGTATAACACACAATTATTCATATTCAACAATTGTAATCTTAGTTATAGCGAGGCCTCTCAACAACATTATACAATAAAAACTGTACACGTATAATGTAAAACAACACGTATCAAACAGAAAACAAAAACATTTTAAAATTGTCACATATACAAAACCTAGGTATATCTTGTCTTTAGAATAATGATTCTACGAAAAAGCGAAGATAAAATGTTTTATGATTCTACTAATACAAATCTAATATAACATATTTAACTTTTTTTTATATAGATTTTTATATAGATTATAAAAAACCAGTTACAAAATCAAGTCAAATAAATAATTCACTTCAAATATAAAAAATAATAAAACGCTATGACAAGATGATAATCTTACAGTTATTTATAACACTATATGAATTTAAACTTAAAATGTTTAATAGTTTCATAATATATGTTTTTAAACGTTCTCCTATATATACTGCTTTGACATACGTATCGGCAATGTTATAGTAGTGTAAAAACCAACACAGCATTGTTCTCAAATGTTTTTGTTCAATAGATTGTATTCGAGTAAATTAAGTACATAATGTGATTTTGTTTCGAGGTGACAGTTTTATTATTGTACAGCGTGAATTGGTTGTACAAATATTAATTAAATAGTCCTATTACACAAGGCAAAATTTAAGACACAACAATATCAATATTAAACTTAAATGGACTGTCAACAACGACGACGCAGAAAAGAAAAGTTGTAATAACCGTATTCTTTTACTTTTATTAGTTTATATTGATTAAAATATCACGACTGGTATATTTTATTACTTGAATAAAGTTGTCAAGTTATCATATTTTCAGTATATTTGGTAAGAAATTTTACTGGCTATGTCTACCAGGTAACTTCAAGTTCACTATCAATAACATCAGTAGATTTATCATCATCGTCACGTGGTAAACCCAGGAATGCTATTTGTGCATGCGTAGTGAATTGTATATATTTTATATATAAAATGATCAATCTACTTGCGTTATTTATAGTATGTATCTCGTTATGTCACCTATTTTCGCGATGTACTTTCGATTTCACATCGCGAAATTTTATCACCGAATATACTGTAAATGAACTTTTTTCAAGTAATGTAATATACAAGTCGTGATATTTTAATCAACATAAACTAACAATTATAAAAAAATACGGTGTTTTAGAACTTTTTTTCTCGTCATTCGTGGTTGACAGTCCCTTTAAGTGTGTTTGTAGATATTGTTTAAACCGACCAATCACATTTCATGTTATTGTATTTGTTAACAGGAAACACACAGGCGTGACCAAATCAGCAAAGGGGGTATACAGAGCTGAAAGAACAAAGCTAGTTTTATAGTTCAAATGGACATACAAATATGTTGACATAAGTCCGAATAGCTGTGTGCGCTGTATAATTTGCAAGTAAGTTGTTATTTCATATTCATGTCATACTTTTAAATTAAAACGTGAACATTGCAAATGAAAAGGTTGCATCAATGTTAACATATATAAGTATGTATAGGGTTTTTGATTACATGTGTATGTATGTGTAATTGGCGGAAGGTAACATCTTGTTATTTCCAACGATCACATCAAAACTTTATTGGTATAACCAAAAAAGAAAATGCACTGTTATGCTTCATGTTCTTGTTAACTTGATATTATAATTAAGAACTAGAGATCATTTTCTTGTCGGTATGTCAACTAACTGCCAACCATGTATGAGTTTGTTTTCATTGGTGATAGAATACATTCTATTTCATGCAGGAACTTGGTATATGAAATGATCTGTTGATTAATGATTTCGAGGATATTTGCCATCATGCTTCGCTGTGGTTGATTAACGGAATACTTTTTCTTGAAATTTTCGGAAATTATTCCCTCGTCTAGTATATTGTTTGCGTTATATCTGTAATCCAACATGTGCTGTAAATATTTTGATTGATTATCATTCAAGGCATATTATATACATGACAATGTTGTATTGTGCCGATCTAAATAAACATATATTATAAATTTTAGTATCGTACTAAACGGTGTAACTTTTTGTTCAGGTAAATAATCATACATTAAGTTATTTTTTTCTAGATTTATATTTAACAAGAGTTATCAATAAAGCAAGCATGTGTTATAGCACAAACACAACGTTATGTATTTTACCTTCAACATCATTCTTGAAATACTTCAATGAAGATGAAAATGTAGTATTGGACTTGAATATGTTGTGGAAGTAGAGAACTTACGTTGATAGTCACACGCGTTTTTTTTATTGTGTTCCCATTATAATCCTCGTTCATTATGACTTTTTGTATTTTAATATGAAGATCTTTTGCATTAAAATAAAAAGCAAACACCTGTTGATAAAACATTTTCTTTAGCCGAAATTACCAAATATATAACTGCGCAAATAAAGTTAATATTTTTATTTATAGCACATTTAAAACATTGTTAATACTTGTATTGTCATTTACAAGCATAGTAATAACAAGTGCACATGTGTTCAAATAATATAAAGAGAATTAAGCGTATTATTAAAAACCTTATGTGAAATAAGGACGCACTTTTTAAGAGATTTGAAATATTAGAGAACAAATAATACTTAACAAACAAAAATGTGTGAGTATAAATAACCATTTAACTCGTTTAAAAACGGGTTCGAAAAGCGGGCAAAAAGTGGCAATACGTAGATTAAACACATATATTGTATTGTATTGTTAGTTGCTTAAGTATAAATTGACATAATGTTTTTTTAAATACATTTATTTCCATTTATACTCGATAAACAAATTAAAATCACTATATACTATTTAGTTGAAAAATATAATTAACAACTTTGTAATGTCAACTTTCATCCTATAAAATTGAATGTATAGTCCCCCCATCCCTTCAATAACATAACATGTGCTTTAAACTATCATGTGAACTGTGAACGTGTGTTAAAGTATTTCAAGCTAAAATTAATTTATCGTAATAAATGAAATACTTTTGATCACTTAATTACATGCTCAAAATAAAATAAAATTGTATTTCATCCACCTTAAAACATTGCTGAATATAAATACGATGTGGTAAAACTTAATATTACTTGCCATATCTTTACTGAATAGTTGTGCTGTCGAAGAATATGTATTCGGTAATTATTAACTTACAAACATAACATAGTACTATGTTATTATTTGTAAAAAATACTATTGTATGAATATTTTTACACTTTCAAGAACATAATTCATGTCTGGGATCTTGAACAAGGGTTGCTGTTGGAACATCTTGTGTGTTGATGCAACGCTGTAAAATGCTAATCCCTTTTTTAAATAATGCTTTTCGCTTAATTTCAGTGATTATATTATTGATACGTCTTGATTGATACATCATTGGCTCGGTGTGCTTGGGGTCTGAACAAACACGAAACACACAAATAATTTGAATGAAGTACACTTTATACCATGGGTTAAAATGCTTAATAAATGTTTGATCACATACAATCAGAATACGTATCATAAGTGCCATTCGCCACGGTTTGCAACACATCCTGGAACTTCGCTGATCTAAACCCCGGGGTAGTACTTTAAACGCAAAACATTATATTTTATTTGAATCATGTGTCTTTTGTGTTTGTAAAGAAATACACATACATTGAAAAAGAATATTAAAGAGTTATCTTTTTCGTGAAGGTTAAAGTTATTCCCTTTTATCACACTTGTTTTTGGTGATTGAGTTCAAGTTATTTAATTTACATAAGCCTACAGATTGCACTGAACACAGTGTAGTGTTAAGTCTTGTTCACATTCCCTTAACATGATTAAATGTGATAAGCACAATACCACCATCATACATGATCTCTAAGTGTCTGACGTCAGTAAATGATAACATTCATTATAAAGTTAAACAATCACTATGATGAAGTTCATGAAGTTTGTAAGTGATACGCAGTGTGCTATATTACTTCTCTTCTTATTAAACGATACATTAATTATAAAGTAAAGCAATCAATATGATGAAGTTCATGAAGTTTGTAAGTGATACGCAGTGTGCTATATTACTTCTCTTCTTATTAAACGATGCATTAATTATAAAGTAAAGCAATAAATATGATGAAGTTCATGAAGTTTGTAAGTGATACGCAGTGTGCTATATAACTTCTCTTCTTATTAAACGATGAGTAGAATGGTCACATTTTTTCTGATCATGAAATGCCTTATACATATGCACCATTAAAAGTGTTCACTTGGAGACGGTCACAGCTACATAAATTGATATTGCACGTTGCGATCCTTGCAGCCTCGTTTTGGACAGCTTCAATTTCGTTAACTAGTTCATTAGAACAATTGTCCTGCACAACATCGCATTACTCCAAACGGGAGTCGGATAAATGAAAGATGCATGCGCACTAGACTTGTGCGATATAATTAATACTTTCAAAATCGGAGGATGCCAATTCGCTGCCGGACCTTGTCAACCATAAAATAGATATGAGTTGCCCATTTTGCATCGTCTGAAAAGTTTAGTCCAAGATGCTTGTGGGACTTAACTTTCATGACTGGAACTTCATTAATTACAGTATCAGGCTGTTGATGTTTATTACGTTTACGTGAAAAAAGAGGTATTATGTTTTTCTGGATAAAAAGAGACCGTGTCCTAGTGGATCTTAAATGGGATTTCCTATCCGACAGAAGAACATATTATAAGTCTATTAACCTGTACAAAATGAAGAACATACTTATCCCATCATACCTTTCCAACATGATACCCGTACAGTCCATTCGCATATATTCGCCTCGTAGCAATATCGATATTCAATCAAAATGTACTCAGACTCAGTTGCACGGATCTTCAGTCCTGTCCTCAACTTACCGGTTATGAAATTCTCCTTAATCGCCCAAACGAATCGTTACTACGTTAATTGCATTCAAACCTAAACCCACAAAAAGACAAAGCACACGATCGCCACATCTTTATAATATCGGCAATCGAAAATCGCAGATCCACCCTTGATGACTACGTCGAGGCTGTAGCACATTTAACTATGTGTTACATTGTAGAAACATTACTTATCATTTTATAAGATGCAATAACCTTTCCCATGAGTACCGTATTCCTATTATACTTTCCCCCTAGACGCGCATAATGTTTTAAGCAGCAAACTAATCCGCATTGGCTGCTAAAATGTCCCCTTGGTTGTACTTTTAACGTCAACTTATTAGTACTGTCAATATTGAAAGAAAGAACAGGACAAAAGGAGAATGTATAAACATGTTCAAATCTTAAGCTTGCGTTCATACAGTATCTTGTTACCTTAGCAACATGATGAAAATGAAAAAGCAGACAATATATGACAATTTATTTTCGATGTATTTACCACCGACTCCTTATAGTTTGGGTCCATTTTAAAGTTCCGTGAAGCGAAATAAAAATACAATAAGTAAAACAAAATGATGGAAAGAAGGAAACGTTTTAAAGTGTTACTAACTATGGTATATTGCGTAGTAGTTCCCTTTTTATAGGCAACGATTTGCGAACTATGTAATCTTAGACTAAAAAGTAGCAGAAGAAATAACGACCCGTTATTCCATAATAACTGCGGTATTCGTACCTTAGAATTAACATTGCGCACACGAATGTGTGCCTTTGATTTGAAATGAATGTAAATAGTTGCGCCTTCATTTATACGGTCAAAATGATACGGATACATATTGATATTTCAGTGACCTCAAACCGGTATGGTGCAGTGGATCAATATTAAGCTAGTTTACTGAATATAACGGCTTTGTTTTATGTTTTTATAAGTAGTATATTACTCATGTTGCTTGTTGCATGTTATACTTAGCGAATGATTTGTAATTCATTTTAATTTGTATATATAGTATATCTTAATCTTACTGTATTCTAATATCGGTGCATTTAATAGCAGTAAAACAACTTTAATATGCATAATCTCAGTTGTTCAAGATGTATCTCTATACGAAGCTGCAAAGTAAATGCGAAGTTTTACACATACACATGCGCATAAAAATCGTACTTCCAAAAAACAATAGTTCTCTACATATATATGTGCTTTTAATATAAAGTAAAATAAAATTTACGCTATTTTTTGAGTGGTCAACAACAAGTTACAGGCTTTGCGCTGACAAATTTAACATTATTATATCGGTTAAAAAATACATGGGAAAAATGTAGTCGTCGACCCAAGGTAAAAAAGTCCATACTATTGCTTTAGAAGCAAATTTTGTGTGTGAACAATTAAATATTTGCGTGAGTGTTTATTATTTGTGCTTGCTGTTTCTGTAAACGATGCAGCACTGCAAACGATTGAGTGATAAGCGAAACATATGGAAGAGATTTAAAAATTGCAAATGTGACTAAATATGCATTTCTGTTTTGTTTTCCGCAGCGTCGCCATATTTACGGTTTAAGTTGTTAGCTATGAAAAACGTACACGTCAAAAACAGTCATCATCTACTTTAAAGCGTCATTATATACTCTATCAATAGTCAAATTGATAATGTTCTCCAATATATGAAACGTTAGCAAGGTTGTCATATATTCGGTTGTATGCATCATCTCGTGATTTGATTGATAACGTTCATGTGATATAGTAGTCTTCATATACGTCCCAAAAATAAGTAAAACGACACTACTGGATTCATCAACGACATGTTATAAACTTTTTTCTGAATATCAATATGTGGCAGATATTGTAGGTTATATTGCTGATGCATCTATTATTGCTATTACCTTGTTTCTGTACTTGCATGGGATTTTACTGTATTGTAACGAGTAAACTTTGTATACAATCGAACAAGGTTAAAAAACGCAACAAATATGTATAAAATGCGTATCATTTAATTGATTTTTCCGTTAAAAAGACATCGCCCGTATTGGATAATCCACAAGCATGATATTTTTTTCATTTCCCCAATGAAGTCACAAAGCATAAATAGATAGCCGAAAATATCTCATAAATGCGTTGTCAAATTACGTCATTGTAAACCCGAATTGTATAATACCACCGCATTGATATCTGCCTGATATAAAGTTGCCTGATATATTTTTATATCATGGTCAACAGGAAGTTCTTATATCAGTCAATGTGTGGAGTTACGTGGGATTTGCAATAAAGTCAACAATTTCTATCAACATGAATCAGGATAAAAAAACAAACAATTTAATACCAAGAATGTACATATTATTATACTAGTGTAAAGTCTAAAATCACAAAAAAAATTATTGTTTTAAATCACCACAGGCTGCACCACAGAAGTAAAATGACGTTTTCAATGGGCAATAAATCTTAAATATCGATGTAATATTATAGTCCTTGCACTCGCAAGTGTTGCACAGAAAGTCAAGACAAATGATAACTGTATGCTAATCCTGAAACTATTAAAACAAAGGATTATTGACACCATCATCAAAATGTCAATTTCAATACGCATCTCCAAAATGGCGTCTCCAAACTATTCGGTGAAGTGTGTTCTTCGATTAAATTTGTCGCTGCAGTCCATCCTGATATCCAATTCAAGACGTTTATAACAGTGGGTGTACTCTTCCCATTCGTAGTGCACATAACTTTTTTCTCTCGATGCGATGTTTAAAATAAGCGAGTATTCGTGTCGTCTTTTTGAACGCCGTTGCTACATGTATGTCAACGTGTAAAGCCGATCAGCAAAATCAGCGGGGATCCGTACATTTTAAATATGAAAAAATGGATTTTTTTGCAGATTTTAAGGAAAATGTAGTATGATAAATAGAAAAACAGGTTACAGTCCCGTCCGTCGTTTTGTAATATATCAGGCACGGCACGAATAAAATAACGGCTCGGCAAGCCTCGCCGCTATATTATTATAAGCTTCGCCTGATATATTACAAAACGATGGTACAATAACCTGTTATTCTCTATGTATCGACGTTTCTTTAGAATTGTCAATAGCAACCTGACGGTAGTGCTCAAACGGTTACCCGAAAAAAAACGAATCCGTGGGTCAAAAAATACCCGCGGATCCGGGTCAAAGTTTCTGCGAATGATACCGATTCGGTCGCAAGCTACGCAGTACAATATTACATGTTGAACGTGTAGTCAAATCATCACTTTTAAACAAGTGAAGTAAAATCACACCCTTTATCAGTTTAAGCAGTGTTGTTATTACAAATAGTCATACATAAATAGAAGTAACGCACCAAAAGCATACATGTCGAGTCTAATTAGTTATTCAGATTCCAAAATGGCGACGTTAAAAAACGAAACTTGTTTTATAAAATATATTGACATTAAAGTAGAAAATGCAATAAGAGCTTACAGTGAAAGTTACTGTGGCTTCTCTCCTGAAAATAAGACAAGCTCTATTTTTGCTGACATGTTGTTTTTTCCCGTACATGCACTTTTGATCGCTATTGATACTTACGTTTGCTGATTAAGTTCAACAACTTGTGTAAACTTAATAAATAGTTTTATGCAGTTCAGTATTTCATTCAAAATTAAATAAATCAAAACAATAAAAAATATAATATTCTAAACAATAAACTTGACAAGCAGTTGAATATTTAAGAACGCTAAAACATGCTATGACAATTAATGTAGTTTTATTTTAATTTACTTATTTATTATCTGACCCGAACCGACCCGACCCGAATTTTCTCGGGTATTTTAATTTTGACCCGCCGACCCGACCCGAAGAATATTTTTGACCCGTGTGAGCCCTACCTGACGGCCTCGTTTTTCGCGTTTGAAATGCAATGACACCGGAATTTGAAAATTTGAATACAAAGGCGTATATACTATAATTACATCATGCGCGTTCAAGTACATATAATGGTATATATAACTTTTTCCTAAAACTATTTTGTTTATGCTATCAATAAGTTCGTTAAACTTTAACATATTTCGAACGGATATATCATACATTGGAATTACTGTATTTGGAACATCATCATATAAATGACATTGAAGAACAGAGTGATATTCATGTTCGATGTCAATTATGTTTCCTAACACATTTGTAATTATTTCCTACATTGTTCTGGTAACTTTCTTTTTCTACAGAGAATTTTTAAGACGAAAAACGTAATTTAACTATAATAGTCTTGTGTTCAGTTTATTTTCAACAATATCGAGATCGTTCAGATGCAGGTTTAAATTGATTAAATATTATCAAGCTATATGATGAGACACTGGTTTTACAGTGAGTGATGTACTGGTCTCGTTATCTGTTTTTCAGTATCGGGATAAATTGATTAGTGTTCACAATTTCAGGGACAACCAGACATCGCTTAAACCGGTTAGTGGTATGATGCCCCATTCTTTCGATTACCAATTGTTAGCGTACTTTTTGCGTTTAATTTCTTATCACCGTAAAAGTGTAATGCTTTAAAAAATACAAATTCCTTGTTTTACATAACTTAATCATATAAAAAATGTAATGTTTAGTAATCTGTACGTGTATAGGTTTATAACATCAGACTTGACCAACTTCGACATACGGCGATAATTTTTTGTTTTGCCATTTTTAGTTGTTAGGTTCCAAAAAACTAGGGTTTTAACCACGTTTTGCAAGCCATATATGCTAGCTACGAGAAGCTGCATCTTGCGTCGAGAAAGATTCGTCTTATATGTCAGAGGTTTCAGTTCGTTCACTATATTAATTCACAAATCGACACATAACGCACGCCCCAGTGATATATCGTGATGAATAAATATATTTGAACGGAGCGTGTATAGAAAACACCATTAAACAATGAATTATACCTGTAGCGGAAGAGAATGTTTATGAAAAATTTAAATAATACTATGTGCGGTGTCTGAAGCACGTGGTACATTGCGCAGCACTATTCTTTCGAAATCTGAGGCAAGTTATAGGGAAACATTAGAACTACTGCTGATTAACATGATATATGGAGAGCCCAATACTCTTGCACGCGTCTGTTGCACATACTCGTAAAGCGGGGTTAAATCTAATATGTCTGGGAAACGTTCTTGTATTCTCAATTGCGCCGATGATAACAACGCAATAATAAAAGGTTAAGTTTGTTTATATTCACAGTTCTGGTTGTATAAAACGTTGATTCACCTCATGAGTGTCTTTCTTCACCATCGAAATATATCGTTATTAATATTTGAATACAAACACGCAGTTTTCTTTCTTCTTCTTCGAAATATATCGTATATTAAAATTTCATAAACACGCAGGTTTCTTTTTACGCCATAGAAATATATCGTATGTTCATATTTAATTAGCGCAGAGTTTTCTTTCACCACGAAATATATCGTATGTTAATATTTGATAAGCATGCAATATTATTTCGACACATTCAAGTCACACTTTCATAGCCGCGTCATGCGAAAATGGGTTCTATGAAGTTCAAGTCTAGCCTGCGCATTTGCGCAGTCTGTACAGATGCGATGCTGTCCGCTATAAAATCACTCAATGTGACATGATCTTATTATGTATCTCCTGACCAGACTGCAAGATGCGCAGGCTGGGTGGGCTATAGCTATGATGGGCGCATATGGCATAATACCCATTTTAGCATGACGCGGGTCTTTAAAAATCTCATGGCGTATTGTAAATGGCACATTTAAGCACACTGCTTTTCGATATAAAATTGAATTTGAAATAGCAAATATAGCACACTGGAAAATTAAAGTATCCTTTTTAGACGCA
This sequence comes from Dreissena polymorpha, assembly GCF_020536995.1. NCBI lineage: Eukaryota > Metazoa > Mollusca > Bivalvia > Myida > Dreissenidae > Dreissena > Dreissena polymorpha. The sequence goes on along the minus strand of NC_068356.1, from coordinate 147,977,012 downwards.
TAGGAACGATTTCAAGACTTGCTGACCGAGTGCGGCAAACATTTGTGTTATGTTATGAATGATATCTTATTATGCCCCTACACGATTTCGGTGGAGTTTGTTTTCTCATCTTGAAAGCAACACTGTGTTTATCGATAGTCAATTATGTCTTCTCCTGACCAATAAGTGACCGATTACAAACCCTGAAATTCAGCAAGATGTACTTTAACTTGTATTTGTAACTGGGCCACAAGTTGTGTCTATGTGTAGTTTGAACATGCAGCGAATAGTACAGAATTCCTTACACTGAACAGTTTTTCATCCTTTACGCTTCGCGCAGACACAGTGATTGAGTCAAGCTCCGAGAATTTCTCTCGAATCAGCCTATGCAATATTCGAATTATTCATTCGTATCTGCTGTCGTTATGTAAAGGTTATTTAAGGTCTTACTGTACATTTTGAATTTTTATTTGCTGTCAAAAAAGTGTTGTAAAGGGAATTTCCATCAGGAAATAATATTCTTAGTGTGATAGGTACTCGATATTCCAACAGTGTCCATTGAACATGATGGTAAATGCAAATTTTATGATATCTTAACTTGTTCTCAATATACCATTTTGATAATATTTTCCTATGCTTTCAGAACGTCTTAAAATCACATGTTGTTGTCATTTTGTCTTAGTTATCTCTATAACATAAATAAAATGATAAACAATGCACACACATACCAGCATGGTGCTAATACACACTCTTTATACATTTGAATGGCTTGTGTTTATTTCACACTTGCGATAAAACAGCTTCAACCTATTTATAAAGAATGAGTTGCGTCTAAGATTTTACAATTGAGAACAACTTTAGTGCTTTCAGAGCTTTGATTAGATTTAGTAGTATTTTAAACAATTTACAATAAACGCGCTCAATTTTGGTCACTTTGAAAAATCGTCATATTTCACACGCATAGTTTAAATGATTTAAATGCTTTTCAAAATATTGTATTTGTTACGGGCACAAATGATAGTTTAATTACATAATTCTAAATATGGCGGAAGGTGGTCCCTGGCGTAATAAGTCGGATGATAAACGTGTTCGACGTAACAGCGGCCTTCACAGTCGTCACTCCCTAGTAAGTATTGATGCATGTGCAGTTCAAGTAGAAGTAGAAGTTGTAAGTACTGGTGTATATGAGGCTCAAGGAAACGTTGTAAGCACTGGCATTTGTGTAGTTAACCTAGACGTTTTAAGTACTGGTGATTTTGAAGTTCACATAGAAGTTGTAAGTATGAGTGTTTATGCAGTTCATGTAGAAGTTGGTTTCGTATCATGCGTCAAAACATTATGTTTTAAAACACATTCCTTTATAATTGGCTGTTAAGATAGCATCGTAGAAAATAAATAATGCGTTAAAAGTACGTTCCTTGCTGAACACTTCTGCAGTATTAAATGGATCCTTTACTCAAGGTTAATCCTTTGACGTGTTCGTGTTCTTATTTCAATACTGATTACCCTTTACATAATTAAAAATTATTATCCCATAACACCTGCACACATACATATGCGTTTATATTGTGAACAGATTTAACAACTGAATGATTTTTATTATTAAACGACATAATTATCTTATAAATGGTATGGGTTTGTGAAGTATATGTATAGACTACATTTGCTATGAGGAGTCTCACAAAGTTTAGCAATTTTCCTGCAATTCTAATGGTTTCCGCACATAGAGGTTCAATGTGAAGAAGCCTCGGTAGAGACATGTACAATATAATGAACTGCCTGGGGTATGGGTCTCCCATAAGACAGGCACGAAGAGACGCCTACAGGGAGATGGATAGGCTGCTGACTGCACGGATGCCTACAGTACTAAGACTAACTACGCGTAGTAAGGCAGAGGGACTGACACGCGTGTATGAAAGTGACTACGATATACTTTTTGTAGTATGAGGCATCATTTGTTTTGAAGATGGTGTTAATTCTGACACATTACCAAGGGAAACTATTGTGTTTACATTAAACACCGACATGTGCTACCACGGGCATTGTATGCTTCATTTACTGGAGAGACATGCTACAATGATTCCAACTTGATATTTACAAAACAAGTGAATTACCGCAAGGCGAGGTGCGTCATGAACGTTCAGGACCATCAATGCCGAGGTCCGATGTGGTATTGCATACAGACAATGTCTTTTCTGTACACTGTCACTGTCCTGGCATATTATTGAGATGGGCAAAACGTAGTCGCCATTGGCCACCACCAGATATCGTTGACAAAGTTGGAAGAATGGGAGCATTTGTGACACCTGTGGGTTTTAAAGGTAGCGAATATGAACATGTAGAATGGCGGATCTGCTTTAATACGGGGGAGAAAGAACTTGTAAGCAGTCTTAATAATATACAGGTTTACATATATGTTATATTGAAAATGGTGGTTGAGGATGTCTTAAAGCCAATACGGAAAGAACTCTCATCATACACAGTGAAAAAACATTGTTTTTTGGCTTGATGGATGTAACACAGACATTTGTTTCGTAAGACCGTGTAAACATTAAGCTGTACATATAACTATGTCATTTGGATCGTACAATGCAGAGTATCGAAAATGTTCGTTAGTTGATATAATTACATCTTAATACATTTTTTACGACAAATGAATCATTCCGATGTTTGTCTTTGTGTATCGAACCTACTGGTACGATGTGCCGTTACTTTGCTTGTTAAAGTATGCCATTTGAATTATCTTGTATAATGAAGCTGCGTCTATGTCTGTTCTTAGGCACACACCAGATCCAGATTTATTGAGGCGCATTAAGATTATATAGGATAATACTTCATAATAAATGTAAAACATACATTTATATAATTGATTTTACAGACGAAAAGATACCAGTAACAGAGTGAAAAAATAAACTGATTTAAATCGATTCTTATTTTAGATTGTTATAGGAAATTTTTTGGATCTAATGTTGTGTACATCTGATAGTGAAGTCAGGTTGGCGGTCTGTTCAAGATATATATAAAGGAGATGATGTAGAAGATGATGTTATGTCCGTATTATGCAATGATAGTGATAATTGATAAGTGATAGTTAGTTCATACTGTCAACAAATTAAAAACAGCTGTATGCATTGCTTGTTCAATATGTTTGTCTTTGTCAATATGATGCCTTTAAACGAGCATTCCTGTCTGGTGAAAAACATGATAAATCTTTCGTTTTGATATTGAAAAAAGTATCGGTCGCAGTAGTAAGACTTGAATCCAGTCTTTTGCTTAGAATTCATGTTTAATACACGATGTTCCGTGCAATGCTGTCGTTTTGGTGAATTATGATGAAAATACATGTCCTGTATGATATGTATTTACCTTCCAATGCGGTGACCCCAACATTAATAGTACACGTGAGCAATTAATATTAATACATGGTGTGGAGGTTGTGGACTTACATCTGTTCGTAGAATCGCGTTCAAGACACATGTCAAAAGGTCGAAGGTCAAAACATGGTCGTAAGCATAACACTTTTTTTGTGTTAACTTGTTTTGTTTATTGGAATGTTCCGCCGTGTTGAACAATATTTCAGTCATATCACAACGGTCAGTTTATATGCATACACGTGTCCTGGGTAAGTTTGTTTATTACTCATTAATGCAAGTACTTACGACAGAAGTTGAAAATTGCCCTACTATTGCTGCAAATTTGTTAAGCTTTATAACATCTAACTGGCCACAACTCATAAACAGAGGGTTTAATATACAAAAATGTTCGTCAGGGTCTGTAGATTTCAGAACAAGATGTCGTTTTTCTGGAAAGTGCCGGAGGGCTTAGAAATCCAAGATGGCGTCCAAGATTGCCGCCGTTTTATGATTCAATTACTAATAAAGATGAATTGAATTCGTCTATTGAACACCTATATGTACTGACTTTAATATCTGATAGAAGTAATCCATTGATATAGGGCTTCTACCAAACAGATCATCAAGGTCACCAAAGGTCATGGTCAAGGTCATTTCATGGTCATAATGGAAAAATAAACGAAAATTTGAGTATTGACATATCATTTTCTTTTTTAATTCAAATGTTTTACATTTGCTGTGATAACTAACCTCTTTATTTTGTAGCCACATTTACAAGCTTCATTCTAAACAAAAGTAAATGCCTAAAATTGTGTTGGTAACCATGGTAACCACGACTACATACGCTATGTGGCCATTTTTCTGGTTCGTGGAAAGTCATTTGGCACAATATATCACTATTGCCTCGAACAACAGCCTCACCTCCTTGTTCCACTATACTCACATAAGAAAACTGCCCTACCCAACGGCGGCCATGTTTTTAAAAGGACAAGGGTCATTTTTAAACAATGCTGATATATCATTTGAAAAAAGGTTCTATGCAAGTCTCATAATGATTGTGCAAAACATCAGACTTCTAGAGTGTCACAAGGTTTGACTATACCCATGTTATAACAGCTGCTACCCTCATCCCGCAGACAGCCATGTTTTTAACGAACAAAAATCGTTTCCAAACACTGCTGATATATCATAAAAACACATGTTCTGGGTACGCTTCATGAATATTGTGTAACACATGTTTCTTCTAGAGTTTTCACAAGCACTTTTTTTAAATCTGACCTATTGACGTTGTCCGAAATATCATTGCAACAAATGTGCTGAAAAAGTTTTGTGAAAGTTGAGCAATCCATGTGTGCTCTGAAGTGTTAATATGGTACGTGATAACGGACAGACCACGCACACAATATTGTCACAAAATGTCTTCGTGAGCAATGTGTACTCAGATAAGATAAAATCATTGTGCACACATCAGCAGTGAAAACAAACAGCTTGGCAAAGAAATCAGAACATGCTATCAGTAGAAATCACTTGATAGGGATAATTGTCTTTACATTTGTGCAGAGTTAAGATTTCCCACACTTAATGATAATATCCTTGTTTTTGGAGAGCTTTTCAAACAAACTTCTCACAGGCGGCCAAATTGTTTTACCGCCGAGGATAAGTTTTATGACTTTTATTACATTTTTTTTGTCTGACTCAGGAATTAATTTCAAGCAAGGATGTATTTGGACACAACTTAAACTATAAGTCGGGTGAAATTACAGCAACATTTGCCGAACAGCGCCAACGAGCAGAAGCACACTTTTGGATCTACCTTTAATCCAATTCCAAACACACTTGGAAAAAAATGATTTAGATGAACACGTTACTGAAAAAAAACGCATTGTAATCGGTAGAATAACGAACAATTTGCTATAATTAATTGCATAGATAGAATTATACAAGCGATTGCGCTAGAAGCCTTAAGAGTTAATCGATTAAGTACACACGCAAAAATAAGTAAACATATATATCGCACCAAGCGCTTTTGAACAGACACATTTTTTTTCTTCAAACAAAATGAAATAAAAGACACTTTGTTTTAAAAGTACTAATTATAGTTAAGCAAGACTCTTTTTTCAAACGTACCACGTATATTTAAGCATGCATTCTGTACTGTGACACGCGTATCATCGAAGTTGCAAACTGTGACCTATTTCGGCTTGAATCAGCAAGCTACGACTTATTTTAGCTTGGGTTATCAAGCAGTAGAGGGCTATAAGTAAGCTATCTTCACCCTCGAATATAAACGAGTTCACTGGCATTAAGTTTTACTATTCGTATACAGTATTACTATGGAAAAAAAACACACACGACAGAATTGCAGATTATTATGTTCATGTATATATGGCTTTTTCAGATTGAAGTCAAAGATCTGGGCACAATTTTACAACAATTTAATTTGTCAACTAAGTTTTACAAGCATCGCAGTTAACCGCCCTATAATAATTTTTAAACTGAGCACTTTTAGATTACAAGATAAACGCGTTGGTTTCTGTCCACTCGAACAAATGTAGCTGATAATTTGCTCCGATTAGTGCAGATTAACTGAGGACTCTCCATATCACGTATGATAAATAGCTTCTCATCTTTGTTTACTTGTCAGGATTACGGTATCCACCGACGGTTTTGATCTTAAAGTGAGTAAGAATTATCTGTAAGTATCGACTGTTTGGGAACAATATCTTGTTGAGAACATGGATGTGTAGAATCTTGCAGAAATGAACCACTTTGTAGCATCTATTGACATCAATGTCAAGCATGTTTGTACTTGGAGATTAATCTCCCAATATTAGAATTGTGCCTTATTCATGATTAAATTACATGTGCTGATATATATGTATGCAGTGTCTCATTTAAAACAAATATGCACAGTTTTTGCAAGCATAATATAAAAAGTACACAGGTTATCAGATAATTTGCAAGTAGAATTTTACAAGGTTTATTTAAAAACACGTTCAGGTTAAAAGTGGCAATATGCATTATTTCATTTATGTTAAAGTCAAAATATCTGCCCATTAAACGCTTAACAATTGTTCCATGATTTGGAATTGGGTTAAAACTTATTAAGTTTAAACTTCATGATCGTTATACGTGATGCATTTACGTACATAAACTACAGCTTTGTCACAAACATGACTTAACAATTACCCTCTCACCACTTTGAAACAGTAAACAAAATTGTGTCTTGAACATCAAACACTTCATGTTTTTGCCATATTTCAATTTTCAATTCTATCGCTTGATAAATATGGAAAAAGATCACTTCACAAACGGAGAAAATTGTATACGTTTGCCATAATAGGTTTACTATCAATATAAAGAAGTGAAACTCCAGCTGCTGGAGCAGTATTGAATTTTCATTAAAAACAATTAGTTGGTCCTTTATTTAAGGCAAGTGACCGGTTGCCCAAACAGTACAAAACAGCACAAAACAGCACAATACAAACCAACATAAACACAAAATATAAATAAAGCTGGGGTCACCGCCTTGGAACGGTCAATGCAAAGCGTTGGGGGTTTAAACCTGGTTACAGAGCGCTCAACCTCACACTTGGCCCAGCAATATTCATAATACATTTAAGTGTAAATAAAATTTAACGTCATAGCATTGTAACTCAAATTAAACAATAATAAAAGGGAATTAAAACACATTTAATTTAATTACTATTTAATTACTCAATTGCATTGAAGATACAAGAGTAACAGAGTTACAACTTTTTGACGAACGATCAAATAAAACTATTAACACTTGTCAACTACATTCCTTCTTTATAGAAACGATTTTAGAATATAGCATCATAGAGTTAATATCTCAGATAATCATCGCGCAAATACAGGAAGAAGCAGCAATAATGGGTGTAAAAATTCCATATTACATAGCTAGGTTGTTTATGTGACTGCTCAAACAAGAAACGCCTATCAGAGAGAAAATATAAATAAAATTGAATCAAACTTAATAACTCAAGAACGTGTGGATCACTGCTCATGAAAAAGTGTCTTGCACATCTTCACTTTAAAGGGGATTACATATTCCAAGTTTCGATTCAATAACTTGACAAATGAAGTCGCTCAACAAACTTTAATCATTTGATTCGGACAAACAAACAAACCAATCAACCGACCAATCAATCGACCGACCGCCCAACAGCGTGACTCCTACATAACTCCCTGTCAAACTTCGGTGTATAATTATGTTAATCTGTTGTTGTTTTTTTTTAATATAATGAGCAATTAAAAGCCCACATATAGATCTATGAAATTGACACAAAATATGGTCAACGTACCGTTTATCAGACTTTTTAATAGTGTTATTTGTGTTTTTGTTGTTATACATCAACCACTATTTTTTTTCATAATTTTGTTTTTCTAAATGCTTTTTAGTACATAAAAGTTGCCTGGTATACGTATACAACTAAAACATAAAACCCGTTTGACAACGACCCCTATTGATACATACGAGCTTGACACAAGATTGTCACTGCACAGTTTATATTTTGTCTCTAATATATATATATATATATATATATATATATATATATATATATATATATATATATATAATGTAGTGATACTAATGTGAGCATGTAATATGCAAAATGTTTATTATTGCTTCAAACAGGAAAATTGTAAATCGAATTACGTGTCAATGTTTTCGAAGTTTGAATAACAGTCATGAAGGGGGTTTATTCCGCCTGTCTGAAAACTGGAAGGGGGTTTGTTCCGCTATGGAAGGGTGTTTCTTCCGTTTATGCAAAATGTGAAAGGGGGTTTCTTCCGCTATACTGTTTTTAGGGAAGGGTGTTGACAACACCCGGGAAGGGTGTTGACAACACCCAACACTTAATTTAGTTTCGTCTGGTTTTTCTGTTGCACCAGTATACAGTACAATAACTGTTTCTATAGTGACTTATGTAAACGTCCTTAACGATAAATATACAGTGTGTGTTTGATTTGCAATTAATTTTGAAGAAATGTCAAATTCCAAATCATTCGCTATATCATTCTGTTAAAATTTTACCACGGAACATTAAACGGAAATTTAATGCACGCACGTTTTCCATGCGTTTGACGTGACGTTGTTCATGTAGGGAATAATTTGCGCGCGCTTTTCTCAAGAAAATATTAAAACACACTGTACATTTACAGTTTGTTTGAAGAATGTGGTAACGTCGAGTAAAAATTAAATAGGGAAGAGTGTTTCGGATTTCAAATTTAATTATGCGCATTTGAGAATTCAACAAGAAACGGAATATGGTCCAATTTCTAGGACGCACATACTTCGGTACCATGTTTTTTTTTCGGATATTCCCATCGCAAAAGCATGTGAGCCATCGCAAAGACAAGAAAAAAATACCTTCCCTACCTAAAATAAATTTCAGCCGATTCCCGAAACACACAATTTTTTTTTGTTTGGCCCTAGGGACCAACTTCTGCGAAAACCTCTTGATGTATTGTCTCTATGATGGCTGCACTTTTCGCCACAAATGAACTACTATGATTTCCAGTCAAAGTTTTCAAAAGTGGACCTTGTCTTAAAAAGGTGTTCTTGTGTTTTCCTTGCCATCCATTGTTGAGTCATCATAGGACCATCTGGGCCTGAAAAACAGAAATACATATGAAATCCTTTGCAGAAAAATATAGAATTTGAAATGACATAAATATTCTACTCTCAATGATCATGTTTGAGAAAAATCAAACTATGATATTTATGAATATCATTATCATTGTCATACCAGACCAGGATCACCACATGGTTGTCATATATGTCTTCAGTACACTCCTCTGCTTCATTTTTTTGAAGCAAACAAAAATCATCTTTGATTTAATAATAATTATAACTTGCCTGTGTTCTCATTGTAAGTACATTTATATCTAACTATTTAGTATACACAAACCCCTTTAATAAATGACTGTAATAATGGATCAACAGAATTACAATTAACAATACATGCTTTCTTACTTTGCAGTCATAGTAGATCTTTAAGCTCTCTCCAGATGTAGCCATGTTTTCTTCCCCGAAGACTGTGGCATTCCCTTGGCTGATGCAGTTCTTTTGTCGAAACTATTAATATATTCCAAACAATAGTTTAGAAAAGGCAGAAATTAACATATATTAGGCATACACAAGTATTCATCAACAGAAAAAAATATAAAAAATTCAAATAAGTTAATTTACAAGATAATAAAATGAGTGAAAACAATGTCCGCTTACTAGTACCTATCCGAGTACTACTTAAGTTTTGGAAAAACAAATATAAGCACCTCTTATTAAATACAAAAGACAGTGTAGGTTCCATGTTAGGGTTTCAAATTTTCACGCACACTACTTTTGCATGTATTCAAACGGATTTTAGTAAATATATGTGATGAATAACATCAAATGATCAATGACATTGCAGACAAATTTCCGTGTGATGATGTTTGAGAAAATGTTTTATCAATTAAAATATATAAACATAGCATGAAGTTATGAAACGAACAATGAATAAACATGTTAAATACTTACCATATTGATGTACATGGAAATGAAAACTGTGAAAATGACAAAACAAGTTTGACATTGGTGTCTGCTAACTTTTATGTACATGGTAAATTTATATAAAAGGGGAGTAACTCAACAAATGTTTAGTATCTAAAATCAAATAAGTCTTTATATTATTATAGTTGTCATAGCTTTCAAAGTTTAAAGTTGACTCAGTTCATAAAATGGTATATAATTTCATTTAAATGGATAACATATTAATGTTATAAAATCATAATTTAAGTTTTAAGCTATGAATAAACACAGTGTTTCAAATGAAAGTACAATTACAAATCACTTCATCAATTAAAATATTATTTAATGATATCTGGATCGTATTCTTGACCATAAAGTTTTATTTTTCATTTGTTTTAAAGGATATTTATACACTTATTAATTTTACCTGATTTTAAGTACATTTTAATCAAATACTTGGTAGTTGTACATAAAGATATTAGACTTTGTCCCCAAAATTGGAGCATTTTTTGCTGATTTTTAGTAAAATATGCACACAAATGCATTCCATTACATGGTAATAGGTAAATAAAGCATTTAAGATACACACCCCTTTCATTTAATGTTGATTTAGAAGGAGGATAACAATTTTCCCCACATAAAATAAAAGTTGTAATGTATACAGTGAGTAGGACACTTTTTGTGGCCATCTTGGACGCAATCTTGGATTTTGAAGCCCTCCAGCTTTTTTCGAACAAATGAAATCTCATACCATAATCTACAGACCCAGACGAACATTTCTGTATATAAAACTCTTTGTTTATGATCAGTGGTCAGTTACTCCCCTAAATAAGCGACTTATGTGTGCCTGTTTGCAGCACTATACACGAATCACACGTCAGTGAAGAATGGTCATACTCACGATGGTCAAACCAAATTGCTCTCCCGATAGCGTGTTCGTTGCTTTTTAACAGTTTTGACTTAACTGTTCGGGTCTTAGATATAACATTATCGACATTATATTATCTATATATATACATCCAGCAATCGTGGGTATTAGATTTCGCAGAATCCACTTACATCCCCTATTTATACCTCCAGCAATCGTTGGTTCTTAAATATCGCAATATCAATCTTACATTCTCTATTAATACATCAACACTAGAGGGTTCTTGGATATCACAATATCATCCTTATATTCTCTATTTATACATCCAGCAACCGTGGGTTCTTAGATATCGTAACATCCACTTACATCCACTATTTATACCCCCAGCAACCGTGGGTTCTTAGATATCGCAATATTAACCTTACATTCCCTATTTATAAATCCAACAATCGAGGGTTCTTAGGTATTGCAATATCAACCATACATTCTCGATTTATACATCCAGTAATCGTGGGTTCTTAGATATCGTTATATCCACTTACATCCCCTTTTTATACCCCCAGCAATCGTGGGTTTTTAAATACCGCAATATTAACCTTACATTCCCTATTTATACGTCCAAGATTCTTAGGTATCGCAATATCAACCTTACATCACCTATGTATACATACATATTAGTTATAATTCAAATTGTGAATAGAGTCTTAAAATAGCGCCGTCGACGATTTAATTGAGTAAACCTTTGTTGGACAAGACCCTAATTTTATTGTCTGAAAAAACAACCTCCAGTTAAACAAACAATATAATACCAATTATAATACACACTTAACTCACATCACTTCGAGGCAGTTACGATAGAAACACTTAAGAATAAGTCGCAAATCATTATTATTTTTACGGGTTTTAACTAACGAAAAATTCGAATAGGTGCGTCCCTATGGATAATCTGCGTATCAAATCTCTTACAAACATAGTGATCAGTGTGTTTCGACTTTTTTATTCAACAAAATGTATTGCTCACACAGATTTACCGACTGTGGATAATGAACACCTTCATTTTGCTTTCGTAATGAGATATGTTTAGAATGTATACTTGATACAACGAAAATATGCAAACATGCAAATCTGTCAAATCTGTTGAAATTAAACACCTTTTTAATAATTTCTGCTCAGATCATTTTATCAAAATTAATAACGTGTACACTTTAAGTTTCTTATTTTTAACGCTGCTGCTGTCACAAATACATTAATCAAGCAATTCCTGTTTTTGATTTTGGTTCACGATAATTATTATATTTTACAAGAATAAACATTTCCTTATATAACACATACATACATGGATTCGCTTATCAATTGAACAAAGAACGGAAACTGTTTTTATACAAAATCAATTCATAAACACAAAAACAGATTATAACGCGTATGGGTTTGTACATGGTGCATGTACACTTTCATAAATTCTTATCAACATGTTGTTAGTTCCTGCAAGGTGAATGTTTTAAGCACTTTCAGGTTGAGTGTGGAATTGCTTCCATATAGACGTGCACTATTATAAACTGCCTGGGTTATGGGCCTTACATCAGACAGGCAAGGAGATATGTCTTCATGGAGATTGATATGCTGTCGAATGCACTGAGCCGTGGGAAAGTAACGCGTATCCCTACTGGTAGCAAGGCAGACGGACTGACGTGCTCGTTTGAAAATGACTGTGATATACTGGTTGTACTAGAACGTGTCATGTGTTTAGACAATTGTGCCGATTCTAACACATTAACACAGGATGCTTTTGTGTTTACATTAAACACCTAGTTGTGCTATCACGGGCACTCTAGGCTTAATATTAATTTACTATTAATTTACTAGAGCGACGTGATACAATGATTCCACCAATTGTGCGGGATGCCCTCTGTAATGGTGAAAATGGGAAAACTATCCTAAGCAGCGACTTGTATGTTCATACTAATGATGTCTCTCTAGAACAAAGTGAGGTATTCCATAAACGTGCTAGGCCATTGTTTCCAAGTTCAACTGAGCCAGTTACGCTGTCACTGTCATTGTTTATAATTGAGATTTGCAGAACGTAGTGGCCATTTGCGACCACCGGATATCGTTCACGAGGTTGTAACAATGGGGACATTTGTCACACCTGTTGGGTTAAAGGGTAGCGAATATGAACATGATGATTAAAGGATTTGGTTTAATACTGGGGAGAATGATCTTGTGAGCAGTCTCAATAACACCCAGGTTTAGATTTATGTTATATTGAAAATGGTTGTAAATGATGTTTTACAGCCAGTAAAGAAAGAAATTAAATCAAACACAGTGAAAAACAGTATATTGTTGCTTGCGTAGAAAAATCCACAAGCACGGTTTAACGAAATCAGTTTGCTTTATTGGCTTTGGGTTGGACTTGGGCAGCTAAGAACGGCAATTATAATGATCCATCTGTAATATTATATGGTACATGTACCAGAAAAGAATATAATGGCAGCTCGGGGATGGTATGATTAGAAACCGCATACTTGTGTAGAAACAATCACAGAAATGATGAACGAAGGTGAGAGGATATTATTTAGATTGCACACTATCCGGAAGGCAGTAATCTCGCACTCAGAGCCACTAATGTGGTACAGCAAGAAGAGAGTGGAGCTTGAACTGCTGACCCTTAAGTACTGGAACATATCAGAGGATAAAAATAGTGTGGGTAATACGTGGGACATTGTCGTAGAGAAGGCGGTAGAGCAGGCGGTAGAGCAGGCGGTAGATATGCATCGGATTGATATATTGAGACAGATTCAACATAGGATGCATTGGGAAAGAAGTCGGGTTTGTGATCTAATCAATGAACATGACATGATGATAATTTAATTCCTTGTTATGAAATAATCGTCGTCAATGATTGTTATACAATTGCTACAAATCCCACAATTTACAACAGATATATAACTGTTTTCCAGAAAATAACATTTGTATTCATAGTGTTCGTTACAATTGATCCTTGAAACGGACATGTACCTGAACAAAAAGATAGATACGTATTCCGTATTCACTGTGTTTCATTGATCCTAGTAAATGATCGTTGGTTTCCAGAGTATTTAAAGGAGTTTTATTTTCACGGATCATTATTGTAATCGTCATTATTTATTATATAGCAATTGTGTTATAATGTTATTTCACTGTATACTACTTTAGAAGTAACTGATAACTGATACTACTCGTGGGTTTCGACAAAAGAAGAATTTGTGTAGATTGAAGATTTCAACTTATACAATGTTTATAAATATTCGAGAATTGCAGTGAGAAGATCTTAACAATGATCCATACGCGGTATTCACAAGCATGACACAATACCCTTTATTACAATATCTCGGTGTTGCACATTCCTCAATCACTCCCATTTTCACAAACACACAATATACTAAAATATCAGATATGATGATAATACAAAATACATGCCTAATATACGAGTATGTCATTGATATTACAGACGAACCGACACCAGTAAAAGAGTGAAACAATATAAGTATGCCAATTGATGCACAGATGAGAATGCGTTGGTAATAATTCGGATCCAATTTTGCAGGCTGTAGAAAGTCGTGTACGTAAGATAGTGATAGAGGTCCGTCAGAGGGTGAAATGGAAAGAAAGTCAGGTTGATCATCGGTTCGAGATATATCCAAAGATATTTAATATATTAAATGTCGCTTATAAATCAATCGGTAAAAAAGAACGTTATGCAATTGTTCATACTTTCGACAATTTAAAACATATGTATATATGCATTATTCAGTCTTTGTAAATCGGATTCATTTGATTTAGGATTGTTTGTTTTTTTTCTGTAAAAAAACACAAGTAATAATTTTTGGCCACTTGTCTTTTAAACGGACATATTTCTTTACACAATTTTTGGTTCACAGACGGTCATAGTTTTGTTTAACAATGTTAAATGTGGTTAACTTTCGTGTGTGCTGTGAATACTTCTGGACTACTGACAGGCCCTATAGGCTATATAATAGCGGTACTCAGCCTTCAAAGAGGCAGTCAATGACAGTAACCTATCGTTGTTCGTGCCAGTAACAAAGCGTCGTTCATGTTGTTAACATAGCGATGTCAATGCGAGTAACATAGCGATGCCATTTATAAAGTGATGTTCATGCAAGTAACAAAGTGTTTATTGACATGAAGATAACGGTTTTCAACCTTTATAGCGATGTAAATGACTGTCACATAGCGGTGCGAATGGCAGTAACATATCAGTGTTAATGACCGTAATCTAGTGTTGTTTGTGCCAGTAACAAGGCGTTGTTCATCTTTCATTGCGTTGTTTATAGTATTAAAATAGCCATATCCATGCCATCCACATAGCGGTGTTCATGTCAATACATAGCTTTGTTGATTCGAGTAATATAGAGGCGCACATGCCAATAACATGGCTGTATGTATGCTAGTAATGAGTGGTGATCATACACGTGACAGTGTGGTATTAATGCAATACATTAAGCGGTGTTCAGCATAGCGGCGTTCATGTGCCTTTATTGTGCTGTCCAGCCTTCATATCAGTGCTCGGCGTTCGTAACGATGTTCAGTCTTCACATCCGTGTACAACGAGTATTGCTATTTCCATGCCAGTAGCATAGTGATGTTTAGCCTTTATAGCTTATCGTGTCAGTAAGATATTGGTGTCTAGTCTTATCGGCGATGTTCAACTTCCATAGCGTAGTTCAGCTTTCGTCTAGGTGTTCAGTAACCGTGTATAGTTATATAGGTCTAATACAATATTAACTTTGGTTTTTATATTCGCTTCGGAATTTATTTTATAACAAAACAAGAGTCATCATACACGCAAATTATGACTGCCAACTTTCTTTTTCTATTAGAAAATAATGAAGCCGGCATACTCTTCTTTAGATTTCAATTGATTTATGGAAAATACTTTTGTTTTGCTTGGTTAAGAGTTCAAATCATTTCACTAACATAGACATTTGGTGAGCGGTGTAATATATTTAAAAACCTTAAAGGGACCGTCAACCACGAATGACGAAAAAAGGAAAAGTTCTAAAATACCGTATTTTTTTACAATAACTAGTTTATATTGATATATTACAGTACTTGAAAAAAGTTGTTAAGTTTTCATATTTTTAGTATATTTGGTAATCAATTTTACTGGGTATGTCTACCAGGTAACTACCAATAAACTATAAATAACGCACGTAGCTTGATCATCATCGGCAAGTGGTTAACCGAGGAATGCAAATTATGCATGTGTAGTGGATTGTATATATTATATATATAATTATCAATCTACTTGCGCAAATTCTATCAAAAACCATGTTTATTCATATTTAAGTGGAATGTGAATATAAAAACCTCATTATATATAAATAAATATATAATATATATATATATATATATATATATATATATATATATATATATATATATAAATATATAAATATATATATATATATATATATATATATATATATATATATATATATATATATATATATATATATATTATTTATAGAACGTTCAATATTAAATAATCATTATTTTTATCATACGTATGTATGTTATTAGAAATATATAAAAGGTGTATCCCTATTTATCCAAAATTAAACCCTTAACAAACATTTTCAGGAAAATTACAAAAGACAGTTGTTCTATTTTCATTATAATACATAAATATAAATGAAAACCAATATCATATCGCGGAGATTTAGTTAACCTTACCATGTGTTCACGGGCGAACTCACGTATTCAAGTGCTCCTACGACTATGTGCTCATACCTACTTTCGGGAATCATCATGGAATTATTGCCGTACTTAACAAATAAACATGCCTAAGCTTATTGAAGTAGAAAAAAAACAATAATCAAAAGAGAAAAAAAAATATTCATGCACATGGGAATGTGAAATCACGCCCGTACACATAGCATCATTAACTTAGGAAAGGAAACACCGAAATATAAAGTTTTGTATAATATACATTATACGTTTTTTTAAGATAAGTGGTACAGAAAATATACGTCAAATATCTTTTTAAACATATTTATTGTTGTTTTTGATCGAGAATGTAACCCGCCTCTCAGTTTCGCTGAATGGATCAAGTTCCTCCCGGGTACTACTTCCCCGTACCCCCATTTTTTTCGTACCCTACATGTTTCGTACCCAATTTTTTTCGTACCCAATTTTGTTCCATACCCAATTTTTGATCGTGACTAAAGTTTTGTTCGTACCAAATTTTTTGTCCTACCCAAATTGTTTTTTGTTACCAAATCTTTTTTCGTACCCAATTGTTTTTTGCATAATGTTTGTACCTACAATTTTCGTACCCGTTTTCTTTCCTACCCAAAATTGTCTTACCCACATACACAATTGAGGTGATGTAGATAAACTTAAATAGATGCTTTTATATCAATCCTCTTCAAAAGCATCGTCACACCAGTACTTTCAGTACTTTGATTATTTTTTATTTTGAAAAAAGTGAAAAAGTTCAGGTTTCTAGTACAAAAATAAATAACCTAAATTAAAAAAGTAAAAATAACAACACGACAATTATTATATAACGTTGCACGGCTTTTATCACGTGGTTAATTAAAACGGCAGGGATTTGATCCAACTAATCTGGTTTCAGTCAAATATCTGCGCAGAGGTTGTCAAGTGAGTATTTCGAAATGCTAATTTGCGAGTTCGAAGTTTAACATATTGTTGCTTTTATGAACTTTGTTCGACTGTTGATTCCAATGGTTTTTTTTATCCAGTTAAACACGAAAGTAAATTGCTTTTAAGAGCTGGCATAAATAAAGTATAAATTGCTAAAAAAAATTAAAGTTTACTAAGAAAAGCTGACCACTGCAACTACTTCTTCTACTACAAAAATAATACAAATTAAAATAATAATAGTAATAATAATAATAATAATAATAATAATAATAATAATAATAATAATAATAATAATAATAATAAAACTAATTATAATACAAATCACGGTCTCGGCGAATTCATAATAACGCAATTATACAAATGGAATAAATTATTAACTTATATGTTTACGCCGCACCACGTGTAAGCCTGTTTCATCTTTTATTTGTTTAGAAACAAATATCATATATAATCGCTTTAATATCCCACCCACGACAAATGTTAGTGTAGTTTTGTATTTATGATCGTGTTGACCCCTTTGAAAAAGATCGCATATATTTGCTTGAATAGTCCTTCTTCAACAACATCGTATTCGTTGGGTGATACGTTTTAAGTATTTAATGACGCTTGGAACATCTAACATATATAGTACAAAAAGATCTCCGTATGTTTTTTATGCTTGATCTAGGCAGATAGATAGATATTTGTCTTTTGGTCACAAGTTTACAAGTATCATTGATTGCAATCCAAAATAACTTTACATCTCGCGCATGTGCATATATGTTATCGATTCTGTCTAGGTCAATGGATATAAGATCGAAATGCAATCATGTTTGCGCTTTATAATTACATATTCCATTGCCATTTTATTATCGATATAGATGTCGTCGCGAGGGGCGGTAATCCGAGATCAATCGATTTCTGGGATTATCTATTATTTTCATATGATTTTAAACTTATATATATATGTGAGTATTAAATACCATATTAAAAATGTTTGGTGACAATGAACTTTTGTTTCTTACATACATGTGTGTATACTTTCTTAATATCCAAAGTTAAACATACTGGAAGTTGTTTGCCTTCCCTGTTTGAACTTTGAATGTATTAAATTCCCCTTAGTATTTTACACCGGCCAATACATACACTCAACATACTCTTACATCTGTAAATAATACAACTCACTTTGTATTCTACTCTCAGCTTTGACCATGGCTGTTTCCCTGATGGATGTGGGTGAAGTGGCAGAAATTCTTTCTGGTTTAAATAGCATGTACGGAGAGATGGGCCTGTAAGTACAACTTTGAAGTATTATTTTTAATTCACCTTCAGTCAGGTTTGACGGTATAACGGATATCACTGTATATGAGCTACAATAATCTAGTGTGTATTGGTAGTTAGACTTGTACTAGAAAAAACTAGGAAACTTTTACTGGTATTTTATTGTTCGCCTGACTTTTTAGGCCTCCTGACATTCCACCAAAAGCCAACTTCAAACTGGACGTCACACAGCACTCCAGTGTTCCATTCGACTACAGCACCCTGGATTTTTCTCAGAAATTGGAGGAGGCGTAAGTTGTATTAATGATACCCCAGATCATGATTGAATGTTTGTTTAACAAAAGAAAAACGGTCAATGTCAACTATTTGAACTTTGTCGGTTCTTGAGCTCAGGCGAAAACATATTGAATCATCAAATCATGTTTTCTGAACAAAAGTTTGTTTAAAGTAAAATGCTATACTGTTTGTTTTGTCCAGGAAAAAGAAAAAAGAGAGTGGGAATTATTTCTTCAAAAGAAAAGGGTATAAACAGGCTATAAACTTGTACACTCAGTAAGTATGACTAAATGTCTATTGTTTCCATTTTTTTTTTATTGTCAGGTTATATGCATTTAAAAAAGTTTTTAGTAAACCATACCATATATAATTCATAATTACCGGTTTCCAGATCCTATAATTTTGCTTGCCTTTTAATAATGGCCAAACTGCTCAAAAAATAGTCTGAGTTATACCAGTTATCTGCATCGCTGATGGCGTCTGCCCAATGCTCAGGCTAAGGCAAAAGTGCGACATTTTTAGGTCGACGACCAAAGTCCATAACTCTAATCTGCACTTGAGAAAAATTATGCCTCTTTTTGCACTTTAAACATTCATGTTAATGTTTAAGTTCAACAACTTCATATCGCTATATATACAAAATATATTAAAAGAGAATTTGACATGTATTTAAAATAAAACTTGACATGTATTTAAAATAGAACTTAACATTTATTCAGGATCTTTGTAAACAGTCACTGCCCAACTCCTATAACTGTGAGTAGCCTGTGAGCAGAATAATTATTTCCATTTTTGTTCTTATGAAGGTTAAGTTAAGGGTTTTGTGCTAAATGGCCACGCAAAACTTAAGGTAAATAATCAGGGTAAAACAAGCCAATCGCAACAAAAAAAAATCATGGGCCCAAAGTGAAAATTGTATGTCCAATTTAAGAAAAGTATACAAAGAATAAGAATGGATAATCATTGCCAAAATGTTAGTTTCTAGCCCTACAGTGTTTTCTATTTTGTCTCCCAGGGCCTTGAAGATCATAGACAGTAAAGTGAGTTCTTACCAGCTACAACAGGTGCTAGAGCTCAGATCTGTTGTACATTGCAATGTCTCTACCTCCCTCTTCAAGGTATCATTCAAATTTTTCAAATTTGCAATACATAAAAATGTGTATAACATATTTGCTTTATTATTAATTAGCTGACATGAATTATTAAATGTCATTCTGACATTTGAATATGAGTAAAATATTGTGTGCTCCTCATGAATACCACTCACTTCAATAACACTTTACTTGTTAAATGTTATCTTTGTTATTTGCTAAATAACTTTTTTTAACCATTTTTAATGTTCATTAATATTTTGAAAACCTGGTTTTGGACGTGACTTGTTTGGAGCTATTTTTATTTGCATTTACATATTTTATTTAAAAATACTTTTATTGATGGTGTTTAAATTGCCTACGGGAATAAATAGATACAGAGGCTTGCTTTGTCGTTCGTGATTCCATTCATGGTTTAATCGTTTTTGTTATACATGCACTCCATAAAGGATAAAAATGTATAAGAGCTATGTGGTAAGATAGCTTTATAAAATTTTGCGCCAGTGGGGAGTCCCAAGAGGTCAGACAATACTTTATTTGATATTACTTTTATATGTTGGATTATTGTAGTGTGTGAGGTGTTTAATTTTGTGTGAACTAACTGCTGTTGTTTTCAGTTGTCAGTATTCGAAGATGCCCGCCAATCTGCGCAGAAGTCTGTCAAAATACAGCCATCTAACGCTAAGGCATACATTCGCCTTGGACAGGTTTACAAACATATTTTAAAATCATATGTTTATCCAATTATTTTTTTTAATTTACTTTTTTGATGTCATTGTTCTGATTTAATAGAAATATTGTATGTATTTCAGGCAAAATTATAGATTAAATAGATTTCTGTAAATATTAATTTTATTAATTTATTAATTGAATTTTAAACAATACATTATATCGCCTCATTGGTGCAAAAAGGTACGATGTGCCTTCTTCTTCCAATGTCGCATGGTACCTTTTTGCACCAAGAGGGCGATATATTATAAACTTGCTGAAGTGCATTAGATAAAAAAAATCTTTCCTTTTACGGTAACTTATAAAAAATTCACAAGAAATTCAACAGATTTTATAATAAATAAAAAAAATGACGTAAAAATAATTCAATAAAAGAAATCACAATCATTGAATCAAATTTAGAGAAATCTATTCTTTTTTATAGGCTGAAGAGAAGCTTGGAAATCCTGAAGAAGCCATTAAAGCATATAAGAAATCATTAAGTTTTGATGCTACAAATCGGGTTTGTTTTCACAGTTATTTCTTTGTAAACGCCTGTCTCATGAAGGGACGAATTATAGCAACATCCTTGTTGGAAATATTGGTGGTTTGGCCGGCAACACATTAATTGTGTTTCTGTTCTCTTAGCTGTACAGTTTTCATCTTATCTTCATCAAATTTTCAGGAAATGTTTGAGAACATAATGTAGAGGCCAATTATGATGTTCTATAATACCTGGCTTTTCAGAGTTATTGCCCTTTATTTATTACAAAAATGATTAACTTGCTGTTAACGCTCTCTTGTTTGTGCAGATTTTAATGAATCTACATCAAACTTTCTGCATATGATTATTGACATCAAATGGTTTGCAAAACATGTAAACAAGCCGATTCACACCAGCTTTACAAGAGTATACGAAATTTGTAAAAGTTCAGCTCTAAACGAATTCAATTTTCACCAAATCTTCACCATTCATTCCAGATATTTGATCCTTTTTTTCACGTCGGTCATATGTTTTTTGTCCATGACTATGTTAAGTTTGTCTATATTATGATCATATATTCTATATTATTGGTCATGGAACAACAGACGACGATGTGCTTCATTAACCCATATGTTTTCAATGCAGTTGAGCTAAAATAACTAGGTTTAAATTGACACATATTTTGTTATGTAACAAAAGCATGTTATACCCCTCCATTTATAAAATTATTAGCTTTATTTTTAGTACAATAATATGAGTATTTTCATGTGTGTATATGTTAACTTTTATAGCATGCATTTCTGTTTATTTCTTTTCCATTGTTCGTGTCTTCATGATCCTGCTAGGCATCATCTTTAACATGTGTGCATCTATTCTGCTGAAAATGTCATTTTACCTGAATCTCTGTATCCTTTCTCCTGAATCTCTGTATCCTTTCTTCTGAATCTATGTATGCTTTCTTCTGAATTTATGTATCCTTTTTTTCTGAATCTATGTATCCTTCCTTCTGAATCAATGTATCCTTTCTTCTCAATCTATATGTCATTCCTTCTGAATCTCTGTATCCTTTCTTCTGAATCTATGTATGCTTTCATCTGAATATATGAATCATTTCTTCTGAATCTATGTATGTTATCTTCTGAATCTATGTATCCTTTCTTCTGAATCTATCTATCCTTCCTTCTGAATCTATGTATCCTTTCTTCTCAGCACTTCTTTATCTCTTCTTCTGAATCAATGCATATTTCTTTTCAATTTCTTAATCCTTTCTTCTGAATCAATGAATATTTCTTCTGAATATATTCGTACTTTATTTTATTTTTAATATGTCTTTCTCCTTTTGTTAGTTTATTTCTTCTGAAAATATGTATACTTGTGTGTATATTTGTTTGTATAATTCTGACATTTGAATGTATGGATCTGTTCTTCTGGTCATCTTTTTCTTCGTATAATTGTGTCACTTTCATGATATCTATATTTGTTGCATACATTTGCATATTTTGTGCGATTTTTCCAACTTTTTTATTTATCATTATCATATTTTCAAACTTGTAATTCATGATTTATGTTTTCTGACTAGTAAATTCTCCTCACTTTTTCTTTATTTGACTGCATCTTCACCTACAACACTTTTGTGTATATATTCCTCTTAAATCATTTTCCTGTCATTGCATAATCATCTGCTCTATCCATATGCCTGTGTGTGCTAATAAGTCACTTGATACACAGTGGCTGTACAACGAGTGTTTGCGGCTGTCCAAGGTGAGCCAGAAAACCAAGGAGAACCAACAGAAGATGTACTCTAAGATGTTCTGGGGCTCCAATCCACCACCTGTCAATGAAAAACAAGAAAAGAAACCAGGACCAAGCTCTGTGAGTTCATAGTTCGAGTTTTAAGGAATGTTTTTTAGCGTAGTTGTGCCAACCTGTTAGTAGGAAATAGGGGTTGGACAATATACCTTAAAAGAGTCGATTGGAAATATTATTTTATGAGGTCGAGTGAATAAGAATAAAAAATATACAAACAACCACTAAATGTTCTTTATATTTAATGATTTTCCCAGGTATTTTCCTAAACCCTAGAAAAGTATGAAGATTTACGAACAACAGCAATGTTTTATAATTTGCCAAAATAAAATTGTGTGTGTAAAGAAAGAAGGGTATTGCTTTTCTTAAAATACTCCATGGTGACCTCCTTATTTTTCCATACAGATTTCAAAGACTTAGACATTAAAGTCAGCATACACAAAATTAAGTTCTGGATATCTTGAAAAAGATTCCCCAAACAATAGTACATCCTTAACACCAATACTACTTACTAGAAAGTTTTCATTCTTTTATTCAAAACTAAGCAAGCTCAACTGGCCTCATTTTACCTTGACCTTGCCTAACCTTTGGAATGTTTATTAATCAATACTTTGGAGGCTTCCACCGTGGGCCTCAGAGTTTATTAAACATGAACTATTTAGCAAAATCCAAAACGGACAAAAACGGACACGGACAAATAACGTGAATCCGTGAAAAGACGGGTATTGGTTAATCTTGGTCAAATTTGTTAGTAGATCGTATTCTCGCGGTAGTCAAACTTAATCGCTAAAATGCATCAATTTTATATTACATTTATATTTACCGATCATAATATAATAAGTGTGTAGGCATTTTTGAAAGCGAAATGCAACTCAATATTATAATGACATGTTACAAGCAGCGTGCATTGCAACCTTACGATATTTATTTTCAAGTCCATACGTTCATAAGTAATGTTATTAGTAATATATTGATGATCAAATCCAACGTTGGTCAACAGGGATCAGCATTTGATGTGTTCACTTGATATATATTTATTTAATATAACCATGCATGCGTGCATGAACAATCTTTATTTGAAGCCAAACATATATTCCATTTGCTATTATTTGATAAAACATTTGTCAACTTTTACATGTCTTTTAAATGTTTTTATACTATTTATCAGATGGCGGAAGGTGGCTCATGTCGTGATAAACCAGAACCTGAATTTGTTCCCCGTCCGAGCGGACTTCACTGTCGCAACTCTCAAGTACGTATTGACATAAACTTTACTGATTAACCGTAGCACCAGTAACAGTAGTAGACGTAATAGTAGTAGTAGTTGTAGTGGTTGTGTTGTTAGTTGTTATGGTTGAGGTGGAGGTTGCGTTGGTAGTAGTTGTAGTAGTTGTTATTGTTGTTATTTTTATATTAGTATTAGTTGCATTAAAATTAGTTGTATAAGTATTAGATGTTTAGTAGTAGTACTAGCTGTTGTGGTAGAAGTAGTAGTAGTAGCGTAGTAGCAATAGGAGTAGTAGTGGTAGTAGTAGAAGTAGTTATAAGAATTATAAGTGATAGTATTAGTAAATGTAGTAAATTCCCTGAATAGTAAAAACTATTGATTGCGGTTGCCGTTTGATAACATCGACAATAGTTCTCATCATTTTCCAATGTTTCACTTAGATTAAACAAAATATATACACTATATGTCCTAAGCGAGTTCATTGTTTTCTTTACCCATGAAAACATTAAGGCCATGTGAATACAAAAACAGGAGCTAACACTAACGCTTGTTTTTACTGATTAATGCACTTGGCTCTCTAGTATAAATACATATACCTTCAGTAGAAAGTAAACGGTTCTTTTGGTAAGAAAAAAGACCATAACTGTTATGATACCATGTTGTTTTGTTTACGTATTTCTATAGTTTGACATCAATTTCAATAGTATTATATGACTAAGACGTCTTTAAGACACCGGAATAAATTCAACTATTCATTGCTGTTACTCACTATAAATTTAGTAAGCTGGTTTAAGGGGCCAATACATGTATTCACATATTATTCAGACTGATTTAATTTGAAAATGCAATACCATGACTTCATGTATAAACATCAACGTAATTAAATTGTTATTGTGTTTCACAGTTTTAAATTTTAAATTTTATTTAAAGGAAATCGTAAACATTATATTAATATATTTTTGGTAAATAATCACATATTTCAGTTAAAGATTTATTGATTAACATTAAACAAGGGTATTCAATAAAATGAGCATTTACATAATAAAAACGCATGAAATATACGTTCAATATAATTTTGTAAACATGTTCATGAAAATCAAACTGTAGTAATGGAATGAAATACATAAAGGAAAATATGCAATCGATCGCCCTTATTGCGAAGAATTTCCGATTTTGTCCTTTAAAATTTAATCAGAAATACAATATATAATTCAAGCTATTTGAAGCGCTTTTTAGCGAGTTCGCAGTCCAACCTATTATTGCTAACATTAATTGTTCTCAACTCTTGATTCCAAATATGTGTTCATTCATTTAAGCTTGACATTGTATTGAATTAATAAGCCTGCAAAAAAATCCCTTATAAAACATATTATCAGATAAAAAATGAAGCATTTTTATAATATAATACCAGCGAAATTTCAAACAATCAAATAAAATTATAAGTAACGATAATAATAATAAAAATGTTAATAATAATACTTATTTTTATTACAATTATAGTAGTAATAATATAATCCGGGCGAATTATTTATCATATGGTTCGACTTTGTACAATTTTAATGTCAACATGTTTCGCAATCTTTCAACAAAACAGAACAAATATTTTACTCATTTTAGCATTTTATAGCAAATTGTGATCACTTTTATAAAATGTTCATAGATTCATACATGCCTGAAAAATTTTAATAAAGATTATTATGCATAAAGCGTGAGAGTGAGAGTGGTGTTTGTTTATATAAACAATACACAATACATGATTATGCACGATGATTGTTAAAAATAACTTATTTTCATTTTCTGTCGTGTAACGGTTCTGTTAAATACTGTTTAATTTAATAAAATTACACAAACGTTTACGCTGCCACAATAGTAAATACTTAGTGTTGCAGACCAAAATGTTTGAATTCGTATTTGTTGTTTTTAAAATATCCTATATATTACATAGTATCCCTCCAAAACATAAGCATATCGTTTCAGCAGCTTTAAATCAGGCGGAGAACATTCAACACGGGGAATATTCAACATTCATAATAAAAAAATACCTACGATATATTATGCATGTCTTTTGCAGATAGATGGATATAAGTTTCACTACAAACTTCTTTAAATATCATAACATGCGATTATGTTTGGGCTACATATAATTATTTCTTCTACTTCGTTTTGCAAGCTGGAATGTGAGAACAATGTGCCCTGGGATCTCTGATGACTTGCTCACCATTGATGACTCTAGGAAGACCGCCATCATCGACAGAGAACTCACCATAATGGATATTTGTATCGCCGCCCTCCAAGAAACTAGATTATCATCTAGCGGTTCCCTCAGGGAAGAAAACTACTGGAAAGGGATGGAGCCAGAACAGCCACGACAACATGGAGTGGGTTTTGCTGTTAAGAACACCTTGCTCGCCTCCATCGAACCTCCCACAGGTGGAACGGAGCGCATTCTTACACTTCATCTTAACTCAGCTGCAGGTCTCATTACCATCTTCAGCGTCTATGCACCGACTCTGGGCGCTTCCGATGAAGACAAAGACACCTTCTACGATCAGCTGGACAGTCTGCTTGGCGGGATCCCCAAGGTTGAGCCTATCCTGCTCCTCGGTGACTTCAATGCCAGAGTTGGGACAGACCATCAGTCATGGTCGTCTTGCATTGGAAACTATGGCACTGGTAGGATGAACGAAAATGGACAGATATTGCTAGAGCTCTGCTCCTATCATAACTTGTGCATCACGAACACCTTCTTCCAGTCTGCACCCCAGGTCCCGTAGGTTGCACCAACTCGACCTTGTGATCACTAGACGCTCCCTGCTGAGCAGCGTACTAGGAACACGCAGCTACCACAGTGCAGACTGCGACTCAGACCACGCCCTAGTATGCAGCAGAATGAGATTCCCCCCCCCCGCAAGCTACAACGCTCCAAACCCCCATGTCGGCCTCGTATCAACATAGCCAGGATTGGTGATTGCCAGCGCAGGGAGGAATTTGTTAACAGCCTTGAGAATGCCCTCAAAGATCTTCCGGAGCAGGATGCCATGGGACGATGGAAGACCATCAGGGATACCATTTACGATGCTGCCATTGCCGCCTTTGTAAAGAAGGAGGGAAAGAATCCTGACTGGTTTAACGCCAACCTCCAAGAACTTGAACCTGTCCTTGCTACCAAGCGCTCAGCTCTTCTCGCCTACAGAAAGTCACCATGCGAGAAGACGCTGTCAGCTTTGAGGACGGCAAGAAGCAATGCCCAACGTATAGCCCGACGCTGCGCCAACGACTACTGGCTGCAGCTGTGCGAGAGCATCCAGCGTTCAGCTGACTGTGAAAATGTGCGTGGCATGTACGATGACAGCAAAAAGGCAGTTGGCTCCACGGTCAAGAAGACCGCCCCACTCAAGTCCTTCACTGGGGAGACAATCACTGACCGCAACCACCAGACGAGGAGATGGGTGGAGCACTACTCAGAGCTTTACTCTAGTGCAACTGTTGTCACCGAATCCGCCATCAACGCCATCAGTGACCTGCCCGTAATGGGAGAGCTTGACGCCATTCCCACTGTTGATGAACTTGCCAAAGCAATCGACTCGCTAAACTGCGGCAAAGCCACAGGAAGTGACGGCATCCCACCTGAAGCCATCAAATGCGGGAAGACCACCCTACTCCAGCCACTGCACGATCTTCTGCTTTTGTGCTGGGAGGAAGGAGCAGTGCCACAAGACATGCGAGATGCATCCATAGTCACCCTTTACAAGGACAAGGGCGACCGGAGTGACTGTAACAACTACAGAGGCATCTCTCTGCTGAGCGTGGTTGGAAAGGTTTTTGCTCGCATAGTCCTAAAATGTCTCCAGACCCTTGCAGCAAGGGTCTACCCCGAGTCTCAGTGTGGTTTCCGCTCCGGCAGATCTACCACCGACATGATCTTTACTGTACGCCAACTCCAAAAAAAGTGCAGAGAACAGGGTATGCCTCTTTACTTGGCCTTCATCGACCTCACTAAGGCTTTCGACCTGGTCAGCAGACCCGGACTGTTCCGCCTTTTGGAGATGATTGGTTGCCCTCCTAAGCTGCGCAGCATGGTGGTATCCTTTCACGAAGACATGAAAGGAACTGTCGTCTTTGACGGGTCATCCTCAGAGCCATTCCTCATCAACTGCGGTGTCAAGCAGGGTTGCGTGCTTGCACCTACCTTGTTCGGCATCTTCTTCTCGATGATGCTGAAGTTGCCTTTGACTCGTCCACTTATGGCATCTACATTCACACCAGGTCTGACGGGAAACTCTTCAACCTCGCTCGCTTACGGGCCAGAACAAAAGTGACCAAAGTCCTCGTCAGAGAGATGCTGTTTGCGGACGATGCTGCCCTGGCCACGCATACAGAAGAGGCTCTTCAAAGACTCATAGACCTCTTCGCTACAGGCTGTTTAGAATTTGGGCTTACTGTCAGCTTGAAAAAGACTAATATCATGGGCTAGGATGCCAGCAACGTACCCTGCATTAAGATCGGGGACTATACCCTGGAGGTGGTGGAGGACTTCACCTACCTTGGTTCCACCATCAGCGGAAACCTGTCCATCGATACCGAGCTAAGCAAGCGCATCTCAAAGGCTTCAGCTACCATGGCCAGACTGACAAAGAGAGTCTGGGAAAAAAAGCTTCTGACAGAGAAGACCAAGACCAGGGTATACCAGGCCTGTGTCCTCAGCACTCTGCTGTACGGTAGCGAAACATGGACGACCCTCATGCGACATGAACGCCGCCTCAATACGTTTAACATGCGTTGCCTAAAGCGCTTGTTGGAGATAAAGTGGCAGGATCGTATCCCATACAATGACATACTGGAACGTGCTGGGATCCCAAGCATGTATGCCCTACTAGCTCAACGTCGCCTCCGCTGGCTTGGTCACGTGCGTCGAATGGAGGATGGACGCCTACCAAAGGACGATTTGTACGGCCAGCTTGCAACTGGCACGCGACCCGTAGGTCGCCCAGCTTTCAGGTACAAAGATGCCTGCAAGCGGGACCTCAAAGCCTGCTGCATTACAGTAGAAACCTGGGAGACTCTTGCCGAGGATCGCACCGCTTGGCGACAGTTTTTACACAGAGGTATTGAGGCAGCTGAGGAAAGCAGATCCGGACATGCAACTCAGAAGAGAAGCTTGCGAAAAGCGCGCGCCGCCATCCCCACGACTCCAAGCCCCTTTGTGTGCGTATTGTACAACAAGGACTGCCACGCCCGCATCGGCCTGCTAAGTCACAGCAGGCGTTGTCCCAAGAAGTGACAAACAGAGCGCATAAGCGTAGTCTTTCGAGACTCAGCTCTGCCAACTAACATATAATTATTTCACTCATTTTCATTTTATAATATACATTCGCCTTGTGCACTGTGCATTGGCCTTGGACAGTAAATAAACCATATTGAAATTAGGTTCAGTAGGTCGAAGGTCAAGGTCACTGTCACAATAAGTGCAAAAATCGTGCCCGACCAATAACTCGTCAACAAATTGACTGATTGGCTTGATACTTCAAGAATGCATTTGCCTTGGACAGTAGATTACAACTATTTTAAGTGGGGCCACTATGTTAAAGATCAAGGTCAATGTAACAATAAGTGTAAACATTTATTCCGATCAATAACTCGTCAACGAATCGACCAATTGACTTGATATTTATATCATATGCACTGGCCGTGGACAGTAGATGGCACCTAGTAATAATACTATAATGTTCTCAGCCCATTTGCTATAACGATGCTTTAACAGTTGTGCATAATTTTGTGTCAAATAAAACTTATTTAAGTGGTTAAGTCACACTTATCTGATCAGATTAACTCTTACTGTCAGTTTTGTTTTTATAAAATCCTTTGTCAATGCCCTGTTTGTTTGTTTTTCGTTGTGTGTTTTTTTGTTGTTGTTTTTTTTTGGGGGGGGGAGGCAGGCATTAGGTAGATTTGCCATTGTGTAACTTTATTGTGTTCTGATGTTACTTGTTTAATTAGTATAATCGAATCATAGACCAAATCAAATTTAAGTTCTAGAAGATATTATACTATCATGCACTTGTTTATTTTCCAAATTTTGACGACATCCGATGATAAATACAAGATAAATTGTAAAACATCATACTTAAATTTTACTATTTCGTTGTTTGTACGTATAACAAACTGGACATGTACTGAAAGCTATGAGTTTTCTATTCAGACAATATTAAAGATATACCGTTTCAGAAAAAAAGTTTGGCAAATGTTATGTGTCGATGGAGTTCTACTCACACTCATGTAAATATCAACACTATTACATTTGGGTACGGTCTTGTTTGAATTCCCAACACATGGGTACCTTGAAATAAGTACATCACCCACATAAATGCGTGCAGTGTTAGTTATAAACGTGGCTAAATTTTAAGAATTACTTTAAACATATCGAATCAAAATGATGTACAAAAATACAATTTGCAATTGACTTTGTCTTTTATTATAATTTTGAATTATTAAATGAGTGTGCTGATCACATGCTTGCAGATGATCCAATTACTTATACACATATAATTATTTAAAGTTTTAATACAATACTTTTAATGGATTATAAATACAAAAATATTATTACATAAAATAAATTTCCTAAATAATTGTGCGTGCGTATTTTAGTAGCAAAAAAAGTCGTTAATCTCTAGTAAGTACTGGTATATGTGCAGTTTACGAAGAAGTTGTCAGTTCTGGCGTATGTGCTGTGCTCATAGAAATTGTCAGTTCTTGTGTATGTGCAGTTCAAGTAAAAGTTGAAATTCTGATGTATGTCCAGTTCACCTAGACGTTGTCATTTCTGATGTATGTGCAGTTCACTTAGAAGTTGTCAGTTCTTGTGTATGTGCAGTTCACGTGGAAGTTGTCAGTTATGGTGTATGTGCAGTTTACGTAGAAGTTGTCAGTTCTGGTTTATGTGCACTTAACGTAGAAGTTGTCAGTTCTTGTGTATGTGCAGTTCACGTGGAAGTTGTCAGTTATAATGTTTGTGCAGTTTACGTAGAAGTTGTCAATTCTGATGTTTGTGCAGTTCACGTAGAAGTTGTCAGTTCTTGTGTATGTGCAGTTCACGTGGAAGTTGTCAGTTATGGTGTATGTGCAGTTAACGTTGAAGTTGTCAGTTCTGATGTATGTGAAGTTCACATAGAAGTTGTCAGTTCTGGTATATGTGCAGTTCACGTAGAAGTTGTCAGTTCTGGTATATGTTCAGTTCACGTTGATGTTGTCAGTTCTTGTTTATGTGCATTTCACGTGGAAGTTGATAGAACTGGAGAATACGCAATTCATGTAGAAGTTGTAATTACTGGTGTATATATGCAGTTAACATAGACGATGTGAGACTTTAGGTATGTGATGTTCACATATAGGTTGTAAGTACTGGTGTGTGTGCAGTTCATGTAAAAGTTTCAAGAAGTGTTGTATATACAGTTAACTTAGAATCTGAAAAACAAACAAACAGTTGTATATGCAGTTAACGTAGAAGTTGTAAGTACTGTTGTATGAGCAGTACACGTAAGTGGAACGTGCTGATGTATGTTCAGTGCACGTAGAACTTGCAAGTACTGGTGTATCTGCAGTGCTCAAAGTTGTAAGTACTGCTGTATATACAGTGCGAATATACATTAAAATTACAAGTGTTTGTGCAGGGCACATAGAAGTTGTATGTTCTGGTGTATGTGCAATGCGCGTAGAAGTGGTTAATAGTGCTGTATGTGCAGTTCACGTATAAGTTGTAAGTTCTGGTTTATCTGCAGTTCATACACGTTGCACGAATAGTTGTATATGCAGTTCACGTGTAAGGGTTTATTAAGTACTGATATATGTGCGGTTCACGTAGCAGCTGTTAGTAATGGTATAAGTGCAATTCAATCAGAAGTCGATTTCGTAAAATATATAGAGAATACTAGGTTAGCGTTGAATACAGAGAAGTTTATGTTGCGAGGCTTAGAACGCCGGAAGCGCGAGCCTTGGCGAGCGCTTTCGGTGTTCGAGCCGAGCAACATAAACTTCTCTGTATTCAACGCTAATCCTAGTATTCTATTTATCCCATTTGATTTTTTCAACGTGACGTTTAACATAAATAGATCTAATAACCTTAACAATAATTTTAATTCCGTCATTAAAGCGCTTAAAATCTAACAAATGTAACCATGCGTAGTGATATACATGTATTTGTTCTGGTACGCGAAATAGTCTTTAAAAAAATCACACACAAACTGTGAAACAAGTAAAAATATCACCATATGCCTACATTCAATTTTACGCAGTATGCGAATTTTAACACATTACGACCGCGAAAAGAAGATTTTACTTTACTATAATTTATTTTATTTTCGAAAGAAAATGATCAAAATCCAATATGGCGGCCATTACTCCTGACAAAATGCTGTCGATGTCAACATACATGTACACCATCGACGACCTAGTTCTGGCTACCATTACTTTAAATGTCGCTTTTTATGATTTTTGACTGGCGCGACTTTGTACAGGTCTGTCAATACTAAATAAACTGTACGCTGAAGTTTCTTTAGCTATCGAAGACCTTGACAATTTTGACGAGTAAACAGACAATTGCAGCGACTGACACTTTATTTGACAAAATATACAGGGCAATACGTTTTCCGACTTCGGACGACGAATTTCAGGACGCGCAGAACGTGTTTTTTATATAATGTTATGGGTATGCCGTGTGTGTTCCGATGCATCAATGGCGCCCATGTTAAAATCATTTCCCCGAGATCAGGGAACGACAAAAGTACAATCAAAAATCAAAACATGTAAGAACTAGTATCTTACCTTTAATTATCCTTTAAAATCCATCTAATAATCCGTTTAACTCAATTATTGACGATTTTGCATCTAGGGTCTTTAATAATTATTTTAGCATAGTTAAATAAAGACCCTTATGCCATTCTATCACTTTATTCAAATGAGTTTATGAACGCGATAAACTTTCTTCTTCGTCACACGCTACGTCATGTACTCTACATTACTGCTGTTCAAATGAACCGGAGCAGTTTATCTTATAATAGCCGTTGGTAAACTCGGTTGCATTTGCAGATTTCAGCATATAAACATAATTATGTTTAAACTTGCACAGTGTTTTATTTATCTATGGTTTAATGCCCTAATTGTCCGAAAAAATAATCTAATATATAAATACACAAAGAATGGAAAACATTCAAGTACACAACAGATGAATGAGTAGAAAATACCCGTGTACAAATGGGACGTTCCCAATTCCAGTGTGGTGCTATTTTTACCATCTTATACTTTACACAGCTCTATGCCTAACGTAAATTAAATAGGACAGCAAACATAGCAGATTATTCATGAACTGTGCGATATGTGTATGGCTTGTTGTACATTCTTAATATTTAAGTTAAATGTCAAAAGTATATGCTTTGGTTATAAACAATGCACATTACACTAAATAATGTCATATGACTAGATTTAAAGGTTGAAGGTCGTATAATTTTGAAGCTCAAGTTTTGTCGACTTTGTTTCTTATGAAAAATCATTCAGTGGTAAAGTAAATATAAATAAAAAAATAACAAAACAAAAATCGTGTAATTTTATATTTTATTTCAACATTTCTTTTGGTGAATATGTCATATATTTTTTTTTCTGCAAAATATGCACATTTTCTTTTCATGGGTGACCTTAAAATTCGATCAGTGAACCAAACAATATCGACCTAATTTTAGCGCATATCGCATGACGTCATTTAAAAAGTAGTCCGTGCACGCGACAGGTATATTCCACAGTGTTGAATACAAGCAAGTATATTCCACAACGTGTTATACCGTCAATGTCGCGGTGAAAATGGGATAAATATCAATATTTGATGTGAAAATAACATTGTAGAAAATTGATAATGAGTAAATTTTACGTTATGTTTTACGTTTTAAACTTCTTTACTTATAAATGTATGCATTAATAAAGCTTTATCCGCTGATGTTTAATTGTTACATAGCTCAACTGATTATCCTGTATACGAGTAAAACCATAACTTTGGGATAAACACACTAATTGCTTATGTGTTTAAGCTTAAACCGATTTAACATATTAGGTCAGTTTTTAAAATATTTTAATTTCTTTAGAACATTATGTTTTATAGCATGTAGGGGTTCGTATAGGACGCGTAGACTTAGATTGCTATGAGCAGTTATATATTATTTAAGGAGCATATTAATATTTCCTGCAATTTCGATGTTTTCATCACTATCAGGTTCAGTGTGAAAATGGCTCCCTAGAGATATGCTCTCTGATGAACTGTCTCGGTTATGGGCCTCAAATCACACAGGCACGGAGGGACGCATACAGGGAGCATGATAGGCTGTGGACTGCTCAAAAGTCTGGTAGTGTAACGAGAATCACTACGGGTAGCAAGGCAGAGGGGCTGACAGGCTTCAGTGAAAGTGACTTTGATTATATGTTTATTGTAGAAGGCATCATGTGTTTAGAAAATGTTTTTCATTCTGACGAATTATCAAAGGAGACTTATGTGTTTACATTAGACACCGGCGTGTGCTACCACGGACACGCTAGGCTTAATTTATTGGAGCGACGTGGTGCCAATTATTCATCACACGTGCGTGATGCTCTGTGTAAGGATGAAAATGGGCGTGATATTCTGAGCAGTGCTGAATTTCTTCGTTCTTACAGTGACGCAATTGGTCCGACAGATGTGGTTCGCCATGAACGTGCAGGACCATCACTGCCACTTTCATTAGAGGCATGGCATCATGACAATGTATTTTCGTTACGCTGTCACTGTCCTTGTATACTATTGAGATGGGCAGAGCGAAGTCGTCATTGGCCACCACCGGATATCGTTCACAAAGTCGTAACTATGGGAGCATTTGTGGTACCTGTTGGTTTTAAGGGTAGTGACTATCAACATTTAGAATGGAGGATTGGTTTTAATACTGGGGAGAATGAACTTATGAGAAGTCTTAATAACACCCAGGTTTACATTTATATTTTGTTGAAAATGGCTGTTAAGGATATTTTAAAGCCAGGCAAGAAAGAAATTTCATCATACACAGTGAAAAACATTGTATTGTGGCTTGCGGAGAACAATCCACAAGCACAGTTCAATGAAAGCAGTTTGTTGTATTGGCTTCGGGAAGGATTAGATCAACTACGAACGGCAATATTAAAGATTCAACTGTCATATTATATGATACCAGAAAGGAATCTAATGGAAGCATGCGGGCTGGATGAAGAGCAAAAACGTATCTGGGTAAATACTATCACGGACATGATGAACGAATGTTTAAATACACTACTAAGATTGCCGAGGATACGGAAGGCAAAACTATCGCATCCAAAGCTACTGATGTGGTATAACAAGAAAATAGTTGAGCTGGAACTGTTGTTTCTAAAGTCCTGTTGCAGAAATTGTCAGTGCAAGGATGAGCATGGTGTGGCCAATGACTCGGATCCTATGATGCAGGAGATAAAGAGTCGTATGCGTAAAATTACGAGAGAGGTCCACCATAGGATGAATAACAAAGGAAGTATTGTGGATGATTATGATTTTTGGAAGATATTGAAGATGATGCTCATGTAATTGTGTTGTAAATGACAGTAATTTCATGCATAGTACATGTTCAAACATTTACAACAGAAAGTAGTTAACTCAGGGTACTTTTATATTCGGCAATATGAATGGCGTTAACTGTTTTCCTTCCTAATTGATTTAATTGTTCTGATGTGTTTTATTGAATTTTTTTCTGTTATGTTTGTGAACTAAAACAACGGTCCTTGCACTTTAATAAGTGTTCATAGTCATTACGTATCGAGTAAATGTATTCATTGGTAACTTAATAATTATTATTTGTTACCTAATCTGATTTGGAATGCACTCATTTAATCCATCAAATGTATATACTTATAGTATCTTTTTCATTCGTTTTATTTGTTGCACGCATATTTGTTTGGCATGCGTTTATATGTTCTTTTTCGGCTCACAAAAGTCCTTGCTGGATTTAAAAGAGACATTTGTTTCATAAGACCGTTTATATATTTAGCTATACAAATAAATATATCATGGATCGTACAATGCAGAGTATCGAAAATGTTCGTTAGTTGATATAATTACATCTTAGTACAGTATAAACTACAAGCGAATCATTCAGGTGTCTTTCTTTGGTTATCAAACCTTCTGGTACGATGTGCCGTTACTTTGAGTGGTAAAGTATGCCATTTGAATGATCTTGCATAATGAAGCTGCGTCTATGTCTGTTCTAATGCACACAACGGATCCAGATTTCTTGATGCGCATAAATATTATACAGGATAATAATAAATGTACATAGAACATGTAAAATATACAGTTAAGGAAACGATTAGGATTCAATGTTGCAGCGCTAAGGAGACATGTAAATGAGAAAGTTAAGTCGGATTGGTGATCTATTCGATATATATATGTATGGAGACCAGTTGTATTATATTTACTGCATAATGGAGACCGCTAGATTGGGGTAATTTTTGGTCCGCTTAATATTTACCTTCCTAATAAATCCGCGTTTATATGTTGTTTCAAATTTCCAAGAACGGGATGATAAATTGTAGCTTATATTAGGTATATATTTTGTTTTCTATTGTTATTTTATTGATTTATTAATTATAATAAACTATTTAATATCAACCCCTGCATATTGTTTTTGGCATATACTGTGGCTGAAAGGGTCAAGTTCCCCCCGGGTACTAATTCCCCTTATCCCGGGTACTTTGAAGTATACTTCGCCGTTTTGCAATTCTCACATTATTCTTTTGAGTACCCCAATATACTTCAACGTACCCGAGTCGGCCGCGCGCCAGAAATTGATGTCGTAAAATGTAATTAGGAGGCAGTCTACAGTTTTTCTTGAAAATCCCCAGGCCGACAACCACTGGTCTGCAAAACACCCTAAAAAACAAGGCGTCCAGTCATAACCTGAAAAGAGATTCAGACAATATTCAATGCAGCTCATCAACTTCTTGAAGATAAAGCACAAAACATTGCAGAAAATGATCTTTAAATTAATTTCTGGGGTAAAATAGACTTTTTCGGGGATCTCGGAACTTGCCCGTAAAAAAATCATTTTTAGATAACACCGGCTATCACATGCATCTTTCCGGCTAAAAATACGCACACAATCGACAAAATGCTTTGCACTATCACAGCAAATGCTTTCTAACTGAGCCAAACATAATGGGTCATTTCCATTAAATTTGTTTTCACTGCTTACTTATTTAAACCGACTGTTGAAATCTGTCAAATGTCGGCAGCTTCGAGCAGAAAGTACATGGGTTTACTTCTCACTGAGCATGTGCAGAATGTTGACTAAAACCCAGGTCAATTAGTTTTTAATTACTGAAAACAAGTGCAATTATTAGAATATTGAGAAATTATACTTTCATTTCAGCGTTTGGAGTAAAAAACATTTTTTTATGCCATACATCTTAAATGAAGTAAATTGACCGGGGACAATGCGCCAATAGGCCTAAACACTTGTAGACTTCCTCCTTAAGATAGCAGTTCAAAGTTTTAAAACCATCTAAAATTGAAATATTTGTACTCATCAGTTATTTCTGGATGAAACTGGGTGGTTTACTTCGTAAAATAAGTGCAATTCACAATTGTATACTATTTTTAATGAGCATATATGCGGCGGCATTTTCACGCAACTTTGTGGTCATTGTTTTGGTTTTGAACCCAAGTCTAAAAATCACTCAATTTGCACAGATATGAAATGTAGGTAAAATCATATTGCCACTAAAGACTCATAATAAGTGTCATCTTTCATCCTGAGTCAAAAAAATGTTCACTGCACTGGTCAAAGTTTAACAATAAAATGAATTTTGATTATGATATCCTTAAAATTAGTGTGTTTTACAAACTTTTCATCAAAGTTTATGCATATTTAGGGGTTTAAATGGTTTGAAAGGCACTAAATGTTGTATAAATAGTTGATTTATGTCAACGTAGTCTTTCTTGCATAAACAACTAGGCCCTGAACACAAACAATTAGACTGAAGCTCTAAAGCTGATGTGCGTACAATGCAAAATAGGGTTTTCTTAAAAAATCAGGCTTACCTCCCCCAACTGAAATGTTAATATTTCTGGTCAGAATTGAATGGGAAAACTGTTTTCATGTGTTAATGACTCTGTTAAATAAAAAAAATGTCAGCTTTGACTATTGGGCGTTGGGTGTGAAATTCGGGATTTTCTGCCTTAAGGAGGCAGTCTACAGTTTTTATTGAAAATCCCCAGGCCGACAACCACTGGTCTGCAAGACACCCTCAAAACAAGGCCTCCAGTCACAACCTGAAAAAGATTCAGACAATATTCAGTGCAGCGCATCAACAGCTTGAAAATATAGCACAAAGCAATGCAGAAAATGCTCTTAAAATTGATTTCTAGGGTAAAATAGACCTTTTTGTGGGTCTCGGAACCTGCCCTTAAAATAAACTTTTTAAGATAAACCCGGCAATCATATTTATCTTTTCGGGTAAGATTACGCACGCAGTCGACAACATGCTTTTCACTATCAAAGCAGATGCTTTCAAACTGAGCCAAACATTATGGACCATTACCATTTAACTTTGTTGCATTTCTGTAAATATCAAAAACATATATGTGACATTAAAACTAAATGAGATCCATATAGAAAAAGGTAGTAACCGAGTTGTGTTGATAAATTTATCTACGCATTTACTAAGATGTATTAGTTGACGTATTACGACACTTATGTATTAATGTGGTGTTACCCTACGATCGCACTTTTGGGTTCAAGAACAATCAGGCAACTTGCAAAAGCTAAATAGTACAACTAAAACAAAATCTCAAAAATACTCCAAAGAGTATACAATCATAAATCTGTGAGGTACCAGGCAAGGAAACTCTGGCAAACAGCTTAAACAGGATTACCATAACATGTTAACATATGTTAGTAATTCATTATAACGATCGTCAACAAATTTTTTATTGAATGTTTAGCAATGAATCATAGCATGTATCATTAAAATGTAAGCCTAAATATTTTCAATATCGACGGCTCGAAAAAGCAAACCCAAATATCAACGGTCTGAGATATAAGATCCGCTTTACCTTAATTACGTACAGTTATACAATATTTTTTGGATGTCGATATCTTTTCTGCAATTCTACTTTCAAACATACATATAACAGTTAAGGAAAGGTGTATGTTGTGACAGCTTCAAAAGGAAGTCAAAAAGGCAAATAAAAAGGGTCTCGTAATGATGAAAATTGCATTTGTTCCTTTTCATTTCGGACTGTTAGTGCTAACATAATACGTTAGGCTTGTTTGAGTCAATTGATTTACTTATCTTGTATTGCGAATACTGAAAATCGTCTGTATGAAAAGTACACACACTATTTGTATATGCTCTTAATTAATATATTTTACATAGTCGAAATAAAAGTTTAGTGAAACAAACTTGGACGCAATACACAAATGCCATTAGTATTGAAAAAACGTTGCGGCTTTAAGAATGACAGCAAACTCGCATTTGTATGTTCCAATTTTAAACCGCTATAATGAACCCTAGTGAAAACCAAAAATGTCTACACGGTAAGAAATAGTAATTATACACGATCTACACACCCACGAAAGTCACAGTTCGTGAATAACAAAAGATTACTCGTTTCGTCTCTCGTTATCATACCTTGACATAGAAACGTTTATTTATGGCCATTACCAAAATATCACAAAGAGTATCAAAGTGACAAAATCAGTGATGACATATAGTATTATATTGATCAAAATCAACAGGTACGTGCATATTAAGTTTAATTTACATATACAATATAACAACCCGTCGGTACATGCTCCAAATAAAGCGAACCAGATTCAGAACATGGGAAGATATCATTTGTTATCATAACTGATATATAGATCAAGGGTTTACTCTTGCATTCCTAGCTCTTACCAAAAACATGCACATGTAAAACCTAGTACCATCACCATTAACAGTTACTAATTATTAAACGGGCAATTAGTTATGTTTGTATATTTAGAATGATACACTATCTAAACAGAATGACTAAATTTGCCAATTAATTAATTATTAAAACTGTGCTCGCGTATAGGGCTTGGTAATGTATTTAAATTCATTTTGCGTGTTTCGTCCGTTAAATAATTGCTTTCTTGTAGCTTAATACTGGTTATTACAATGTATTACCCAATAAGTAATCTAAGAGTATTTTTAGTATTATTATTTCACTGTCAAATAACTAATCTGTGTGATGGTTCTTGTACGAATCGAGTTTATTTTGTGCAGGAAACTTAATCTCGCGGAACGGCATTGGCTGAACGGTAAGTCCAGTGGTCCGTTCACGCGCTTCTCTTCAAAGCGACCCGAGCTAAATATCCTCTCCCGGCGCATGACAGTTTGGTGTGTTGCCCTAATTCATGACTGGCGTGGTTTTCTTCGAGTACTTAGTCCCCTACTCCCCATGACATCAACACAGCACATTACAACACTAAAATTATTTATTTTTGTACAAAAACCTACATATTTGAAAAACAGCTATAGGTCCGATGCGTCCAAACTTTCGACAGGCTAGCAAGTTAGGTCGAAATGCTGGAACACACCCAGGGTCCTCATACAATATAGCTTCAGGGGCGATAGGATCTCATAAACGTCTTCGTACAAAGCAAAAACGTGTCTCTACCACACATGATAATCAAATACATAAAAGCCTAAAATAATATCCAATGAACGTACATCATTGCTTTCATAGCGACTGTTTAAATGTAAAACAAGGCTCGGTATTGACATTCCAAACCGCACATCTAAATGTTATAGGCTTTGAATAACAGTATGACTGGAACTTATGTTGTGGCATTCACTGTTTCAGTCTAGGCACAGGCACTTATAACACACAGATAGCCTTTGTAGGCGTTTTGTCTTTGCTTTATTATTGAATATAAACACATCAAACACACCAAAATTAGAGAAGAGCCCTAAGTAGTACAATTGGTTAGTATTGATGCTTGCATGGTTTTGACAAGATAACAAATATAAATCAGTTCATGTATTATGGTTATTTATTTATTTCTGATATTGACCACAAACTTATGTCAATGTGTGCCTTTGTATTATTAAGTTATTGTGACATAGTTATTTACGTATTCACTTTTACGTTTAATTGAAGTACAGTTTATCTCAACAAATCTTTCAAAATGAAATATAATTGTGTGTTGATGTTAATAAAGTTTATCTATAAATTTAACTGTGTTTATGTATAACTCTAGTTGACAATACTTATTTAATTATTAACATTCATTAGTCTTAACTACAATCCGGCATTAAGCATATTTGTGACATTTATACAAGATACTGGCGAAAAGACAGTTACTGTTAAAATTGATGCACTGGTGAACATAACAATGGTACACTTAAAAAGAAAATGTCTTCGCCTTATCAGATATATATCATAACTCACGTCCTACAAAAATAACCTTTAACGATTGGCTTAGAGCGGTCACGTGTCCATGGTGTATTTTCCATACACCCCGAGTAATTTTCATACACTTCCAGGGAATTGAGTAGTCGGTTGAGATATAGTCATTACGCAGTTAGTAAATGATGGTGTATGGGCTTCGTTCACGTTTGATATGCAATTAATGAGGGTGTATATCACATACACCATCAGTA